>NC_043701.1:70883509-71036924 GCF_006229205.1 Suricata suricatta | reverse complement strand
TATAGAGGTGGAATTTAAGGAAAGGTATTAAGCAGGCTGTGTTGTAGCTTATGAGCAAGTAATAAATTGTATCATATATCTTGAATGTATCACAGATAAGCTGCTATATAATGACTGCCACTTCAGATAGCTGTGAAATTAGGTGATTAACTAGTTGGTACCTAACCTTCTAATTTCTGTATAAGTCTAATTACATGAAACAGAAGTTGGTGTTTTGATTTTTTACTTTGCTTTTCTGTTTGGAGTATCATTGTAACTACTGCATTGCAAATGATGGAAAATAATTGCATATGTTAAAAAAATATGAAACTTTATAAAGTAAAAAAAATAAAATAAAATAAAATTTAAAAAAAAAAGAAAGAAAAGCTTTATTAGATGCTATCCTTAATAACAGCTAAAAAGAACTGTTTGCCCTCCCTTGAAGATCAGAAATACCAGTCAGTAATAAGAAAATGGTCAGCCTCTCTTCCCTGGAGAAGAGAGACTTTATTCCTTTAAAGCAACTTATTTGCTCTGTCACCCTTACCATACAGTCCTCTTCCATTAGAATTATAGACAAAAAGTCTTCCTACTCTAGCAGAAAAAAAGCCTTGTGTGTGCCTACATGCATGGATTTGCATCGCATTTTGATTTCTCGTGGGACCTCTCCATTATCTAAGTCCCTGCTTCCCTACACAGGACTCCTTATCTCTTGTGAAACTGAATTGGAACATGTCACTCGATCTCTTGCCAACTCTTAACACCATTGCTTCTTTATCCCTTAGCCTCAGACATCTGGAAGAATTCCAATTTTAGATCAATCCAATTGTAGGCTTTTTGAGCTACTGAATGTCTTGAGAAAATAGCACACATGTGGAGTGATTTTGTAGAAGTCTATGGACTCCAACACAAGCTGGGTCCTTAACCTCATGTTGACACGCAACAGGAGTTGACTCCTTCTTCCATTGCCTGCAATAACTATTTCCAACCTTCATAGTTTTCCGAAAGCCATGCCCCCTCAGTACTACCTTTATTCCCTCTTGTCAGTTGATTGCAACTCCCATCACAGAGCAAAAGAGGCTCTTGCTGTTGTTCACTCCACTCCCATCCCACTAGGCTCATTTCTGTTTCACCCCCTTGAAACTGAATCTGCTCAGATCTTATTTCCTCAGTAAGGCTACACTTTTACCACTTTCCCTAAAACTGCAAGTTCCCCATCTTTGATATTCAATCTCCCTTCCTTAACTCCTTATTTCTCCATAGTACTCATCACCTCGTAACACACTTACTTATGATATTTACTCTTCTTCTCTGTCTTCCCCATGTGGATGCATCACAAAGACTGGGGTTTATTTGTTTGCTTTGTGCACTGAGTATTCCAATACTACAGTATAATAAATACTCAAAAAGTATTTGTTAAATAAAGAAAAATATAGTCCCATGTAGAAATAAAATTCTAAGAAATTTAACTTTTTCTTAAAGAAGCTACAAAAAGGAAATTATAAATTTCAAAATACTTATTAAAAATAACCAAGAAAAGATGACACCCCATCCATGAAACATACTAAATTGATACTCAAAATAAAATTTATAATTTTCTAAAGAAAATGTGAGAAAACATAAAATTCAAAAATAAACATATAAAACCTCTTTTTCACACAAAGCAAGAAGTTGGGGTTGGGAGGAAGTAACAGAATAGTGTCACAGAAAGAAGAAAGCAGAAATGGTTTAAAAAAGCATAAAAATATCAATAAAATAAGGAGAAGAACACAGAAGATTACAAAAGTCTTTAAAATATATATAAACATTATGGCAATAATGATCAAAGCTACCAACTATATATGATGGTCAGGAGGATTACTTTAAATAGTAGAGATTAAAATGCTCATAGAATATAAAAGAAATATAAGCTTCTAAGTTCAATTCTCTAGATAACAAAGACAATATCTTAGGAAATATAAAATGGCAGTATTGGCACCAAAAAAATTAGAAATTTGAGTAGACTTATATCCTTGAAGGAAATTGAAATTTAATTCAAAGATCTATCAAAAAAGCCCCCCAAATCCTCTAATCTAAATAGTTTTACAGTTGGGTAATATCAAACACTTAATGGAAAGATAATCTTTAACATATTCATGACATTATTAAAAACAGAAAGACAAAAGCTGATGCAACACATTTTAGGCACCTATTTTAATTCTGATTCTGCTAAAAAAAAATTGGGGGGGGGGGGCACCTGAATAGCTCAGTTGGTTAAGCGTCCGGCTTTGGCTCAGGTCACAATCTCAGTCTTCGTGGGTTCAAGTCTTGCATTGGGCTCTGTGCTGACAGCTATATCAGAGCCTGGAGGCTTCTTTGGATTCTGTATCTCCCTCTCTCTCTGACCCTCCACTGCTCATGCTGTCAATTACTCACTCAAAAATAAATAAAACATTTAAGAAAAGATTTTTTTTAAGATTTAAAATTTTTTGTGAATATAAGTATGGAAATCATAAATAAAACATTTAGTAGCTGAATCCAATAATATGTTAAAACAATGCATAATCTCTAAGTAGGGGTTTTCCCATAGGCAAAAATATTTTTAGTATTAATTTTTAAAGCTTTGACATAATCTGTCACATTAATAGACTAAATGACGGAAAAAGAACAGTTGGTCAACTTCAATACCTATTTATGTTTAAAAATATTAGGAGGATTTGAATATAAGGCCACTGCCTTAACTTCTACAAAACATTACATTAAATGAAACTTTAGAGTCATTCTCATTATATTGAGGAATTGAACAACTATTAGTACTTGGTATGCTAGTAGAATTTCTCATTAGTATTACAAGACAAGAGAATGGTACGTTAATGGATTGGAAGGGGGGAATAATACTGTCATTATTATTATATATTCACATACACAGAAATACCTTACCATAAATAATTAATAAGCATATCCATAAATGATGACCAGTACCAGATGAACTTATAAAAATTCATAACTTCTATATATTAACAACAACATAGATGATAGTATAGTAACAGCATAGGTACATTCACAATGACAATGCAAAACTTTTAGGTGTTTAGGAATCACCCTAATAGAAAATGCAGAAAATCATACCCTACACACTAAAGAATGGCAAAAATTTTAGAGAAGTGATAATACCAAGTGTTAGCAAGGACACTTGGAAGTATTTAGCAAAATTGTATGTGGATGCCCAATGATCCAAGGTTCATATCTTTCAGTATATATGTCTCTCTTAGTTACCGACTAGATTATCCTCTGCTAATAAACTTTCTCAAATTCTGAGTTTCTTAAACCAACACAGATTTATTCTTACATCACATGTCCATCATGGATCTTGCAGAGAGCTTCCAGGCATTGTCTTCATGTCTGAGGGCAGACTGACAGAGAAATACCATCTGTAACATTGCTGGTGGGTGAGAAGAAAGCTTGGAGGAGGTCATACATCAAAATTTCAATGTTTGGACTAAAATTGACAGATGTCATGTCTCTCACATTGTCTCACACTATCATTTACCCAAAAGGCAGACAGCCAGAAATACTTCATGACCAGTATCAATGGTGATCATTGTTTGCCCTTCAGGTCATTTGGCTCACCCTCCCTTGCACCATAAACTACACTCTGTCGAGAAATCTCATAAGGTTATAGGCACCATGGTCAAAGTCTAGGATTCTGGGTGCTATCTGATAGTTTCAACCTCAGTTTTAGATGTGTCTCTTCTTGATTCAGACACAATGAAAAACTATGTACCCCCCACATTGCCAATACACCCGATGGAACAAGAACAGCTATACCAAATGCTGGTGCCACAAAGATGGAGGAATGAAACATAAGTAGCAGGCATTAGTCCATTGCAATTCTGGAATACATATCGTGAACACATTAAGAGCTAATGTACTCTTCTCAAAATGATAGCAAAAGTCTCACAGGGTTTCATATGCACTTTATTATAAGTTCATTCTGGCATTGTTTGTGGTTGTCGAAGTTGGAAGTACCTAGGAGAAATCACTGGGGAGATGGAAGAGTAAAATATAAGAGATGCATACTATGGACTGCAACATGACAATAAAAGTAAGAAACAAAATCCTCAACCACGTCATAAATATCTCTCAAACAGAGTGTTGAATGAATATCCATGTAACATAAGTTTAAAAGACAGATAAAACTATTAAATCTTTTTCAATAATTTGCTAATATTTAAGGACATATAGGAAAGCTATCAAAGAAAATGGCTATGTAGGAAGTAGAATAGGATTGGGGGTCTGGGAGAAAGGGAAAAATAAAATGAGATAAAGTGAGATTAGAGCAGCCTTGTAATGACTGGCAAGGACAATGCCAGTGAGCTGCAATGCTAGTTCACTTCTAGCTTTTAGCAACAATAGGTGGAAAGAAGTAAAACTTTACAAGGAACACGTGAGTGATGTATTGGTCTATAATAGGAGATTGCAATGAACTCATAGCAAAGAACAAAACATTTTAAATAGATTTTACAAATTATATATGCCACTTATTTATGTAACACACTGAAATAAAATGTTCTATAGGAAATTTCTCTTACATCTTTGTGAAAACTCCATACAAGAGTAGAGACATTTTGTCAAATGGTCTTCACTGTACTTTTACATTCAATATTGGATGATGGTGTTCAAAATTTCCTCCCCTGAAAACCAGTCCTCTAACTCTTCCCACTAATTGCCTTAGGAGTGCAGCCTATATTGTGTTGTTCTTATATGACACAATATAGGCTGGGGGGTTCTTTTGCTTTCCTCAAAAAAAGCAAAGTGACTTCCATGATTTGGCCAGACTGGTGGGTGGTTTTGGAAAATAGATTTACTTCTGGAATGAAGGCCTAACCTCACTGCCCAGGTCAGGTCCCACAAAACAAGAGGCATTTAAAGAAGGTAGGATTTAATTATACACATGAAAACTTGGTTTCAGGGGGGTGGTTATAAATGTCTGCTGGAAAATCTGAGGCTGTAGTATAGGAATAGAAAGCATGAAAGGTGGGGGAAGTGTGTGCCTAATTATTTATATTTACAACTTTTCTCTTCCTCCCTCCCTCCCTCCCCCACCCGACTCTCTTTCCCATTTACACCTATGAGATTACAGCTTGTAGAAGTCAGTATCTAAGTGTTACTAGAATTTTGCCTGTAGATAAAATGGAGCTCCTTAAAAGTTTACATATCAATGTTGATTAACAAATTTTGGAATGACATTTTATAGCCAGTAAAAGGTACTCGATATTTAAACATAGATTATTAAGTAATAGGGATTTTATTGAAACAGAATTTTTTCATATTTTAAGAGAAGGTAATAGTCTTATTTTAATAAAATAACTTCTACAATGTGTTTCATAAGAATTTGTAATTTTATCAGGTGAATATAAAATTCATGCATAGTATATAAATGAGAACAATTTGCTCACTAATCTAAGACACACAAAACCATGTCATTATATAGTTAGGAAGCAACATGAACTGAGTAAATAAATTATAAAAAAAACTTGTAAGAAGTTGCTAAAAACTAACACTGACTTTTTAAAAGTAAAATATTTACTTTAGCAAAACATTTTCTCATTATATCTCAATTTTTTTAAAAGCCCACAAATACATGAATACTGAAAATCTCCAAGATATGTTGTCTCTTAACAGCAACAACAACAAAATCAGTGGTTAAAGCAATGTGCACACTATATTTTTATAAAAAAGAGAGATAAGATGTATGTTTATGGTTCTTCATGTATGCTTTAAAAAACTCAGGAAGGCAGAAGACTTCGGAATTTTGCTAAGAAATCAATTAAGAGCACTTAAGGGTAGGAGTGAGGTGGGTAATGTCTAGATGGGGACAGGGATGTATGAAAGACTTTCCACTCTACAAAAACTTGTTACAGTTTTCTTTTTTAACCCTAGAAATATATCATCTAGTCAAAATTATTTTTTCTTTTCTTGTAAACTGCTATTCAAAAAGCCCACATTTTGGGGCCAGCTGGGTGGCTCAGTCCACTGAACATCCAACTCTTGATTTCAGCTCAGGCAAGGATCCCAGGGTCTTGGGACTGAGCCCCACGCTGAAAGTGGACTGTCTCTCCCTGTGCCCCTCTCCCCCACTCACTCTCTCTCTTCCCTGCTTGCTCTCTTTCTCTAAAATAAAATTAAAAAAAAATTTTTTTAAACCCAAATTTTCATAGCCAAACATTTTACCAGGTATCACAATTATGGAAAGGTCATCCTTAAGGAGAATATTTAATTATACGGGGCACTTGTCATAACCTTTATATTTTGATCTGTTTTTCTTCTACCCCAAATACCCTAGGAAGAAACTCATTTTATTCACTGTATGATTAATGCATTGCCTGTAAGTTTGCTGTAAGATGGATTTTCCATGCCACACTTATTTCTAAAGTTTTAGGTTGAATAGGAAAGCCAAAACACAGATCTGAATTATAAGCTCCAAGTTGTTTTCTAGGCAGGAAAGGCAAGGTGTGCCCCTTTCTAAAAACAGAAAGGCAGAGTATACTTTAAATAGAGTGACTCATTCTTTTCTGTCATGTTTGTCCTTTTGAGTAATTTGGATGGCTCACTAAATGAGATCACAGTTGGATTTTGGAGGCTTACTACACAGTATTGTCAATTTACTGTACTGGGACTATGAATCAAAAAATAAATGGGGAACTCCATCCCTGACTCTCTCTCTCTCTCTCTCTCTCTCTCTCTCTCTCTCTCTCTCTCTCTCACACACACACACACACACACACACACACATGTGCGCACGCACCATACAATGATGACACTGATCTATACACACTTATCTTAAATTGGAACTAAGTAAAATACTTACAGTTAGTGCTATAATCGAGCATAAACATGTATATTAAGCTACTTGAATATGGAGATCCCACAAGAATGAGTTTAGATAACCTGACACTGATGAAATAGGATTGTGATTTAAAAACAATTAAACAGGAACACCTGGGTGACTCAGTTGGGTGAGCATCTGACTCTTGATTTGGGTTCAGGTCACAATCTCCCGTTGTGAGATCCAGCCTCACATTGGGCTCTGCACTGAGCATGGAGCCTGCTTAAGATTCTCTCTCTTCCTCTTTCTGTGCTCATGCACATTCTCTCTCTCTCTCTCTCAAAACAAACATTAAAAAAATAAAATAAAAAACAAAGCAAAACTAAAATAGAAAAATGCTAAAATTAATAAAATTTCAAGTTTAAAATATTCTAACTAGAGCATAAGTTGTTGAGATAAAATAACTCTAATAGATATCTATATACCATGTACTTAATAAAAGAAAAAGAGTTTATTCTTTTTAACTAAAATACCAAATTTAATTATTAACAATAAAGAAAGGGGTTCATTAAAACTTTGCTCTTTAATTACAAAGGCAAAGATTGAACTGTGCTTAAGTATATGCAAAAATAGAATAATCTTTGGACAAGTTACCATTAACTGATGTCATTCTAACAGTTTATTTGCTTTTAAGAGGCATCAACAGGAAGAAGAACCTATTAATTCTACCAAAGCTAACATTTATTTCAGTCAAGAGCACATAGAACTGGATTTCTAAGCTTCTTCTGTGTTAAGAATATCAAGCATCTTTACTTGGAAAAATCAGGTTTGGTTTTTTTTTTTTTTACGGAAAAACACAGAAAAATTTTTCCTAAAGAAACACAATTTACTTCATAGTGTTTGAAAATGGTAGTATATGCATTCTTTGCTAACTGTTGTCATCCCCCGATCCTTTGCTTTCTCCTTTTTCTATTCACACTACTGTACTTAAACACCGAGTAACTAGAAAGACCCTTTTAACTGCTTTGGGCTGCGATCCAACAGACCCGGGCTTACCTGTGGCCACCGCGAGCTCAGGTTAAAACGGCCAGTTCCCCAAACCCTCTTGTATCCAACAGTCACCGTATGACCTAGTTTGGCCCAAGACATATAAGCAATCTTTTGAGAGGGCCCTGTTTGTAAGTGTATTTATTCTGAGAGAGGGAAGAATGTGTGCGCACACATGCACGAGAGAGAGGGGCAGAGGGCGAGAGAGAATCTCAAGCAGGCTTCATGCTCCGTGCAGAGCCTGATGTGGGTCTCAATCTCACAACCAAGGAATCGTGACCTCAGCCACAATCAAGAATCAGCTGCTTAGCCGGCTGAGCCACCTAGGTGTTTAGGAGGACCTTCTGGAAGAAGTATCTTCTGTATGTTTGTGGTAAAAAGTTTTCAAGGTGTTTTTTCTCTCTTTGAATGAACTGGTTAGAGTCCAACAGCTCTTTTGAACTGTACTCTTAGGTAATAGAGGAGTGAGCTAGAAAGAAATAAGGAGTCATCATTGCCCTGTACTACCTAATTCTAGACTTCTTTATGTAAGACATATATTTTATGTAATAGCGTGTTGTTTTGGATCAAATGTGGCTGAAACTGATGCTAAAACACCATTCCTGTGTTCTTCCATGATTCCTGTACATTTCTCCCTGCATATTTTTCAGTATTAAAATTGCCAATGATTCATTTTTGAGAGAGAGAGCAAAAAGGGGAGGGGCAGAGAGAAAGGGAGACACAGAATCTGAAGCAGGCTCCAGGCTGCGAGCTGTCAGCACTGAGACGGATGAGGGGCTTGAATGGAGGAACCTCGAGATCATGACCTGAGCCAAAGTTGGACACTTAATTGACTGAGCCATCTGGTCACTCCTAGATCAGATTTTTAATTGCATAGAGAAGTATTGTTTTCTCTAGCAAATGAGACAATTAAAAATCCTAATATCAAATCTAACTATCATTTCATAAATGAAACGTAAGGTATTTTAACACCACAAAGGTAGGAAAGACAGTATTAACAGGAAGGAGGAGGGAACAACAGAACGAAGGAAGAAAAAGAGAAGGGAAGGGTAGGGAAGGGAAGGGAAAGAATTTGGCTTTATAGATATTTGCAACATTGTCTTCCCAGACTGCTTAAAACTTTTTCATAAATAATCATGCACCCGTCCGCGTATCAGTTGTGGGGAATCACTGCACCAAGCTACAGTTTCCTTGGGAAAGCCCACTCTATTGTTCTCCCAAGCACAGCGTCTGACACTGTGCTCAGGTATATTTACTGGACTCATCCAAACAAGTTTTCAAAACCAAAGAGAAAAATAATAAAAAGAAAAAACGTTATCTCTTTTTCTTTACTCGCATCATGTGAAAATAATTTAAAGTGCTCTGTGGTGATTAGTGCAAAAAATGAAAAGATAAATTATCCTTTGGCGTTTTCATGAAATCTTGTCACTCTAAGAAGGAAAGTCTATCATCTCCTGGAAATCTAGTCCCATATTCAGCTACCTTCAGAGGCTGAGACCTTGGAATAAAAGCCACAGGGTCCCGTCTGCCACGTATGATATAGCCTTTCACACAGAGGCTCCTGCTGTGGGCTTGAGTTCTCTCCTGTCTGAAACAGTGCGGATTGTACCAGATCATTCTATAGTATTTTATCTGGCCTGCTATGATCATATATAATATGAAATATAAATTATATATTATATCCTAATAGATAACCTATATAACACAATCTTCTTAGGGTGTAGCATGAGGCTCCTCTCTTTTTCAACCTCAAGGCAGATCACCATCTTTGTGTGCTTGAAAATCATTACTAAATTTATACTTCTATTGCCCTTGGCAATCTGAATAACTTCATTTTTTTCTGTTTATTTTTCTCCTGATCCTTTGACTGTAGAGCTTAAGTTGAATAAAATGACTTCAGAAGTTATGAATAAAACACTGGACGCTGGAGACAGGAGGTTCCTAGAGTTTATATGTCCTACTGCTCTACTCATGAGTGATATGGGTAGTAGAGAGAACGTGTAGTCACTTTTTAAACTGTGCCCATACATGGGAGAGAATACTGAAAATTCAGTTATTAAAAGGAAGTTTAGCTATTTACACTTATATGCTGCTAAACTGTAGGATACTGCATTAATATATAGGCATGTGGTTATTTCCATCATTTATGTTGAAAGTTGAGTGGAAAATGCCACATGAGGATGGCTACAATGTTGTTCTATAATCCTGCTTTAGAAAAAAATGGTCTAATGTCCTAAAAACATTGGGAAACAATATAAAAGGCATGGGGGACAGAAAGAGAGAAAACAGTTCAAAAACAAAGGTTATCTTACTGTTTCCTCATTTCTAGTACAGTTACCGTAGAATCATTAATTAATTTATTTTTAAGTTTTGGGACAAAGGCCCTCAGAACTTAACAGTATGATATCAAAGTATGAAGACAAGTAATCCAACTAAAACTCCTTTAGAAATATCAGCAACATTGGAGAACAATAGCGAAAACGTTGGGGGTGAGCTGTTGAAGAGCTCTGGGCTTTGTCCTATCTCGGATCTGTGGAGGCAGAACAAACCTAACAATGAATCCAAAACAGATCAAATATTCCTTAGAATAGGTATTTCTCTGGGGCTGTTTTGTTGGTTGGTGGCGTCTTTCTTGTGTTTGTTTACCTAAACACAGCCACAGAAGGTTCTAAATTCCAGCCTTCCTCCCTCAGGCTTCCTTCCTAGATCAAAGGACAATGCCATGGTTAAAAAAAGGACCGAACTGTTTTCAAGGCGGAGAAAAGGAGAGTACCAGTGTACACCTGCCAAATTGTTGCTCAACAGTCCAAGTCGTTACTTTACCTCTAACACACTAAATATTCTCCCAACAAACATTTTGACTTGATATTTATTGCCAGCATCTAGTACAGTGCCAGGACCAGTGAGGCTCAGTTACTCTTTTATGTTGGAATCTCCAGCATTTACATGGATATAAAATTAGCACAGGTCAGAAATGAAGGTATTCTAAAATCATTAATACAAGCTCCCTTTTCTACATCTGTAAAATGGGAAGAATATGAACCTATATTCAACTTAGTTTGAGAGAAAAAACTGGGCCTACATAAAGCAGCATGGTATCTTGACCCACCCCGCAGGTCGGTCAACGCAGGTCCTGAGGGAGGGAGTGAGAATTGGGGGGCAGGGGGCACAGAGAATGGAGGCAAGACAAGGCTCTGATCAAGCCTCGTTTATTGAGAGAACACACACGTCTTTTAAAGGCAGAAAATGGGCAACTTGACGTAAGTCAGTTGCTAAGAAACAAGGGCAAGGATAAGGGAGAAACTAAAACTGCAGATTCAGCATAGCACAGTGCCTGGGAAACTGATAGGAAGGCCCAGCCTACAGGCCCTGAGCCTGGGAAACCGATAACTCAGCTCCGCTGAGCTGGGAGTGATGACGCAGTTCTGCTGAGCTGGGAGTGATAGCACAGTTCTGCAGAGCTGGGAGTAACAACGCAGCTCTGCTCTGCGGGCTGCTGATCTTGCAAGGTCGAGGCACATATCTCTTCTCCGGCAGCTCCCGACAGTATCTATCTCATAGGAAGGACTTTCTTGAGGGCCGACATGACAGACTATTTACAAAGTGCCTGTAATGTGTGCTGTGTACATTTTTGCTAAATAAAATAAAAGTCAGCAGTCAACAAATATTACCTAATAATCTTATGATGCTAAGACCACTGATGTTGCTAATGCTGATGACATACTTTTAAGGAGTCTTTGTGTAGCATAGAGTACAGACACAATACCCAGATCATTTAAAAATGGTGACACAAGGGTGCCTGGGTGGCTCAGTCAGTTAAACGTACAACTTCGGCCTAGGTCATGATCTCACGTTTGTGGGTTCAAGCCCCACATCAAATTCTGTGCTGGCAACTAGCTTGGAGCCTGGAGCCTGTTTTTGGATTCTGTGTCTCCCTTGCTCTCTGATCCTCCCCTGCTCACGCTGTCTCTCTTCCAAAAATAAATAAAACATTAAAAAGTTTTTTTTAATGGCGACACAATACAAGGATGACATAACAATGATAACATACTTCTAAGGAGTCTTTGTCTAGCAGAGAATACAAACACAATACCTAGATCATTTTAAAATGGTGACCTAAAACAAAGAAATGAGATGTGCGCAGGGCATTAGGGAAGCCCCAAACAAGTGCACTGATACAGTTGGCTTGCTCCAAATTTCTTTTAAAAAAAGGTCATATGCCTATGTAATCAGTAAAGAGCCCATTTGTTGAACTACATAATCAGTCTTGTATTTTTCTGCATTTTTGTCCTGAAAAGCCCAAACTGGTAAAGCAGCTAGAGTTTATGCAGGGAGCACAACACTAGCTGTGTCCTAAGAAGCGAGAAGAAGTAATGGTGGTAGTGAAACTGTCAGGAGCTACAAGCAAGAGGAGCACAAGGCATTGGGAACAAAACTTCATGCAGGTGTATTGCTGTTGGTAAAGGAAGGAGGTGTAATTAACCCTTATACTGCAAGAGGAACAGCAGGACAGAGAAACAAGATTACTGTTTTTGAAGGCAGATAGTGTTATCCTTGATGTTCAGGCTTGACTTACTGACATTTTTCTTGTTCTGAAGTGGCCAGGCATTTATTGTGGCCCAGAATCAGGAAAACTGAACATTTTACACAGCCTCAGCAATTGGAAATGATAGTGTGAGCCCTTGGTGTAGGTTGGGGCCTCCTTGAAACATTTGTCACGTCACCGAAGGTCCCCTACACTCTCTGCGGTCCTCTGTAGGCAGATCAATTCCAGGCAACTTTGGAATAAAAATCCACTTCTGAGTCCTTCCTTAGACATAGTGAATAGCTGTTATGAAATAGGTATGTGATCTGGAAATCTGTTTGTTTTTTAAAGTTCTCGCAGGTAATTTTGGTGCATTGCCAAATGTAGCCATGGTTCCACGTTCATACTCTGCAGTTCATTGCTGCCTCTTTGATACACTAAAAGCATGTAAATGTGAAAGACAGCTAGGAAGTAACAGTAACTTATTAACCTAAATTTTTAGAGGAAAAATAAATTTGTTAAATTAAAAATCACTTTAAAAAAATTACTTTGAAATCCCAACTAAACCTCTTCCAATTACAATGAATCAATACATGTATAAATCTCTTTCACCTCATTACAAAGAGTTTTAGGCATGAAAATAATATCAAGAAGAGAAAAATCCACATAAATGACTTCTTTACAACAAATTATTCTTTGGTTGTAGAGTATCCATTTAATACTGTAAGCACATTAAGCAATGTCAGAAGTAAGAGAATCTCTCTGGGCTACATTTCTCTTAATGGATTTTGGTGGAAAGCCATAGAGCAATTCTAATTCATATTTAATTCCCAAAGACACAGATAGCCCAGAGAGTTATCAAGTTAAATGCGAGGAATCCTGAAATACTTTTACTACTTGAAACTGATGTGATATTGAAATTTGGATCTTAACTTAAAGGACTTATTTAAGTTGCTTATCAAATATCCATTTGCTGTTCATTTCCTAAATGTCCAAATACCAAGGCAGGCCAATATATATTTTTAAATACATATGCATATGTGAATATAAATGTATGCATATGTAAGTATATACATATATATATGCTACCCTGTATTTCAAAATGCCTTTCAGGTAAATTATCAGGACATTAAATTTGTAAAACCCAGGTTAGTGATCTTTCACGTCAAGAAGTAAGCAATTATTGGGGCGCTTGGGTGGCAGTTGAGCATCTGACTTCGGCTTAGGTCATGATCTCACAGTTGGTGTGTTCAAGCCCCACATTGGGCTCTCAGCTGACAGCTCAGAGCCTGAAGCCTGATTCAGATATTGTGTCCCTCTCTCTCTGCTCCTTCCCTACTTGCCCTCTGTTTGTCTGTCTTTCTCTCTCAAAAATAATAAACATTAGATTTTTATAATTAAAAAAGCAATTATTGTAATTTGTAGGTATCAAAATTGTTTAATATAAATAGTGAATTCTGTTTCCAATATTCAAAATATAAAATATTTAAGGCAATGGCCACATAGGTGTTTACTCACATTTAAGTTAGTTTTTGATAGTGGTACCATATAGAAAGCATTCAGGGGAGCCTGGCTGGCTCACTTGGTGGAGTGTCAACTCCTGATCTCAGGGTTGCTTAGTTCAAGCCCCACATTGGTCATAGAGATTACTTAAAAAAGAGTGTCTATTAATTCACAAAGCAATATTCATATATTCTCTCTTACACTTATTCTTGAAAAGGCTCTTAACAATGACACCTATAACCTAAACCAATGATTCAGAGTGGATGCCAAATCAGCAGTATTAATATCAAGGAATTTGTTAGAAATGTACATTATTGAGCTCCTCTGAGACTTATTCAAACAGGAATTCTTTATTCCAACAATCCAGCAGCACCAGTAGACATGCTAAATGCTCTGTGGTTGTTGCTCTTAACAACAGTTTTATGTCTTTCTATTTTTCCTTATTCTCACTAATCATTAATAGTAAACTAAAACCCCAATATGATGAATGTGAAATAATATCATTTTGCTATTTTGTGTTTTCCCATTTACTGTGGAAGATGAGTATCTTTTCATAGATTTATTGACTCTTCAGTAATTTGCCAGGGGTATTTTTTTTTATTTTTCATAGTTCTTGGATGTGATTTTCATCCTACCATTAGATTTTTAATTGTATGTATTGAATGTAGTTTCTTGAGAGGTCTGGCTTTCCTTCAAAAAAGTTTAACAGTATCTTTTGTTACATGGTTTTATAAACTTTTTAACTAGCTATATGTACAGTAAAAAATGTATAAATCTTAAGAGTAAATAAATTATCTTAAAGCGAACACATCCAAGTATCTACCATCAAGTTCAAGAAGCCAAATATTACATTAAGAAGAAGGGTTTTTTTAAATTACACATTTAATGCATTTTCTAGTGGTTTGTATTTTTGAAACTTCTTTAAGAAATTCTTCCTTATCGTACAACATTTTTTCTATATTTTTCTGACAGTTATAAAGCTCTGCTTTTGAGATAATTTTACTTTCACATGTTTAAATGGATGTTTTGAGGCAATGATCTACTTTTTTTTCATATGAGTAGAATCAGCTTTTCTGCTGATTTAGGAAGCCATCTTTGCCATATACAGTTTTTCTTCGTCATTGTTCTATTTCTGAATTTTCTATTCTTTTTCACTGATCTACAGTCTTTTGATTATTATAAAACTATAATAGGGGTGCCTGGGTGGCTTAGTCGGTTGAGCTTCCAGCTTCGTCTCAGGTCATGATCTCACGGTTAGTGGGTTCAAGCCCCATGTCAGGCTCTGTGCTGACAGCTAGTTCAGAGCCTGGAGCCTGTCTTCATATTCTGTGTCTCCCTCTCTGACCGTCCCCTGCTCACGCTGTCTCTCTCTCAAAAATAAATAAAACATTAAAAAAATAAACAAAAAACTATAATAAACTTGTTACCTGGAATGGTGTCTTCTACAATTATTCTTTTTATTAAATATATCTTTGTTAATTTTGGACCTTTCGTATTTCATATGGATTTAAGAATGACTTGTTAATTTCTCTAAAAAATATTAGGTTTTGATAAAAATTCTATTATCTTTTCATAGATCAATATGCGGAGAATTTATATACTTATTACACTGAATATCCCATCAAGAATATGGGCTACATGTCTTCATCTGTTTAGGTCTTTGTACTTATCAATAAAAGTTATCCCCGCCAGCCTGCGTCTTAGTAAGTGCATGTTGTAGTTGGGGACTTGTGTTGGCTTACCCGTGTGTGCATGCAGGCCAGCAAGTTGCTGAGGCACAGTAGTAGCTGTTTGCTAGACTGAGGTGTAATGTGAGGAAGCCAAGCAAGTCAGCAGTCCTTTCAGCCTGTGAGAGTGTGTGTGTGTGTGTGTGTGTGTCTAGTCTCTTTCAATATTGGGCCTCTCTGACACGAGCAGGAATATTATAAAGAAATTTTATCAGGGCATACCTAAGCATGAATATTCTTTGCTTTAGATATTTCTACCACAAGTCACCTCTTTGTCTTCCCATCAAGGTGGACTTTCTTCAGGATTCCTTTGGTAGGAAAAGTTGAACTGAACACTGGGCAGAATTTGGAAGGAGGTTAGGTAAGGGATGATAACGCCACATAGAGGATCTTTCTATTACCTACGAAATAGGAAATCTTGAAGTTAGCACAGATCTTTCCATCAAAGAAATTGTGCCCTGTAAATCTGTCCCTTATAAAGATTAAAAGCAAGACCAAAAAAAAAAAAACAAAAACGTGAAACCCAGTGAACCCTAGCCATGTATATTACTTATGAGAAACACGAGTTGGCAATAAAGAAGAAGCAGAAACAGAACGAGGGATTGCTAGACCTGGGATGATTTAGTTTTCGTTTTCTGTTTTCACCCAGCAGCTCCTGGCACAGAAGCTGTAAGGCATGTTCTCTCAGGAAGCTCCAAGTAGAATAGACTCAAGTTCCCAGAACTGCACTGTTCAAGGGCTTCACTCACAGATGTGGTGGGACTGCCTCTTCCTCAGCAACCTAAAATATTACATTTGAACAAGGTCCTTTCTTAGTTCAATTCTTTAAATTTACAGGCTATTTTTTCCTTATTAAAATACCTTACTCACATATTGATAATTAATTGTTCACATTGTGGGAGACTGAATGGGGAAAGTGTAAAAAATGTCCTCATCCATTTTTCCTCTCTCATTCTGATTATTAATGATTTTAGCCTTTGTATTTGTAGCCATTATATGAAGAAACCCTGGGATGGCTGTTTGCTTGACCATTAACCAAAGAAAAATCCTCATTTTCTAAAATACATACTTAGTATCTCCAAAATTTTGGGTATGTCAGCAACTACATGAATACATCAAAACATCATAACAACACTTCAAAAAGCTTTGAAATCACTGACCTAATCCATCAGTATAATCATGTACTTAAGGCAATAGCTGCATTTTTATTTTTACAGCAGACAAGCTTTATTCAACACAAAGGTATGGATTTTGTCCTGTGAATGAAACATATTATATCTCTGTTCTTTATACTAGCACAGAGTCTATTAATTTTCCTGTGCCTCTTATAGTCATCACTACACTAGTAAGAGGAAACATTCCATCCTAAATTTTTTCTAAGTGGCTTTCCTTAGATTTTACACATTTGAAAAACAAAAGCAGAACATTATTTTCACAAATGTGGCTGAAAATGTAGACATACATATCCAAGGAGCCATTCTACAAAGGTATGTTAAGTAACTTTGTTTTAAGTTTATATATTTATTTATTTTAAGAGGGGGGAGAGGCAGAGAATGAGGGAGAGAGACTCCCAAGCAGGCTCCACACTGTCAGCACAGAGCCCTCCCTGTGAAATCACAACCTGAGCTGAAATCAAGAGTCAGATGCTCGCCTAACCCACTGAGCCACCCAGGCACCCCTGTGCTAAGTAACTTTTGAAAGTAGTCACAGAAGAACAAAACAAAACATTTTGTATATAATTAAAGCAATAAATTTAAATGAACCTATTGACCTTTGATCTATACAACCAGACAGGCTATTCCTAGAGTGTATCTGTGGTGTGCATATTGGAGGCAGAAAGGAAACGTATATAAAGATAAACACAAATATAAATGTATAGTAGTATAAAAACGCTTCCCCCAAATTCTTTGACTTCCTTCCATCATGAAGCGGGGCTTCTGTTCCCTTCCTTCAAAACTTTGTGGGGCCTTATAACTGCCTTGACCATTAGAATGTAACATAAGTGACATGGAATGCCTTGACTTCTGAAGGTAGGTTAGAAAAGGCCGGGTAGCTTCTGCTGGGTTCTGCCATATGGAAAGACAATGCAGGCAGGTCCCATCCAGGTGGGGAGACAGAGACGCCCACAGAATTCCAGCTCTTTGCATCTTCCTAGCTCAGGTAACAGAAGAGTGAGTGAAGACCCTTAAGATGCCCCCACCACTCGCTGACTGCAATCTGGTGGAACAGACCCCAGGCCAGAACCACCTCCATTAACCCAGACTTGCAAACAAAATAAATGGTTGTTATTCGTTTAAGTCACTGTTTGAGATTGTTACACAGCATTAGAATAGATGGATAGTATATGATAAAATTAGCCTTCACAGTGTATGTGAACAGGAAATATTCAGACTGTTTTCTCGTATTGCTTACAGTATTGCCATACAGCCTCATATAAATTCAATGTAATATTGAAAACATATTGGACGTAGATGCTGACATATTTTTCCAATAGTGGGAAAAATTATAGTTTTCTTTATGTTACTACTATTAATAATTGCTCTGCTTTTGGGAATGACATTTCTCCATTTCTGGGACACATTATTAAAATGGCGGTCCTACTTGAGATCAGAATGAAGAATACAAGAATATGCTCTTTTCTTTTTCTTACTAGAAACAAGTTTGTCTTTATTAATCTGTCAAAGTTCTTCCTTAAGAAAGTTGTATATGTTCCCTCATAATTTCCATTAACTTATTCTATTCTGTTCCATTCTAACTTATTCTTTCTGCATCGGGTTATTGCTTTACAATGTTTCTTTTTTTAATGACCACTGGTTTTTGTGACTATAGTTCTATTTTCCTATAGTAGATGCAATGTAAAAAATAAGACTTGACTTCTTTATGTTTCTATACAGATTCACTGTCATACTACTTTAGTTTTATAAATAGTCAACCCTTAGTTCTAACTCCAATGAGTTGCAAACCAAAAATCCAAATGCTTTATCACTGTTCTTTTACATTTTCTCTCATTTGTTTCTTATTTGTATAATTTAAGGTATTTTAAGAGTTTTTACTTGTTTCCATGCACTGAGCTGATCGGTTGTGTATTTGGACTCTCAGGGTCTGAAATCAACCAGGTAAAGCTAAATCTTGTGGCAATTAGCTTTTATTGAGTAACAAACCACTCTACCAATTAGTAGTTTAAGACAACAACCTTTTATTTAACTCATGATTCTGCAGTTGGGTGTTTTGGGTTGCCTGAGCTGCGCACTTCTTTTGATCTGGGCTGGTTTCTCAGACATGCGTGCCAGGAGAATTACATGTTTTATAGAAAACTGATACTTTACCAAATGCCTAATTCCTTTTCATTTTAACAGCTTTTGATTTCCATCCATTTGGTGGAAGGGAGAACGCAAAGAAGCCTTCATAGTTCATGTGAGTTGATGACTTGAGATAATTCTTTTGGAAAAACATAATAATCCATTCAAAACACCACCCTGCTATTGAAGGAGAAATACTCATTGATTAATCATCTATAGTCTGAAACCCCCACTTTTGCTGCTGATAAGAAATTACATTAAACAGAAATAAGAAAAAGTAAATTGCTGCCTCAAGTAACATTAAATAAATGAATTGTGAAGAGAGTGTTGCTTCTTTTAGAATACTTTCCTCTATCCTGTAAAACTTTTCCACAAATGCCATCTTCTGCAGTGCTTACTGCCAATTCGTGTTTTACAGAGAGGTTCTACTGTGATTTGGCCATAGAGAAAGGATTTCTCATTAGTCCAGATTTGCTCCATGCTAAAGAATTTGCTTTCATGATGTGCTGTGCAATTTCTGAAGCAGCAACACTCATTGGAAAGAGATCTGTGTAAGAAGTTCAATAAACCTAAAATGATGTTGTTCCTCTTTAGAAAATTTTTTAAAATTCTCTAATTTTTTTCACTGCTTTGAAAGAAGTATAACATATTTCAACCTCATGTACACATTACCATTAAAAGCAGAGAACCATCATGCCAAATTTCACTAAGTCCTATGCCATCTAACGAGGATCAACTGTACTAAACACAATATTTTTTTATAAATTGACTCATGTCTTAAAATCAAATCCCACGTCAATCTTCTCCTAAATAGTAATGTTTATGAAATCACAAATAAGCAGTATCCATTGATGTTTTCTAATAAACATGATGATTAATAGAAAATAAGTACTCTATAAATTATCTAAGATCACATTAAATAACACCTTTAGTAGGCATTAGGTTGTATTTTGAAAAAATGCTAATTGAAATTTTCATGGTCATTGAAAATTAAGAGCAAGAGTAATTATTTTCCTTTCTCTGGTGGTAACTTGCAAGAAAATGATGCTAATAATAGTGGATATTTATGACAGATTCATGGTGGTAGAGGTAATATGGAGTAATTAGTTTTGTTCTTAGCACCATTTACTTGAATTTTTTATATACATTTATTTTTTGAGAGATAGAGAGACAGAGCACAAGTAGAGGAGGGGCAGAGAGAGAGAGGGAGACACAGAATCCAAAGCAGGCTACAGGCTCCACGCTGTCAGCACTGAGCCCGATGTGGGATTCGAACTCACAAACTGTGAGATCATGACTTGAGACAAAGTTAGACACTGAGCTGACTGAGCCACGCAGGTGCCCCTCTTAGCATCATATTTTGAAAGCATCATAGATAAGCTAGAGAATGTTTCCAATCAAAATACGAAAATTTAGACCAGTTCAGGGCTAAATATTTCCCAAAACTAAAGGTACTCAAACAGAGGTGGAATGAGTAATTGACAAAGAGGTGGGCATGGGCCACAAGCCCTCATGTGTAAGTTCTAGGATCCTTTGCAAGATTTATAATCTGTATTATCCTATTGATATGGTCTGCTATAAAATATCTGTGATTTTTAATACGGTCATTATAAAACCCATTGTTTGATGTAATAGGAAAGAAATTCTCAGGAATCTATTGTGGTTTCTCCTTAAAAGTTTAATAATAACATAATTATATTAATTTCCTAAAATATAATTTTCAATCACAGTTGACCCCATCTTATATACCAGACCCTTACATTAAAGTAAGCTAGACAAAAGAAAATAACATTAAAATCATAAAAAAGAGAAAAATACATTTATAGCACTATACTTTACTTACCAATATCATAAGTTTATGTCATCTGCTTATAAGAGGAATCATTTGTCTGTCAGTACCCACATTGTCTTATATGACACAGAACACTGTAGATATTGTAAATATTCCTAACATGAGGTGTCAAAAATGAAGATAATGTGGGAAAATTCATATTTATTTACGGGTATAATGATTCATGCATTGGTGATGAAGAAGCAGTAATATGATTGCTTTAAGGTAGCCTGGTATAATTTACAATGATTGCTTCATGGTAGCCTAGCCTATGTACTGATAAATGAATCTAATACTTGAAGTGGATTGTAATAAAGGTCTTCATCCTCACCATCCTTACATTTAGTAGGCTGACGGGGAGGAGGTAGGGGGCGTTGGTCTCAATGTGGCAGAGGCAGAAGAGGTGGAAATACAAGAGAAGGCAGGAGAGGCAGGCACACAGGGTGTAACTTTACAGAAAGACGTAATTTCTGCCTTTTTGCTTTTTCATTTCTCTAAAAATGATTCTCTATGGTACCAATCTTTCTTCCACCATCTGCTTTAGTATCAGTGCCAATATCACAAAAGGGTTCATGTCATAAAAGAAAAGTAGTCTTGAATAACTGGAACTCTTTCTGCTTGAGTGTAATGTCAATTTGTTTTCTGACACTGCTTCTTCTGTGTCCTCTTCCTCATCATCTGGCACCATGAGAGCACACATCTCCAGCAAATCTTCTCTTAGTTCTTCTGGTGTAACGTCTGTTACTTCTTGAGTTTCTCCAAGACCCATATACTGAAATTCTTCATCCCCTTCCTTTTTCTGCCATATCTACAATCTCTTTCATGATTTCTTTGACTGGCTTTGTCGTAAATCCTGCACAACATCTGGATATAGTTTTCTCCAGCAGGAATGTATTATTTTGGGCTTGATGCCTTTCACAACTTTTTCTGCAACAGTGATGGGTCTTCAATGATGTAATCCTTCCAGATTTTCATGATGTTCTGTCTTTGGGGTTCTCTTCCATAATGTTGGCAATCCTTTCCGTAGAGTACCATGTGTAATGAACCTTAAAGAACCTTAAGACCCCCTGATCTAATGGCTGAATTGCAGACATTATGTTTGGGTGCAAGTAGGCCACTATGACACGCTTGATGTTGAGCTCATGAGATGCTGGGTGGCCAGAGCCATTGTCCAATATCAAAATATGACAAGATTTTTCCTGACTTCAGGGACAAAAAATGTCGATGGAACCAATCCAGAAAAAGAGTTTTCGTTATCCAGGCCTTGTTATTTCATAACCATGAAACTGGTAGCTGGTACTCATCGTATCCCTTTGAAGGCTCAGGAGTGAGTGCTTTACAGTTAAGGGTAGTCGTGATCATAAACTGTACTGCATTTGTACAAAACAGTGGAGTTAGTCTATCCTTTCCAGTCTAGTCTGGTGCTTGTTTGTCCTCCTTACCAACAAATGTCCTCTGTGACCTTCCCCCCCACCCCCAGAAGAGGGTATTTTCATCTACATTACAAATCTCTTTGGGCAGACATCCCTTCTGCTCAATGATTTTCTTAATAGTGTCTGAGAAATAGCCTGCCTCTTGGTTGACAGAAGATGTTGCTCCTGTTTTCTCTGCAGTTTTTAAGCCAAAATTCTGTCTATAATTATCAAACCATCCTTTGCTGGCATTTAATTCTTCAGTTTAGATCCTTTACCTTCCTTTTGTTTTAAGTTATTATAAATGACTTCTTGAATCCTATTATAGTCTGTGCACATGCCTTTCATATAGCAATCTGGCACCCACATAAAAGCTGCATTTCAATATGAGATAAAAAAGGAATTTTGCAAAAAGTTCAAGGTCTTTGCCCCTGGTAGGATAGTTGCAACTATGGCTTCATGAATTTTTTTTGTTTTTTACAATGGCCTTTATGATGGAATCATTAACTTGAAATTAAAATGGCAGACAACTAGAGCTGAGGATATCAATCTATAGTACCTATCAACCAGTGCAACTTTTTCTAGTAATGTCATAACTTTTTTCTACTTCTTGAGAGCACTTCCAGCATCACTAGTGGCTTTTCATATGGGTCCTATTGTGTTACTTGAAGTTTAGGGTATTGGACTAAACATGAAGAAAAATCTGCAAGACCCGGGAAAGATCACCTTTTACTGTGATATGCAATTCACTGGAGAGACAAACTATTCACACAAAGATGATTAGCATCACACAGCGTTTCAAGCATATAATCAAAAAACACTTCAGCTCACTACAATAGCAATAGGAGGTGTATAATTATTATAGTAGTACTGTATGTTAATTGAATGTGGTTACGATTTAATAGCACATCTACATTTGTTTTAATTTCTCTCTACAGAAAATGGCACTGTGTGTGGTCTATAAGTGTCTGTGTGTGAAAGTTTTGATAAATTTTACCATTTTATAATAAATATATGTAAATGAAAAAATAGACTCATATCTATATACATTTTATGCATTGTTAAGATATCTAAGGTTTTCTTAATTTTTTCAATACCTTAGGCTATGCAGTGCATCTGCAAGTTGTTTCAAATTGTTGCAGACCTCTAAAATACTTTCCAATATATTTATTGAAAAAAACTGATATATAGCTAGACCTGTACAGTTCAAATCCTTATTGTTCAAACATCAACTGTTTGGGTTTCTTTTTTATATTCTAAATATAAATTTTTGAGTAAAGTAAAGTAGATCAACACATTTATTTATACTACATACTATTTAGGTAATCCATTTTTTCTGAAAAGCCAGATGTTTGACAATAGAGGTCTTATAAAATCATTTCGACAGTGGAATTTTTATAAATCATTAGATGAGTCCCTAGACACCTATGCAAATGATATAGTAATTTCTGAATTTTCTCATTCAACAAAATGTGATTTGAATAGGATATGATATATGAGAATGAAACACTGAAAGACCATTCAAATCTCAAATATTTCACATTTCAAATTTTCATTACCAAATTCACATTATTTTTTAATTATACAAATGTACCTCTTTTAACTAAAGCACACTTCAGATTCTATCTTTCAGACTTGTGTCCTATACTTCACTCTCAAAAAATGGAGGGAGATTGTAAAAGATTTTTGTTAATGTGCTGGGTTGAAGTAACCTAGTATAATTCTCTGTGTTTGCACTAGACTATAGAAGTCAAATATATCTACAGTGACTTTAAATTACTTAATTTTTACATTAGATCAAACAGGTCCTGATTAAGCAAAATAAATCCAGAAAATATTGTGTCTACATGGTGTATGAAACTTGTGCTTTATGCTACTGAGGTTTAAAGTTATACTTATTTAAACATGGAAACACCTACATTAAGTCAGAATAGCCTATAAAAGGAAACCCTGGAAATTTGAATATGAATATGTTATGAATATTTTAATGAGTCAATAGGTAACCCTGATCATTCAGCAAGCCATGCTTTATTTCTAAAGTGAACTTAGTATTATTTTGTATATCTCATAATAAATAATTCATTTATCCTAAAAATGAACACACCAAATGTAGGCCTAAATAATATGTATTATATTTGAATTATTGTTATATTGCTATTCCTTTCTTATCAAGTGGGACATTTAATGTTACTAATGTTGGAAACTGTTTCTATTAAGTCCATCTATTTAGTCAGCATTAATTCAAGGGAGAATGAATTTCAAGTTATGTGTCATTGGCAACTATTTTTGAAATATACCAAGTAATTCATAACAGTTTTTAGGCAATCGGCCCCAAATGTGTTCCAGTATATTCTCTAAATTGCAAATTATTTAAATTTCAAATATTTGTAAATATGTATTGTAATGTCTTTCAATAAATACATCTTTCAGTGTTCTAAAATTAGATTGAGGTGATGTTTGTAAACTGTATATATACTGAAAACCAGTTAGCTTGATATTTTAAATGGGTAAATTATAGGGTGTGTAAATTACATCTCAAAAAGTTATTTAAACATTTTATTTTTTATGTCATAACACACTGTGTTTCTCTCCTTTGCTATTTCTCATAGCTATGGCTTTCTTGATTCTCTCTCACTTTGGGACCCTGGATCTCTGTTTTGAAGGGCCCTCTAGATTTTACATAACTGTTTAATATTTATTTTTCTTACTAAACGTGCATGTGATCATTTGGCAGCAGAACTTGTGGTTTATTTTTATGCTCTTTATGCTTAACATGGTAAATAATATATAAAAATAAATGTTGAACAAATTAACTCATAGTGGGGTGATAAGAGCAGAAAATAGAAAATTTTATTTGATAACTCTAAAAATGGAAATACAAAGTGATTACAAATACTACCAAAAGATACCAAATGTCAAATATATGGATAGGTTTCAAGTTACATGGATATAAACCTAGAAATTCTAGAGTAACGTGATTCAAAATGTCAACATCCTTCTCTCCCCAACCTTACTGCAAAACATGCCAGATAAGTTTTCTGTGGAATGCCTATTTTTGCTGGGGGGATAATCTGGAAAAAAAAAATTATAGCAATCAAAATTAGAGTTCTAGCCCTGATCGCTTACTTTTGGTTTCTCTCATGTGAAATTCTTTATGATGGTATCAGTAATTTCTCAGTGTCTACACTCAGATTTTGGCACAATTGTTAGACAAGCAATAACATACCTAAAAGTCCAAATCATAGTAAAAAAAATATTGAAGCTATAAAATAATATTATTGGGGTAATATCTTGTTAATAGAGTAACAGTTGAATAAAATTCCTCTTTTTCTTTATAATGTGACATATTAAACACTTAATATGCAAAATGTTCTATATATTGTAGGATAATTGATACGCTGTCAAGAAGTTCTATTTATGACACTATGTTTCACTGAAACATACTAATGTAATTGGTAAAGTTAAGTTCTTTTGAAAGAAAATGCATAAAAGGTTAGTCTTTTTTGGAAAATCATTACTTTGGACTACTAAATGTCAGAAATTTCCAAAATTTATTGATTTCATCTGGTAGATTTATATATCTTTTTTTAGAAAAATCACTGAAATTCCATTCTCTTCAGTTGAAATGTAACCATCCCTTAAATAAGTAGTGAAAACTGAAACCCAGTGCAAAGTAGCTGTAAAAGAATGAAAACTAGTTATATAATAACTCATTATTAAACAGATTCTACTACTCCATAATTCACAATTGGTATAAACATGGTTATATGCACTAAAATCTATTCTTCCATGGTAATGATTTATGATTCACTATCATATACCATTACCCTTCTCTAACTATAGAATTTTACACATTGCCTATTTTATTATGATCCTGTTGAAGAACTTGGATCCCCAACAGAGTCACAATCTGATAAAAGAAAAATGTATTTTGTTAGAAATCAACTGTAAAATGTTAAAAGACTCAGATAAATAAACAACTGCTTTCCAGTCACTTGGAAAAGAATTGCTTGACCTTGACATGATAATTAGACACACTTTTACATACTGCTCTAACATTTTTACTGATATCAACCTAAAAACTCAATGCATTCATAAAGCTTTTGTGTAAAAAAAAAAAATCACAAAGGTTCCTAAGTCCTTACTGACCTTTTGGTTTATCAGTACTTAAAAAAAAAAAAAAATGAATGGGAGAATTTAGAGAAACTCCTTTCTTTTTAACCATTCCACATTAAATTCTACTACTTAAAATACTACATTGGATAATTTTCAATAAAAACACAATACGAAATTTATATAACCTTTTCCATTTTATCGGCGAAAAAGAAATTCTCTGCAAACTCTTTGCTTGGCAGGAGTCTTCTGACCAAATCAGGGGCAGGTGCTAATTGGCAAAAGAGAAGGCAGTTTGCAGTAAACACCTTTCTCCTTAGAGAAAGGGCCGGGCTACAAAACTCCCGCTCTTTGAACTTTATTGGCTGTTCAAGAAATACACTTTTCATGGTAACAAATGCTTAGCTTTGCATCAATGTTGAACAAAATTATTTGTAACTCTGAGTATGTGACAAGTTTCACTGGCTTAGTTTCACGATTAGTTTTAGTACTTCTACAGAAAAAATAATCTAAACAGTTCAATAACTTCAAGCGCTTAAAAGTGTTTGTTTGGAGAATTATTCCTCCCAAGGAGCTACAAGAAGACCCAAGGTACAGGTACAGTTTTATTGTGCTGTGAAAAACTGCACCCTGTGTAGAATTACAAGGCTCTAATTTCATTGAAAGTTTCTGTATGCCATAAACCAAAAGGCTGAAAAATAGAATTTTTAAGATCCTGATAGGAAAAGTGAAAGACTTGTATTACCTCAATATGTTCTATAATTTAATTTGTATATCATTTGTTTCTTAAATGACCCATTTCCAACCCCCATATCAAAGTTTGTAAATTATAAGATATTCAGAAAAGTTTAATATTTCATTTAGCGTTCAGTAATAACCAATTTAAAAATTCATTTCAGTAGGAAATTGACTATTTTCTTGCCCTAGAAATAAGATCAAATCATATTAAAATTTATGACATCCGTGAAAACATCTATTAAAATGCACATATAATTTAGAACAATTTAATCAGGACCTACCTTTTGCAAAATATTAGACAATCATGATGGCGGTAAATCCCAGAGTGACTCCAAGGTAATAAGAATGTCTCTGTTTAGAGCTATAAACCCTCCTGCATAGCTTAGGGTATTTTACAGGGAACAGTTTCTTCTAGAGAAACATTGTACCTTTTCCTATTAGTTGAGGCATAAACTTAACTATGCAAGTCGAATTTATTTTTTACCAGAATTAGACCCTTTGGGTGAGGGAGTCTTCATCCCAGGAAGCAATGGAAATTGTGAAGAAACTGCACTAATAATCACAAGAGTTTGGGTCTTGTCCAAACCCCTTAGAGATTTGCATATGCATCTTAAGAGCAGAGGTACAAATAAAAATGTCAAGAATTCTTTTCAGACACAAATCAATCTGAAATATCTGGAAACTGAAAGAGAGCAGAATTTGCTACTGCAAAATATTCCTTTGGCATAAGAATCAGCTAAGGGGCGCTTGGGTGGCTCAGTCAGTTAAACTTCTGACTCTTGCTTTCAGCTCAGGTCATGATCTGACGATTAGTGAGTTTGAGCCCTGCACTGGGTTCTGTGCTGAGGTGAGGGTGCAGAGCCTGCTTGAGATTTTTTTCTCTCCCTCTCACTTTGCCCCTCCCTGCATCTCTCTCTCTCTCTCTCTCTCTCTCTCTCTCTCTCTCTCTCTCTCTCTCTCTCTCTTTCTCTCTCTCAAAATAATAAACTTAAAAAAATTATTTTGAGGGGCACCTGGGTGGCTCAGTCGGTTAAGCCTCCGACTTCAGCTCAGGTCAGATCTCACGTTCGTGGGTTCGAGCCCCGCGTCAGGCTCTGTGCTGACAGCTACCTCAGAGCCTGGAGCCTGTTTCCGGTTCTGTGTCTCCTTCTCTCTCTGCCCCTCCCCCTCTCATGCTCTGTCTCTCTCTGTATCAAAAATAAATAAAACATTTAAAAAAAATTTTTTTAATTATTTTGAGCTAAAGGCAGTCAAAACCTGAGAGATTCAGAGAAAGTTCTTTTCTACTCCCTTAACTGCCTCAGTGTACCTTGGAAAGTGGGTCCGCACCAGGAAAGGAGCTGTTACCAGAAATACTTCTTTACCTGAGAAACTTATCTGCATAACAGGGCAATCTTCCTGTTCCAAACCTCCCCTCTGCCTTCCTGGGGATGGCCTTCTTCCAGTGTAGATCCCCAGACCTCCAACCATTTCTTTAGCTCAGGATGTGATACAAGCCTCAGTTATATGGCTGCTCTTTGGATTTAATATTTTTATGAGGCCTGTATGTAAGAAGTCGGTTTTTTTCTGTTAATCTTATTTTATATAAATTCAATCATCAGAACAGCCAAAAAACCCTAGAGAGAAAGAAGCGAAAAGTTTTCCACTCTTAAAAAGCTTAACCTAAAGGCAGTGAGAGTATTGGCATCCTGATGGGATGAATAATGCAGTGCGGTTTGGCGTATGTGTATCACAGCACAGCAGTCTTAGAGCACACACAGCAGCGTATTTCCTCAGCCGGTGGTGGGTAACTTCAGTTAATGCACACCCAGTCTGAAATTCGATCCAAAGCAGCAGGAGCCTGGAAATGCAGTGGTCGCCACAAGCACATACACCAGCCCCTCATCGCAGTGAGTCGACGTTCCTGGCACAGGATAGAGGCCAGCTTTAGTTAGCTAGTTAATGGTTCTTTCATTTAGTATTTGAGAGAGAGAGAAAGAACGTGAGCAGAGGAGAGGCAGAGAGATGGAGACAGACTCTGAAGCAGGTTCCAGGCTCTGAGCTGTCAGCATAGAGCCTGATGCTGGGCTTAAACTCATGAGCAGGGAGATCATGACCTGAGCCAAAGTCGGATGCTTAACTGACTGAGCCACTCAGGCTAAAAGGCCAACATTAAATGTACATGCATCAAACAAGGACACTTAGAAAAAGAATGGAAAAAATCTCTTAAGATTTCCAGAGGTTTCCTAGAAGTGGACAAGGTAGAAATATGGAGAAAATGGGTTTGTTACTTATGGTATGCAACAACACAATGTACAGGCATATCTCAGATACAAAGTGTCAGCTCCAGACCACCACAATATAGTGAATACGTAATTAAGTGAGTTAAATGAATTTTTTGGTTTCCTAGTGCATTTAAAGTTATGTTTACATTATACTGTAGTCTATTAAGTCTGAAATAGCATTATGTCTAAAAAAGCAATGTACATACCTTAATTAAAAATACTCTTGCTAAAAAATGCTAGCCATCTTCAGAGTTTCCAGGGAGTTATAATCTTTTTTGCTGGTGGAGGCTCTTGCCTTAATGTTGATGGCTTCTGACTGATGAGGATAGTGGTTGCTAAAGGTTGGGGTGACTGTGGCAATTTCTTAAACTCAGGCAACAATGAGATTTGCCATATTAATAGACAGATGCTGCTGTTACTTTATCTGCTAAATTTCTGTAATATTCTAACTCCTTTGTTGTTGTTTCAACATTCCTCCTGGTGTCTTTACCAGGAATAGGTTCCATCTCAAAAAACCACGTTTTTTCTTTCCTTATCCGCAAAAACAACTCGTCATCTGCTCAGGTTTTATCACGAGACTGCACCAATTCATTCCCATCTTCAGGCTCCACTTCTAATTCTAGTTCTCTTGCTATTTCTACACTATTGGCAGTGACTCCCTCCACTGAAGTCTTGAATCCCTTAAAGTCATCCGTATGGGTGGGAATCAACTTCTCCCAAACTCCTGTTTATGTTGATATCTTGACTTCTTTCCCAAGAATCACAGGTGTTCTTAATGGCATCTAGAATGGTTTTACAGAAGGTTTTCAGTGGACTTTGCCCAGATCCACCAGAAGGACTACCTCTGGGAGCAATAGCCTTATGAAACGTATTTCTTCAATAATAAGACGTGAAAGTCAAAATGACTTCTTGATCCATGGACTTCAAATGGTTGTTGTGTTAGCAGGCATGAAAACCACATTAAGTTTGTACATCTCATCAGAGCTTTTGAATGACCATGTGTATGAGAAGTAATATTTTTAATCTATTTTTCTTAGCAGTAAATTTCAACAGTGGGCTTCAAATCAATAGTAAACCATGTTTTAAAAAGATGTGCTTTCATCTGGCCTTTGTTTTCTTATTTATAGAGCACAGGCAAAGTAGATTTCACCTAATTCCTAAGGGCTCTAGGATTTTTGGAATGATAAATAATCATTGCCTTTAACTTATAGTTACCAGCTGTGTTAACTCCTAAAAAAAAAAAAGTCAGCCAGTCCTTTGAAGCTTTGAAAACAAGTGACTTCTCCTCTCTAGCTATCAAAGGACTAGATGGCATATTCTAATAGAAGATTGTTTCTACATTAAAAACCTGTTTAGTGTGGCCACTTCCATTAATGGTCTTAGCTGGATCTCCTAGCTGACTTGCTGCTGCACCTTCTACACTAACACCTGCTGCTTCCTGTACACTCTCATGTTATGAAGACGATTTCTTTCATTAAACCTCATGAACCTCTGCCAGGTTCAAACTTTTCTTATACAGCTTCCTAGCCTCCCTCAGCCTTCCTAGAAGAGGCTTAGAGACATCTTCTGGATCAGGCTTTGGCCCAAGAGAATATGGTGGCTCATTTGATCTTCTTCCCATGCCACAAGAATTGCCTCTATATCAGAAATAACTTTGCTCCACTTTCTTATCATTTGTGTGTTCGCCAGGGGTGGACTTTTAATTTCTTTCAAGAACTTTTCCTTTGCATTCATGAAATAGCTCACCATCTGGTGCCTGAGGCCTAGCTTTCAGCCTACCTTTGTTTTTGGATATGACTTCCTCACTAAGCTTAATCATTTCTAGCTTTCAACTGACAGTGAGAGACATGCAACTCTTCCTTTTATTTTAACACTCAGAGGCCATTGTAGGGTTGTTAACTGGCCTAACTTTAATATTGTTGTATCTCAGGGAGGAGGGAGGCCCAAGGAGAGCAAGAGAGATGAGGGGATGGCCAGTTGGTGGAGTAGTCAGAATAAACACAAAGTTTATCGATTAGGTTCCCCATCATATGGGTATGGTTCATGGTGCCCTCAAACAATTAGAATAGTAACATCAAAGGTCACTGATCCCAGATCACCATAACAAATATAATAAATATGAAAAACTTTGAAATATTGTGAGAAATACCAAAATGTGACACAGATATACAAAGTAAACAAATGCTGTTGGAAAAACTTGCTCTACGCACGTTTACCACGAACTTTCACTATGTAGAAAATGCAGTATGTGCAAAGTGCAATAAAACTAGATATGCCTGTAAACTCTGGGCTTATTTCAATTCCTCATGTAATAGCACTAAAAGATAGACCTCATTACCTCAAATGAAAGTACTCTGTAAATACACTGACTGTGAACCTTGGAATACTTGTGTACCTGGTATTATGTGCAATGAAATACTCTCAGTCAGGGAATAATTTTTACTGTAATTGTTTTCCAACAGTTAAAATACGATATGTTACAGAAATGCGTAAAATGGTCTTATTCTGGATAATATGAAATAACAGGTGGATATGGAGTGTAACTTTTGTCCTAAGGTATTAATGCAGATGTACATGTATATATAAAATAACCTGACATAAATAGAATCATAACACATTTACTATTTTATAGTAGCCTTTTATTTTTCTCTCATTTGACTCCATCTTTTTCCTTCTCCATCCCTCTAACGAATATGCCCCCTATGACGTATGGTAACACCTCCCATGAATATCTTGTGCCTGTCATTTGAATACCAGTGCTTTCATTCTTATAGAGTAGATGTCTAGAAGTTAGACAGTGCCTAGGATCTCTGGGTTAAAATTTTTAAAAAATTGATAAACAGATGATAGATAGATGATAGGTAGACTGATGGGTAAATAACTGATTATCTCTCAATTAGATTTATTCAATGGTTATTATCACATCACCTTTTAAAGAATATAATTTACTCTTTACTCTTTTTTTCTACATCTTCATCTGTGACAAGCATCCTAACTTGATTTGCAAATATTTTAGCATTTCCCTTATTACCAGTAAGTTTGAAATTTTTCATGTTAATCCGTACTTCAGATATTCATTTTTTTTTCTTTGTATTTTCTGTTCATAGCCTTTGCCCATTCTCTTTTTGGGTTCCTTGAGCTTTTGTATAATAAAGTGGGTGTTTATATGGAACTGTAGGAATATCCATGACATATTATTAATTAAAACTCTGCACGTGCGGAGTAAGATATATAGTATAATTATGTGTTAGTTTCAAAAACCAGGTACACAAGTACCTCTCTAGATGTGCATTTATGCCTGTCTTCATTTAGGCAATAAGGAGAAAGGTGTTGGAAGAGTGTCACAGTGGGTTTTCCACATGGGTTACACCTGGGTATGAGAGTGGCGTGGGATGTGGGAGGGTGTCCATTGCACATACATGCATTCCTCTTCTTTTTTAAATTAAATCCAAGCCAGTTAACATATGGTATAATAAAGATTTCAGGAATAGAATTTAGTGAATTCATCACTTACTTGTCTCACTCAGTGCTCATCCCAGCAAGTGCCTTCCTTAATGCCCCTTGCCCATTTAGCCCATCCCCCGACCCAACACCCTGCCAGTCACCCTCAATTTGTTCTCTGTACTTAAGGGTCTCTTATAGTTTGTCTCCCTCTCTGTTCTTATCATATTTTTTGCTTCCCTTTCCTTATGTTCATCTGTTTTGTATCTTAAATTTCACCTATGAGCGAAATCACATGATAGTTGTTTTTCTCTGACTGACTTATTTCACTCCATAATACACTCTAGTTCCATCTGCGTTGTTGCAAATGGCAAGATTTCGTTCTTTTTGATCATTGAGTAATATTTCATTGTGTATATACATATACACACACACACACACTTATATATGTGTAAGATTGTATATGTATAATTCTTTATATATGTATATATTCTATATATATGTATAATTCCATTCATCTGTTGAACATTCAGGCTCTTTCCATACATTGACTATTGGTGATAGTGCTGCTATAAACCCTGGGGTGCACCTGCCCCGTTGAAACAGCACTTCTGTATCCTTTGGATAAATACTTACTAGTGCAATTGCTGGGTCATAGAGTAGTTCTATTTTTAATTTTTTGAGGAACCTCCAGATTGTTTTTCAGAGTCACTGCACCAGTTTGCATTCCCGCCAGCAGTGCAAAAATGTCCTCTTTCTCTGCATCCTCTCCAACAACTGTTGTGCCTGAGTTGTTAATTTTAGCCACTCTGACAGGTGTGAGGTGGTATCTCATTGTGGTTTTTATTTGTATTTCCCTGTTGATGACTGTATTTCACTGATGCCTCTATCTGGAGGCATCACAGTTCTGGACTTCAAGCTGTATTACAAAACTGTGATCATCAAGACAGTGTCGTTAGAACAAAAACAGACACTCAGATCAATGGAACAGAATAGAGAACCCAGAAATGGACCCATAAAAGTATCACTAAGTTATCTTTGACAAAGCAGTAAAGAATAATCCAACGGAATAAAGACAGTCTCTTTAGCAAGTGGTGTTGGGAGAACTGGACAGCAGCATGCTGAAAAATAACCTAGACCACTTTCTTACACCAGACACAAAAATAAACTCAAAATGGATGAAAGACATAAATGTAAGACAGGAAGCCATCAAAATCCTAGAGGAGAAAACCAGCAACAGCCTCTTTGACCTCGGCCACAGCTACTTCTTACTTGACATGTCTCCAGAGGCAAGGGAAACAAAGGCAAAAATGAACTTTTGGGACCTCATCAAGATAAAAAGCTTCTGCGCAGCGAAGGAAGCAATCAGTAAAACTAAAAGGCTTCAGATGGAATGGGAGAAGATTTTTACAAATGATACATACATGCATTCTTATTGTGTATTGTTTTGCTTATATCACAAAGTACATTATTGTGTCATTTAAAATACTAAAAAATTTTGATTATAATAAAAACATTGTGATATAAGTGATAAATAGGATTTTTGTGAAGATAAAAAGAAGTATGTACTCCATTTCTCATAGTAATAATCATTGTAACCATTCTAAAGGCAAATTCACAAAGAGAAATTGACTTCCTAATCTTAGAAATTTATATTAACATCTTTGTAGCATTCTGAAATTGTCCTTGTGGTATTCAAATACTTTTTGGAATATATTTATACTTTGACCAGTGAATTTTCAAGGCTATGGAAATCAGTGGGAATATATGATATTAGGGGGGAAAGCCAATCAGATTTGACTAAAATTCAAGACAAAATTTCATGAAACAGCCTTATCTGTCTATAGCAATAGCTTGAGAGGTAGCTCTAAAGAAACAAAATATTTGCATCAGTTCATAAGAATGTTTCACATTCCTATAAGAAGAGTATATTCTATGAGATTCACAGCCTATTTTTGTGTTGCTTATTTGGGATTAAGGCTATTTGAGAGTAAATATAATTTTCAAGAAGAAATATTTGAAAAGGGAAATATATCTAAAGTGACAACATTTGCTGGAACCTCCAAGGAATTTGGGGGACTCTGGAAAGATAATCAGATTAAGAGAAGACTGAATAATTCCCTAGTCATATGATAAATTATACTTGATAATCTCATTTTAATGATGAATAATTTTTAATTTTTTCTTAAAATAGTCTACCAAGAGATATCAGCCATTTTATATGAGATGTAGGAACTATAACTTCAATATAATATAATATTTTAGCATTAAGAAATGAAAAAAATAATGTAAACTTCAGGCAACATCTCCTCATCTGAATGATGCAGCAATTTTTCTGCCCTAGCCTAAATTAAATAGCTTTTTCATGTATGTGAGGTCCCATTTAAAAAATAAAAAAGGATTTGCAACTATGAAAATCACTGCATTGAGATAGTAAACATGGGAAAATCAGGCTGCAAACTACAAATGTCAGATTGTAACATCTTTGTATTAGCAGAGACCTTAACTCATCATACATTTATGAGAAAGATCTTCAATGTGAAGACAGCTAGAGATTATGTAAAATTTGAGCAGACTATGGTGAAGTAACTTATCACTTACTTGGTCCAGTTTGAAAGAGGTCCAGATATGCCCCCCTGCCAAGGGATCCTGCTGAGGGACCTGAATTCTGACACTAATGCTCCTTTGAGAGTGTGCAGTTGTTACAATAAAAGTATTATCTGGCCTATCGTTAACCCAGTAGTTCAAATTTCTTGAAAACATTAATTATCCAGTCTCCCAGCAGTGCACTGAGGTAATGAAACTTAAGATGGGTTGATTTTACTTTACTGGGGGACTGGAAATAATGTGGAGAGATGCGTATTGACTGGAAGGATTAGGCATGTGAGAGGCAATGTGGCAAGTATTTAGGGGAAAAGGCAGTGATTTCCAGTGACCTGGAGACTGGGCCATGTGGAGCTGCTTGACACAACCCTCTCAGCGTTTCCTGGGCTTTTCAATGTCTTACACAGCTTTTCATAAACACAATCATTCACAGTCATCCGCTGTTTCCTAGGAATCCACCCACCATCTTCTGTCCTCCCTCTTAAGTAATCTTTTTGAGTTACGTCTCCAGCATTCTGTTTCGGATAGATGGCCAGTTGTTCTTGTGTGTTGAATTTATGGAAGGATATAGAAACAAGCAAGAGGTACGTAGGTATATCTTAACCTTTTGAAAGTCCAAACCACTATGGTGATGAAGCTAGGCTCTGAGTGCTAGAAACGGATTAAGTAAAACATGTTGCCTGTCCAGTAAGAGTCCACCTATAAGTCTATGAGTCCATAGGTGACTGGTAATAATGTGTTTCATAAAACAATAACTTGAGTTAGGTTATGTATTGCCTAAATAACTAAATGAATGCATTTCTAAATAAATGAAAAGGAAACATTTTAAACATGCACACACAGAGTCCAAACCTCTACACTATGTATGTGAACTTATTATATTTAGGAAATTTTTCAAAAATCTCCCTCTCCCCCAGAAAAGTGACATATATTCTATGTTTTTGGGAAATTGAAAAAAAACTGCTTTCCCCCTACTATTTTAAGGGATATGTCAGTCAGTTCTCATTGAGCAAAAGTAGAAATGACCTGTGATGATACTTCAATTAACATTTTGTGCTTGCATTTTTGAGTACCAGTGCTTTCAGACTATAACTAATTTAACTAAAAAATTCAATAAAAAAATACAGAGGGAATATATATGTATCTCGACAGGACTGAATGGAAGATGAATGTATAAAAATCATTTTGAAATATTTGTGGAGCCTCTGGACCAACTAAATGAGTCATAAAATGGTATTGAAATTCCAGTGAACTATTTTATGGAGCACCCTTAAAAGAGAATATCCTATTGACATTACAAAGAATAGAGCAGAAATAATAAAGAATAATTATCAAGATAAATTATTAAATGATAAAATCAAAACATATTTTGCCACAAATGTTTTGCTGATTTCTAAAATGTCTGCACCTTTTCCCATCATATATAATTTTTAATGTAGTCAAATCTGCCATCTTGCTTGAAGTTACTTTTACAAAATGGGAGTATAGCAAGTGTTATGTTCTCCACACTTGAAAATAAACATTTGTTTGTGTGTGTGTAAAAATTGATACGGGGCGCCTGGGTGGCTCAGTCGGTTGAACATCTGGCTTTGGCTCAGGTCATGATCTCACAGTTCATGGGTTTGAGCCCCGCGTCAGACTCTGTGCTGACAGCACAGAGCCTGGAGCCTGTCTTCGGATTTTGTGTCTTCCTCTCTCTCTGCCCCTCCCCTGCTCACACTGTCTCTCTCTTTCTCTCTCTCAGTCTCTCTCAAAAATAAATAAAACATTTTTTTAAAAAGCATGATACAGTGTAGGCTGAATATTATGCAACGACTAACATAAATTTTTTTTAAAGTTTATTTAATATATACTTAGAGCTTAGGAGACTGAAATGTTTTCAGAAAGCAAGAAAGTGAAACAGAGTTTTTCTAAAGAAGGGAATTGATGGTCTGGTGGTCATGACTGGAAAGAATGTATGCTGCTGTTTTGTTTTGGTTTTGTATTTAACCAAATGTAGGTATTATTTCTTCAAAAACAATTTCAATTTGTTTAAGTTGTGATCCTATAATGTTTACATTTATTTACCATTTTGTCTATTTACCTACCTACACCATTCATGGGTATTATTCCTTTAAAAGTTATGTCAGAAGTTTAAAAATCCATGATGCAATAAGATTTAAATAGTACAATGGCTTAGAGCATTGGAGAGCAGATCATTGGATCAGCTGATAAATATCACCATTGTGCAACCACAGAATAGCATACAATGCTAAAGTGTTTATAAAACTAGAACTTTTCAATTTCTCCAAAGCCTTGCCAACCCTTATTATTTTCTGTCTCTTCAATTATAACCATTCTAGTGCACATGAAGGGATATTTCATTGTGGTTTTAATTTGTATTTCTCTGATGAGGAATGACACTGGGTATTTTTCATGTGTTTATTGGCAATTTGTCTTTTTCTTTGAATGAATTTCTCTTCAGATCCTTTCATAAAATGGGGTAGCCTTTAGGCAATCTGCTATTCTTCAGAATGTTAATCATAAAGTTTCCATAGGATCCAGCAGTTCTACCTCTAGCTATGTCAGTGCCAAAGAGAAATAAAAATGCATGGACATTCACAGCATTACTCACAATAGCCAAAGGTGGAGACAACCCAAAAGTCCATCAAATGACACATGGATAAATAAAATATGGTATATCCATATAAATGTAAAGTATTAGGTCATAAAAAGGAATGAATTCCTGATATATGATACAGACATGGATGCACTTTAGACACATCATGCAACATGAAAAAATATTCATGAAAGATTACCTGTGGTATGATTCCACTTGTAGGAAAGTTAAAAAATAAGAATGTCAGTAGAGGCTGAAAGTAGATTGGTGATTGTCTGAGGCTGAGAGAATGAAGGCAAATGGAGAGTAACTGCTAGTGAGGAGAGAGTTTCTTCAGGGAGTGTTGGCAATGTTCTAAACTTGTGGCAATGGTGACACAGCTCTGCACATTGAATGGGCAGATTGTATCATATAGGAGTTGTATCACAATATTTTTTTAAGGAGTGGATAGAGTCCACTGTCTCTAAAAATCTTAACAGTCTATGTATTTCCAAATCTTATTTTGTTATTGTTAGGAAAGTCTGCTGTGGCTACAGGCGAAACCAGGAAATAACTGGTGGTCAAGTATGAATCTTTGTTCATACATTGATATGCTTATTCAGCAAGCACTTCCAAAGGGTTTGCCATAGAACCAATCAAAACAGGACTAGAGATAATAAAGTTGAACGACAAAGTATCTGTACAGTGAGTGAGAGAGACAAGATGGGTGCTGGATTAGTGGCACTAAATTCTGGGAACTAATCCCTGATTGGGGAATAATGGTGAGGGTGGAAGGATTTAACCAGAAAAGATGACACCAGAATTAGGCCTCGATGATTTCATAGGATGCTAGCCATGTAAAAGGTTACCATATATTCTGAGAATTGCTCTTCCCTTCCCCACACCTTCCACCAGGGATTTCCCTTGACAGGCATATTGTTATTATTAGATCCTCTAAGCTGCCCACAATTGACTAGACCATAAATAACCCCCTGACCCAAACTGCTCCAGATGTTCTCTCCTGGGAATTAGGAATTTGGACTTCATCAGTATATAGGGGTGTAACTCGAACTGAGGGATGTAAATTCAGGAATTATGGGTCTGCCATTGTCTGTCATCTATTTGTAGAAGCCAAGAAAGCCAGACTGGGAAGGTAGATAAAAGACCCAGAGAGAAGCAGAGATAAGAAATAAAGAGCAAGTACTACTGTGTTACTGATGACTTTCTCATTCTTGCTTGCAGCCCTAGCAGTCCTACATTTTGTAAGAGAGTCCAGTGCTTTACTAATAAACTTACTCTTGTGGCTTTAGTGGAAAAACAATAAAAACAAGCGACAGAAAGGGTGCGATGTGAGGGAAATAGGAATAATAGAGGTCCTGTCAGAGTTGCCGGCATGTATGAGGACATTGAAATCTGAGATTTGGGCAGTAGTCAATTTATTTGAATATAAATGTGTGCTTTTTATATTATTTATTTATCATATTATTAGAGTTATATATAATCACTCATTATCAAACATATATTCTCATGAGAGAAAATCTGGTAAAATCACTCCATTCATAATAACAGTTCAGCAACCTCCAAGTATCAATGGGCATGATGAGAACTGTCAATGGGAAGAGATGTCTGGTTCCACTGGTAATTCCTATTTATATCCACGCCCAAAAATCAAACTATTTCATGGAACAGGAGATACTTTTTTTTTCTTGCAATGGTTATGTCACAGAAGATGTATTTATAATTAGAAAGAAGTAAAAGATTATCAGTAGCATAACTCCAATCTTCTCAATGAGAAATGTAAACCAAAAACACATCAAACACATCTAAATTTAAGACTCAGAATAGTTGTTCCAAAGTCCAAACCAAAGAACAAACTTAATACTTAACTCGCTTACATATATTAGAAATTTAAATTTAAAAGGATTCAGAAGTGAAAACTGATAAAACAGATTAAAACATTAAAGTAAAAGTAGGTTTAAAAGTATAAAAGGTATAAGAATTTTCCATTTGTGAATTAGGTAATGTGAATGAAAAGAAACAGAAAATCACTAATAGCCTTCTTTATTATTATTATTATTATTATTATTATTATTATTATCTATTTTAGAGAGAGAGACAGAGTATATGAGAGTTGGGGAGGGACAGAGAGAGAGAGAGAGAGAGAGAGAGAGAGAGAGAGAGAATCTTATGCAGGCTCCGTGCTCAGCATGGATCCCCATGCCGGGGTCAATGCCATGACCCTGGAATCATGACCTGAGCCAAAATCAACAGTCAGATGGATGCTCAACCAACTGAGCCACCCAGGTGCCCCTAAATCACTAATAACTCTCTTACAATTTGATTAATATTCTCTGCAGACATTTAGCCAAGAATGAAAACCTACCAGTTTATTTTGTTCATCTAACTCTTTCTCTAGCATCTATTTGCCTGGATTGATCTGTATGCATTTTGATATTTAGCAATCTTTTTTTATTCATATACAGAAGAATTTAGTAAAAGACATGATTTTTTCACTGTCACATCCAGACATAGTTCCCCCAGACCCTTATTATATATAAAGCAGCCTCACTTTAGCATGTACTATACCATTATAACTAGTTTAGTTCCCACAGTTAGCATATTGCATTAAAAAAAAAGAAGATGGCATTTTAAATTCTTAAGCCAAATCGTTTATGCTTTACATATAATTCACACACAATTTTGAGTAATGTGTTAGAAGGATGAAATGTGTCAACCAAATTATGTTTCCAAATAGGAACATTTCATTGATTTGGGCCAGGCTGGTGGATACTGAAGGTTTCATTCTTCATTTTCTGCTTCAGATAGCTGCTTTATATCATTATAGGTCTAATTGAAATAATGCTAATGTCAACTCACTCCTCTTTAAATAACTCTATTGAAAATAATTTATATATTCTCGATGGCAACATGATTCTGTATATCAGACATTCAGACATGATTATGTGGCCTTGGCAATATAGTTATAGTTCTTTACCATAAAAACATTATGTTGGGGAACAGCTGGGTGGCTCAGTCAGTTGAGTGTGCGAGTCTTGATTTCAGCTCGGGTCATGATCCTAGGGTCCTAGGATTGAGCCCCATACTGGGCTCCGCATTGAGTGTGGAGCCTGCTTAAGATTCACTGACCCTTTCCCCCACTTGTACTCTCTTTCTCTAAAACAAAACAAAAAAAAACAAAAAACAAAAACAAAACCATGTAGAACTGGATTTCATTTAGGAAAGCAATAAACATTTCAAGTATTCATGGGAAACACCAGCAAATAAAGTCACATAGAGAAAACAAATATTATCTAATTATTTCCCTACTATATGCTCCATATCCTCTCTTTCCTCATTCTGCTTAAGCTCTTTAGTTAGAATGTATGTCTTGTTCATCCTTTGGTCTCCAGAGTCTGACACAGTGCCTTTATACTATAGACACTCATTTAGTCAGTTCATCCAATGAATACAAAGTCATTGAATCCCATTCATTTCCAGGCTCTGTTATAGGTAATGGATTAGAGCAGTGTATAAAATAATAAAAAAAAGTCCTACTTCTACGGGGCTTGCGTTGTAGAATAGTGAAAGTTACAACTGAAGGTAAAAATAGAGGCTACCGTACACTAGATGTTAGTAAATGTTATAGAAAGAAATAGACCTGTGAATGAGAATAGTAAATGACAGGACAGATAGATAGGGTTACAATTCGAGAAGGGGTGGTCCTGTCCCTCCTTGCTGAGATCATATCTGAGTAAGAACCTCAAACAGTGAGATAACGAGCCATGTGGAAATATGGAGGCAGAGCCCTGCAGGCAGAGGGGAGAGCAAGTGTAAAGTCCCAAAGCCTGTCTACTGTGTTCAAATAAAAATAGCAAGTCAGTACACCTGCTGTCTGATGTGCAGAGGGAAATCTCTGCTTCTCCCGAAGCAGGGAGACTATGACCATGTGAAGGGAGAAGAGATTTTTGCACCAGCAAGTACAAACTTAAAAAGAAAAAAAGGTGCAAACATAAAATAGATTGGAGAGGTGGGAGAGAATGCTCTGGGGAAAAAAAAAAAAAACTAGGTAGAGTATGATTTGTTGAGCTCTCAGTATGTCACAGAGATGAATGGCTCATAAGCCGTTGTATTTGTGTGGCCTCCCATAGATATGTGACTGGGAAAGGAAGAAGTCGCTTTTTTAGATAATAATAGATATTCTTGTTTGTTATTATACCACAGTAAACTGTATACAGCTTAGTCACTCTACAGCTCAACGCACTGTAGTCTTTAAAAAAGTTTTTTAAATTTATTTTTAAGAGAGAGAGAGACAGCATGAGCAGGGGAGTGTCAGAGAGAGAGAGAGAGGGAGACACAGAATCTGAAGACAGGGTCCAGGCTCTGAGTTAGCTGTCAGCACAGACCCTGATGCAGGGCTCAAACCCACGAATCGCAAGATCATGACCTAAACTGAAGCAGGACGCTCATCCAACTGAGCCACCCACGTGCCCCTGCCACCCAGGTGCCCCTTTAAAGGTTAGCTGCAATAAGGCATATCAATAAACATTCCGCACTGTTGCAGTGAAATTCATTGGTCTGTCTTGTGCTTTGATTGGGTTTTTTATTCATGCATGATTTTATAACATCATGTTTTGGTCATTTGGAAAATACTGGCTCACTGAGTTATGTAAATATTCCAATATTCACATATTTTATTATACAATATTTTAAATATTTTCATTTACATCATGCCCATTTAATTAAAAACCAACAATACTTAAAAATTAGAAAGTACAAGGTGGCAAACACACATTGTCCATAATCAGAATTTTCATTTGAAAGCTCAAAATTTATCATTGGCAATAAATTGTGGGAGTTGTTTTTCTTGAAATGATTCACTTTCTTCATTTATAGGACACTGTCTGCCAGAAACCCAGTTAGGAATCGCAATAATCTGTCTGTCAGTTGTTCTTTCAAATGAAAATTGTATTTCATGAAAAACAGCACAAGTAGTTTTTCTAGAAGCAACCTTTGTGTATTAGTATGCAGCAGAAATTCTTTATGTATCATTAAAAAGACATACATGGAAGGGCTGATATTTGATATTAATATTTTTATAGCTTCCTCCGGGACATTCTTAAATGAAACTGACATTTTTTTTTAACCTCAGGTGCTAGTTTGTGGCCTCTACTGTATTTCTGTGCCAGTACCTTGACTATGCTAAGACACCAAGAAATTTAACCCTCTCTTGCTTTTGTGCCTTTGGAGCTAATGTCAATCCAGTGAAACAGGCAAACGACATGTAAGTGCTTTTATGAACATAGATTTGATTTCACAGACCCCTGAAAGGGTCCTGGGGATTTATAGGAGGCTGTGGCCAGGAGGCCGGGAGAGCAAATGTTCTGGGAAGGCATAATATGACCATCGAATAGCATTCAGGTTCTCAGCATCAGCTTAACCTGAAAACTGGAAGTCTGGCTGTATGGTTTTTTCCTAGCCTTGTTCAACCACGTGAATTTTGGCTAGGATTAGATTATGGGTCAGAGTGCCTGGGTGGCTCATAGGTTAAGCATCCTACTCTTGATTTCAGCTCAAGTCATGATCTCACAGTTTGCAAGTTCAAGCCCTGCATTGGGGTCAGTGCAGAGCCTGCTTGGGATTCTCTCTTTCTCCCTGTCTCTTCCCCTCCCCTGCTGTGTTCTTTCTCTCTCTCTCAAAATAAATAAAATAAATTTAAATGTTTAGATTAGGGTTGAATTAAACCAGGATTATAGTTTGGCTGAACAAATATAAGGAAAGGAAAGGGTCGAGAGAATTGAGTTTGCATGCCAAAGAGGGTTAAAGATTGAGTCTAAATCTTAAGCTGTAAGATAAGAAAAGTAAGACATGATAGAGTAAAGAATAATAAAAAGCTGGTAGGATTAATGAATGCTATGTCAGAGCAGGGTCAAAGGATTGTTTCATTTGGTTCTTTTTTGGAGCTAGCATGTTGGGAGGTGACAGTTGGAGTGTGAAATATTTGAAAATGAGATTAAGGATATTTAAAATTATGGAGAATGTTGAAGGTGTGACTGGAGGAGTGAGCAGCTGTACTTGGGTCAAAAGTAGAATTGATGGAGGAGAAAAAGTCAAGAACTGACACATCGTCTATCCACCAATACATCAGAGTAAAAAAGAGCATGAACTTCAGAGCTTTTGTGCCAGAATTCAAATCAAGTAGACTTCTACCTGTATAATTTATTTAATTTTCTTGTGCCTCAGTTCCCTGTCTGTATAATCACAGTGATGATTGTAGTTATCTAATTCATGGGATTGTTGTAAGATTTAAATAAGTTAACATATGTAAAGCACATAAAACTGCCTGGCATGTAGTAATAAACCCTCTATCAATGTTAAATGTCATAAAATCTATGAATTGAGTCATCTGGAATATGGCATGAGGAATGTTACAAAGAGCCTTAGTAAACCAAAAGATAAGATCTTCATAAATTTCTTCTCCATAACAAGGAAAAAAATTGGTGTCACAATGTGCTGACATGAGATTCAAAGCTGAGGATTGTAGGAAGAAGGGAGGTAATATGGTCCAGAAGTGACAATAAAGATCAATTAAGATCAATCAGTAAGGGCCCAGCAGTATGAGTATGAGTAGTACTTAAGTTAACTCTTTGCTCCAAGTTTCCACTTGCTATATGCAAGTCACCATGTTCACTTGAGTTTGCCTCTGCACAGACTCATTAATTTTGATTTCCCCCCTATGTTTTAATTCTTACTGCCACCAGCCAAGTTCAAGTCTTTATTACTCTATGCCTGGCTGTGTATTATTACCCTTGTTGTTGGTTTTACCTAACACACATTTTATTCCATCTTCAACATTTCACCCTGAAGCAAATCTCAGTCTGATTCATTTGCTTTTCAAACTGATGAAGAATAATGATAATTAATGTGTTGTTATTATGTAGAAAGCTATTGGCCCAGTATTCAACGTTTTCCTTCTAGCCACTAGCCTAAAGAGCATAAGAGCGTTACTTCCCATTGTGAGTTACAGAGCATTCCCAGTGTTAAACTTCTCCCTCCTCACCTTCACACCTAAAAAGAATGTGAACTCTGTTTTTCAACTTCCCATTGCCTTCTGAAGGGTTTGTCTTTGCCACTGAGTTTTTGGATCTTTCGTGATTCAAATTTTGAAGAATTCTACTAGAAAAATAGTGGGAAGTTCTTACCACCGGTGGGTCAGAGGTTGCTTTTATAGGGTGTGCAATGAATAAGTTTTTCTATGAGAGTTACAGAGACCAGGCACGAAAGAAAATCTGTTTTGCCTCCAGTAGAATAATCTTTCCTTTGGAGGGGTGTTTCACTGCCCTACAAAAACCTTATGACAATTGGTCAGGAGATGAAGTTATTATGTTTAACTAATAACCATATAATTAACATATATGTGGTATAAATATAAAAACTCCCTCTACAGCAGTATGCTTCCCTCCCAGAGACAAAGAAGCAAGGTTTATCTAATAAAAATGGCTGAACCAGACTTGTTCATGAGTGACTTAGTGTCAGCCTTGGCATTCTATATAACTTCATTGAACTCTGACCTCTTGCCACTGTTGAAGTTAAATAGGACTGAAAAATAAAGAATGACTATCATGATGCTATTCCATGAACAAGATGAATATTGGAGCTGAAGTCCACTCACTGGTAGTTTGGGTAGTTAGATGTGATAATATATGTTTCACTTATAGTCCAACAAAAAAAGTCCTGGTGACTAGGATTAAGTATATTTTCCATTACTGTTCAGGAGACTGCTTCTCCTCCCTCTTCCCACCCTTCCAAGGAAATCAAGGGCTAAAGTAAGAGGCTGTTTGCACTTATTTGGTTGCAGTGTGACAAAGAGGGTAACATGTGCTCTTCTGTTCTGGTACTTTAAAAACAATTGTTAGTGTTGGCCAAATTCAATGTTTTTCCCTAGGTAGCTGAAAACTTTAAGTGGCCTTAGCACTTAGCAGTTGTGACCTCAAGGAGTATCTTATGGAAATCTGCCCTTATGAGGAAAAAAACTCAGAATATAAACAATTATTCATACTCAGCTAAGAAGATAGACAGTAGAGAAAATGATATTTGAACTCTAACATTGAGGAATATGTCTTTCAGGAAGTTCCTGTAGGCAAGAAAAATAATTTTACCTTTTCCCTTCTAGATTCGTGACTGAGATCCACAGACACACACCCTCCTAGTAAAAGACAGATTAACCAGAGAAAACCAAACAAGTTTAATAACATGTATATTCCTGTCTACAGAATTAAGTAACTCCCTCAAATGGCCCAAGCCATGACCTTAAATACCATCTCCAGCTAAAGATGGAAGAATGATGTTGGGGTGGGCAGAGGCCAGTTAAAAGAGATTACTAAGAAAAGCACAGTAAACAAGCGTATGGATGTTATGTAGATTTAAGACTGTGCCTTTGCCTTCTCCATTGATAAGAGTTTCTACACATTTGGTCATCCTTCTCTTCCATATACAGAGTGGGAGACACTCTTAGAAATGGAGGTTTCCCTTATAAATGTAAATGTTTTTAGCAAGAAGGTAACTTTTACTCTTCTTAATTGGTATTTCAGGATTTTCAGCCCTTCTACTGTCTGCAGTTTCTTAAAAATAATGAGCCTAGGGCTGCCGGGCTGACTCATTTGGTTAAGCAGCTGAATCTTGGTTTCACCTCCTGTCATTATCTCATAGGTCATGAGTTTGAGGCTCCCAATGTAAGAACAGGAGTCTGAACCTAGCAGACGCCATGACAGGCTTTAAGTTTCCCCTCTAAACTAGGTCTAAAGGTCAGTCTCTCCAGAACTGTTAGGCGGTTACACATTGCCTAAGGCAAGAGGAACCACCCTTGTAATATCCTTAACATTCCTAAGGGCAGGCCTAGATCAGCTATTGCCTAAGGCTAGTTATGCCCTATGTGAGGGTCCTGGGTCCTGGGTCTACTCTGTGATTGGTTAACACTCTAAATGTTGTAATTGGATAAACCTGCTGTCAATAATATTGTGTAATAATAATTGGATCACTGTACCTATGTCACAGTTTCCTGTAACTCCCCCTTCCCAAACTCATAAAAGTCCTACTCCACCTTTGTTCGGGCTCGCTTGCTCTCAGCATGGATCCACCACGCCTGTAAAGTCTGTGAGCCCGAGTTTAGGCCCTGACGAGCCTAAACCCGTAATAAAGCCCTTTGCTTTTGCATGCGTGCTTCGGACTCCCTGGTGGTCTCTGGTTTTTGGGGCCAGATATTAAAATCTGGGCATAACACCCACTGATAGGACAGAGTCTGCTTGGAAATCTTTCTCCCCTCTCTCTCTTCCTCTACCTCATGCTCTCTCTCTCTCTCAAAATAAATTAAAAAACTTAAAAAAATATATAACAAACCTGAGCCTCTGACTCTTGGTTGCTGCTCAGGTCAAGATCTCATGATCATGGAATTGAGCCCCATATCACGATGCTCCACACTGAGTGGAGCTTGCTCTGGATTCTCTCTCTCTCTCTCTCTCTCCCCTTAGGTCCTTTCCCCTACTCACATGTGTGCTCCCTCTCTCTCTCTAAAATAATTTTTTTTTTAATTTAAGAGACAGTGAGCCTTATACCAAAGAGTCATATTTTGGGGTCTTAAATTCTGCTTCCCTTTCTTTCACATTCCTCTGCAATTAGATTCGTAGGAAGGAAATATTTTAGACCAAGTAAGACCCATTAGATATAGAAAAAACAGATGAAATCAGACCGTATGTAGAAAGAATGTCCAGGTGCGGTACGTAAAAATGGAGTCCTCCAATGGAGGTTCATGAGATGGGGACTGTGTGACTGGGACAAATTTATTACCATTTACACAATAACCCAATTTTATCCACTTCTGTAGTAAGACTGTAATTTTTATTTATAATTATTCTACTATACCTCTTCTCTCTTCTATGGCTTTGCCAACCAATTCCTTTCAGATTGTGGAGAATGGTGGAGGTGGACTGGAGTTCAGAGAGCGGGGAAGGATTTAGCTTGAAAGATTAAAAGGAAAAGGATGGGATGGGGAGTACAGAGCTCTGTGCAGTGACCTGAATCTCTTCATTTTTGTTTTGGATTTTGAATTAGATATTCAAAAATTTTTTATTCCCTCTTAGTTCTGGATTTATTCCCATGCTAGTGCACAGATAGACTGGACCATGTAAGCTCTGATTTTATTAAAATTTTAGTCTTGCATGTAGCTTACAATGTAAGCAAACTTCTTTGCCACTTCTAGAATATACTATAACCAAATATACTATAATCATGGTTCCCAAACTTTGAACCATGAGACACTGCAATACACAGTTAGAGGCACCCCAAAGTCTTTTAAATATTCTAGGAAAATACATTGGTATTTTTTGTATACCATACAAACTACTTCTTATAATTTGTTTGCATTTAAACTACTTATTAGATGTATCTATTGTCAACCTTAAAAATAAAATAGCCAGTTATTTTACCAGCAAATGGTAGAGGAATTGGAATTGGGGGTAAGCAAACTCTGGGTGAACACCAGGTAAGTATGAAGAAAAAAGGAGAGGGGCTTGTTTTATACAAGAAAGGAAAAATATCAGAGGGTTGTTTTGAACAGAGGTTTATTGGAGAAGAACAGGGTTTGAGGTTGTGATGGTTTCTCATTGGGTGTGAGCAGTACTCAGTGTGTTGTTTCTGGGCCAGGGAAGGATCTTCCTTCTTTTTCTTAAAAGCAGGAGATGAAATTCTTTGTGAAAAATGTCCTCCATTTTAAGATAATTCTTATCTTCTTTCTGCTGGTTGTGTAGGCTGTAATGACTAGGTCATTTGTCCATGCTCCCCCTTCAGGGATCTCTGGTTCCATTTTAAATGAGGATTCCTTTATTTTAACACTGTCAAGTTTTTTATTGTTTTGTTTTGTTTTTGTTTTTGTTTTGCCTAATGTTTTGCCTAATATGAAAAAACTACTGATACTAAATGTCATCATGAACCAGAAAGTTCTATAAGCTTTCCAAATTTCACACCTTCTCTCATTGCTTTCATTTAACCTAAAATAATTTATCCTTTCACTTTTATTTGAAAAATTATTCTCGGGGCACCTGTGGCGGGTCAGGTGGCTCAGTCAGTTGAGCATCCGACTTTGGCTCTGGACATGATCTCACGGTTCGTGGGTTTGTGGCCCGTTTTGGGCTCTGTGCCTGGAGCCTGCTTCGGATTCTGTCTCCCTCCATCTCTCTCTCGACACTCCCCTGCTCGCACTGTCTCTGTCTCTCAAAATAAATAAAAATCATTAAAATTTTTTTGAAAAATTATTCTCTATTAATTTTCTTATTCAATTTCAAAGGCTAACTCCTCTAGGAGGACTTCCTTTATACCTACTGACCTCCCTTGCCACCATTGTCTGAACTTTTTTGGTCTATTTTGAAGGGGAGCGAAATTTGCCACCCCAGCAGGTGCCTCTTCGACATAAAATTATTTTAGGCTGCCTAATTTTAGGAAACAGGACACAGGAGAAGCTCTGAAAAGTAAGTAGGTTACCCTTTTGTAAGACACACTTATATTTATAAAAGAAACATCCTTTGTATGGGTATCTTCCTCTCTGTACTGAATCTGTAGAAACTCTTATCAGTGGAGAAGGCACAGTCTTAAATCTGCATAACAACTATATCCTTGTTTATTGTGCTTTTTCTAGCAGTCTCTTACAACTGGCCTCCCCCAACCCCCTACATTTCTCTTTTGTCTTTAGGTGGAAAGGGTATTTAAAGTGGTGTCTTGGGCCATTTCAGGGATTTCCTCAATTTTTCTGGGTCTCTCCCACATATACAGGAGGGATACATGTTACTAAAACTTGTTTGTTTTTCTCTGGTTAAACTGTCTTTTTACTGCAGGGCTGAGGAGCTTCAGCCAAGAACCAAGAAGAGTAGATGAAAAATTATTTTTTCTCCTTTACAATTTCAACACTTGTAACATTCTCTACTATTCTCTCCTATAACACTATAAACTCTCTGAGAGTAGGAACCACATCTCAGTTATAGACTGAGATGTTTAAAGATGGTAGGGACTTCAGAGATTATTTACTCTAAAGCACGATGCTCACAAATGGAGTGAAGTAGAAAAAGAACAGCCCAGTAACTTAGTGGCAGAACTGAGACTGAGTCCCATACCTTCCGATGCTTAGTAGCATTCATTTCTGCAGAGGATTCCAAATATTAGATGTCTAAAAATATTTCATGACTATATTATTAAACTAATGATAGAATTAAATTGCCTTTCTTTCTATAATCAGGAGAATATAAAGTTTTAAGAAATGATTTGATCTCCTAAGAAAAAATCAAACCGAATACATCATTTATAGTTTTTTCACATGAAGATAATTGAGAAGTAATTTCTATTTACATTTATTTTCTGAGTTAGAAATCTGGGCTTTAAGAATTTTCTATACATTTCTACCTTAATACCATCAGAAGGGTGACAATAAGTTCCCAATTCATTATATTCACTTGAAAAAAACATTATCTGTAACCTGTGATGGTGTGAAATTTCGCAGCTTCCTGGAAATTGGTAATTTTATGCTGTAGTTAGAAATTAATGCTGTTATTGCCAGCTATGTGATTTCTTGCCATATGTAGTTTTAGCTTACAGTTAATGATTTAGGAATTTTTGCAAAATAATAGGGTTATTCTTTGTATACTATCTACAGTTAATTTTTCATAGTAATCAGATGTTTGTCTTTATTTTCTTTGGCGAAGAATATGTTAAAGGTTGTTGCTTTAGTAAATAATAGTAATATAAAGCACAATCTCCTTTTACCTGACTTTAGTAAAGCATTCATCGATTTTCAATTTAATGTGTTATGATCCTAATTACTTATTTATAACTTTAAAAATTTTTAATGCTTACTTATTTGAAAGAGAGAGCATTTACAAGCAGGGGAGGGGCAGAGCAAGAGGAGACAGGCTCCTGTCCAGATTCAAAGCAGCCTCCATGCTGACCGCAAAGGACCCATTGAGGGGCTCAGACCCAGGAATCCTGAGGTATGACCTGAGCCAAAGTCAGGTGGTTAACCGACTAAGCCACCTGTTTAGACGCCCCCATATTTATAATTTTATTTAATCTCATGCCATATCCTTTCTACATACTATGGGATTTTTCTTTTTTTCCAAGAAGATTTTCTTTTAAAATAGATTAAATGGACCCTAAAGTTACCAAATCCAATCATGAACTCTGGAAGTATTCATATATAAACCAAATGTACAACTGAGTTCTCTAGAACACACATAAACACACGCACATCTAAGTATATATTATATAAGTTTGGATATCTCTAGAGACATAGTACTACCAGATTTCTTGAGAAAGTCCATTTACAGACTTTTAATAAGTTGTTTATATTTCCAGAATTCCATAGTAAACACTGTTACAGAGTAAGACTAAAGAAAATTTGAATTTTAGGCTAGATTGCTCTGAAGCTAATTAGTATTTATTTAAGAGAATTATATCAACTGAGAGAGAGAGAGAGAGGTGATTTAGATTGATTCTTTCTTGACCTCACGTATTTTAATATATGGTATATTTCTATTTCTTTTTTTTTTCCTTACTCAAAGACTTTTCAGATATTCAGGTGCCATATTAAGGAATCAGGTTCTTATGGAAGAATCCATTCCATGAGTTAGGTATTCAGAATAAGACTGATATTTCTTCTATACTAAATAAATGTCATAAAAATTTCAGTAAGATTTTGTTAATATATGAACTTGTAAATATGTCAACCAATGACTTGATTTTATCGTAAGCTTTGCATTTGATTGCATTTCACAATTTACCATCTAGTTAGCTCTGTAGCATGGAAAGGCAGAGGAATTCAAATAACAAATGCCATGCATATCTCAGCCTTTGGATTTCTGTTTAGATGGTATGGGTAACTTAGACTTTCAGGCAACCAAATTATTTGCTTTAATGAAGAGGAATTGAGACTATTTTTACAACATAGCAAAGATTTCATCTTTTGAGCCACAGTTACGCTTAACATAAAACATTCCACTCATCATCTCTCACCCTCCTGAATGGTTCTTCAAAATGTTTATTTTAGGTAGAGAAAGCTTCTTAAATATTTCTGGAACTAACCATTTGAACAAAGTGTACACAATACACTTTGGAATGAATATTATAGACATAGAATCCTTAATACAACAAGCAGGCAAGCGCTAAGTAAAGGCTGACCAACTTTTCTTTTTTTTTTTTTTTTTTTAACCCAACACTAAAGCTGAGAAGTAAACTATCAGGAGATAAAGAGCAATCAAGATAAAAAGATCAAAATGGCTTACTCAAGTAGATTTCTAAAAGCCTTTCTCTATTATGCTTGCTCTATAACTTTGAACAGGACTGAATAGATTTAATCCCTGTGTGAATCTTATTTATCTGAGGATATTTTGTGATTAAAAACTCTACATGCTTTTAGAATATCTGCCTTTGATTAAAAAATCAAACAACCTCTTTGATTGTTTAGCATATACCAAGTAGTTTTAGTCTACTCTGCTGATTATCCCAAAGCTTCTATAGCTTTATATTTGAAAAGTACGCCCTTGTTTTACTTTTAGCTGGTTTTAACCAAACTCTGAAATTCTGCAGCTGGTCTGCTAAATAACCTTGGGGAAGTCACATAATATACTTCTGTGATTGTTTCTTTCAGCTATTTAAAGAGGGAAAATAACCCTTGTGTCTCAGAGAGAATATACTGGCTCTATAAAATGTTAAGATTTACATGATGGAAGAAATTTAATATATATGCATCTTTTATAAAACAAACATACAAGTTTCCCTCACTATCCAGAAGTAGAGTCTTCTTAAGAAATCTTTTGTAAGCTGAAATGGCATAGAGCAAAGAACCAATTACCATTAATTTAAATAGGAAATTTTTTTTAGTGTTCCTAGGCCCCCAAAACAACCTCTCTTAGGCTTTTCTGATACCTCAGGACACATCTTGCTAACGGATGCACAAAATAAATACAGATAAAGCACAAATGCTCCGACACTGTTCAAAGCTATGGTAGCTTCATGCTGAGGTGCTGAGTGTAGTTTTGAGGAAGGAGCTTGGGGGCGCCACCCTCGCTGTTCAGGGTGCTGGCTACCTCTCCAATGTGTAGCCACCAAAAAGACAGTGAGCACTGTTTTTGCTTTTCTTCTTTTTTCGTAAAAGTGAAAATCCTTTTCATATGTCATTCAGCTAGTGAAAATAGGTACTAATGTAGGTCTTTTGTGAAAGGAAAATGGTGTAAATGCAGACTTTCAACAAAGCAGGGGGTACTTATAATATTATTTAGCAATCCCTTAAGTCCCCCATCAAATTTAAAAGAAAAAATATATCTTACTGATCGTTAGTAATCTTCCTATATGCTTGGGCTCCTCTGTTAAACAATTACTGACAAAAATAACAAACCCTCCCACTTAGGACAATAAATAAGTGTGATAGGAAGTGTTACTTTATTTAAGAAACTAGTGAGCTGGAATGGGAGAAGAAAGGTAGCAACTTAGAGCAACTCCCCCATCCTGGGTTTTGCAGGAGAAAGGGTATGGCACAGAATTTACCGCAAACCTGTTTTTAGGATGGACACGTATTAGAAGTTCGAGAAGATAACCATCTTCACTCATGCACTATGCAGTGGGGAGCTTCCGTGATCTTTGTATTGAGATGAATTTTTGATGCTCTGTTAACCTGCTAATGCACAGTGATTTAAGATAACTGTTGTACTAATGAACAAAACTCCCTCATACGTAATTTTTGTCTTCGATTTACTAGCTTTTTTAGGTGGAGGCCTTCATCCTATACTTCGTTTTCTTCATCTTTACATAGGCATCATGGAACCCAAGTTGCTGGGCTCAAGTTTTCTTCTTACGGATGAATGAAAATGCGTTTAAGGCACAAAGTATGGTGTCTGATATAAGGTCACTTTAAAATATGATTGACCCTTGAACAACATAGGTTTGAACTGTGTGGGCTTACTTGTATATGGATTTTTTCCAATCAATAGAGAATATGGTATAAAATATAGTATATAATACAGTATATGATACATATACAAAATGTGTGTTTATTGACTGTTTACGTGATCAGTAGTTATACCCAGATTTTCTACTTTGAGATGGATAGGCACCCTTACTCACTGTGTGTTCAAGGATCAACTGTAGTAATTCGTACTCATTTGGTTTTTTTTTATTTAAATATTTTTTATTTATTTTTGAGAGACAGAGAGACAGCATGAGCAGGGGAGGGTCAGAGACAAAGGGAGACACAGAATCTGAAGCAGGCTCCAGGCTCTGAGCTGTCAGCACAGAACCTGACACGGAGCTCGAACCCACGAACAGTGAGATCATGACCTGAGTCAAAGCCAGATGCTCAACTGACTGAGCCACCCAGGCACCCCAATTTGTACTCATTTGTACCTAAGTAGACATTTTCAAGTTGATGCCAATTAAAATTATAAACAATTAGATTGATACTATAGCTTTATTTTTTTAAATTTATTATTAAATTTATTTCTTAAATTTATTTTAAGATAGAGTGAACAGGGAAAGGCAGAGAGAGAGGATCCCAAGCAGGATCTGCCAGCGCAGAGCCCAGTGTGGGACTTGAACTCATGAACCGTGAAATCATGACCTGAGCCAAAACCGAGATTAACCAACTGAGCCACAGAAGTTCCCCATATAGCTTTAGACTATTAAAATTCTCCAGGGCCATTCACTCACACCATGTGAAAAAGAGGGAGAACCAAAATCATACGGGTCCAGAAGGACAGGAATCTTCGGCTTCTCCCTGTCACCCTGCCTAATTCCAGAGTATGGGGTCTGCTCAGTGCCCTGCCTCTCTGCCAACTGTCCCGTGAGAAGCCCAGGCTCCAGGACTTTCCATCGAGGTGTTAGTGCTTACTTCATTCTCAAAACCTGACTACAGAGTAAGAACATGGTTACTTTCAGATTATGTTCTTGAAAATGTATTTAATCTCAGCACTGTGAATGGCTATATTCATAGAAAAAAATCAAGTTCAATATATGAAAGTTCAAGAGAATGTTTACTGAAATGATGATGAATCATCATTTTTATACATTTAACAAAATATTTACTGTGTTTTCTGATTAAAACATAACTGTCAGATTAAAACGTGCTCACATTGCATTTAACAGTTCCACTTGGAATTTGTCTTTGGGGAATATTCAAAGAAGTATAAAAATATATCTACTGAAATATTATAAATAATAGTGGAAAGAAGCAATTTAAATGTTCAACAGAATATGTTGTTGAAATTATTAATATATACATATATAAATATGTTAATATATAAAGTTGATCAGAATTAAGATGATTTCTTAAATTATGGTGTAAGTACACCCAGTATACATGCAGTAAAACATATAGCTGTCAAAAATTAGGAAAACTAATACAGCCATACAAAATGGCACAATATATTTTAAGATAAGTGGATAACAAGACAGCATGAGTAGTATAATCCCAACTTACTATATACCTATATTTATATCACCTATATATACGGAGATTGTACTTACTAACACAAACAGGCTTAATGTCAATTTCTCAGGATAATGAGTTTATAGGTTTTCTTAAGTTTTTAATAGGTCTCTGGTTTATTTCTTTTTTGCATTGAACATACATGATTTTATACTTCATAAATAAAAACCAAAATAAAATGACTACTTGTAAAACAGACTAACAGAATTTTTAAAAATCAAAAGCTTGAGATAATAGGATTTTAAACACCTAGTCCAAATTCTTTATTTTTCAGCTAAAGAAACCGAAACTCAGAGGTAAAATTACCCCCCAAATTAGGCAGCATATTATTGTTAAGTACCCATGTATGCCAATCTTGCATTTCTACAATGCTTTTGTTTCCTTTCTTCATTCCAAACAACTAGGTAGTTGTTACAAATGCTTAAACTGTTTATGGCATTTAAGATTACACCACGGTTTTGTGCAACACCATTTTCGAGGCCAAAGATCTGGCTTATGCCAAATCTGTAGGTAGGCTTTTAGATAGTATGTTCTTTTACCTCCTCCCTTACTCCTTAATTTGTTGTTTGTTTTTTTTTTAAATAGATTGAAATGATGCCAAGATCATGTGATCACTGAGGTTGCAATAGTGCAGTCTTCACTTTGATTTATGGTGAAACTCTGGACCCTCTCCCTGTGAGACTAAATACCTTCTGCTGGCTGTGCCTTCAAATGGGTCACGAGCCCCCTGTGGTTTCACAGCCCAAGGTAAAGTGGAACATCCACATTCCATCCATTCCTCCCAAGGAGGGAGCCTGTCAGGCCCCACCTACAGAGCCCAGCTGCCAAAACCAGCAAGAAGATTCCCACAGTCCTGGACCTTACCAGTTTGGAAACCTCCACCAGGATTCCAGCCCAGGGTCCCACCTCCACACCTGCTCCTCCCAACTTCCTTCCCTTCTGTGAATCAGATGGACACTCGGGATTTTGTGACCTTATGTCTCACAATTCCTTAAGCAAACAATGACTCCCCACCCCATTTCTCATTATTTCAGTTGTGTCAAACTTCCAGACACTTGAAATCCAGCAAATAGCAAGAGAGTCAGAATTGTGGCGAAAGGTATGATTTCCCGTAACTCTTAAAGTATTCCTTGAGACTTGATAAATACAGTCCCTGACTCACACTATGATGGAAAACAGATAGAATTGTAAATAATTCGGCAGCTAAGATCAATTTACATTTTCCTTGAGAAGGTTTACAAACAGGAGACTATTCCCACCAAATCTGTTTAAAATGTGCAGATGAGCACATCACAGCATTCCAGTTTCTTTGAAAAAAACTTTAAAACTTTTAAAAAAAAATACAACTCTTTAGTTCAATGACTTATATTATTGCAATGTTAAATATGGCATTTAAGATTACACCACGGTTTTGTGCAACACCATTTTCGAGGCTGCTGGCTCCACTGCTGGCTTAAGGACCCAAGAAGGCTGAGATTCTTTTTTTAATTTTTTTAATGTTTTTATTTATTTTTGATACAGACAGAGACAGAGCATGAGAGAGGGAGAGGCAGAGAGGGAAGGAGACACAGAACCGGAAGCAGGCTCCAGGCTCTGAGCTAGCTGTCAGCACAGAGCCCGACACGGGGCTCGAACCCACAATGTAAGATCTAACCTGAGCCGAAGTCGGAGGCTTAACTGACTGAGCCACCCAGGCGCCCCAAGAAGGCTGAGATTCAAGCTGGAAGTTTTCTGAATAGGAACCATAAAGATAAATCATGTTTGAAGATTTTGGTTTCTGCCTTTTAGTTGCTCATAATGTTAGTCAGTGTGTAAACAGCAATCACATCCTCAGAGTATAAAATAAAGTAGTACAATTTATTGAGTGAAGTAATGGGAACTGCACAGACTTGATATTTCTAAGAGAAAAATCACACAACCTGATATAATCATAATTTTAAAAGAGTGGAAACAAAGTCACATGACTGCCTTTCATAAATAAATGTAGCAATTCTTTTGTAATCTCCTTATATATGCTGTGTATTAATAACCAAACTAGCAATTAAGAACATAGACTAATATTTTTCCCTCCTAGTGGTGGAAATTTAAGAGGGTAGTTCTATATATAACTTTCTATTAAATGCTAAGTACTTCTGAGAATGTTGTAATTTACTTCACAGTGATAAGAAATTACCATATTACATATACAACCTAAAGTTAGTTTGTAAGTGCTCCTGGGGACTCAGTTGGTTGAGTGTCTGACTCTTGGTTTTGGCTCAGGTCATGTTTCCAGGGTCATGGGATCAAGCCCTGCATCAGGCTTTTCACTCAGCTGGCTCTCTGCATGCTCCCTAGTGAGAAAGAGAAAGAGTAAAAGAGAGTAAGGGAGAGAGAAACAGAGGGAGGAGGGAGAAGGAGACAGAGAGAAAGAGAGAGAGAGAGAGAGAGAGAGAGAGAGGAAGGAAGGAAGAAAAGAAGGAAGGAGGAAAAAAAAGTAAAACAGAAAGTTACTTAGTTTGCATATTAAGTTCAAGAGCTTTGGTTGTGAAACTGTTGAGAATAGTCTGACTTTGGCTCAGGTCATGATCTCATGGTTTATAATTTTGAGCCCCACATCGGGCTCTCCAATGTCAATGCAGATCCCACTTCAGATCCTCTGTCACCTCCCTCTCTCTCTGCCCCTCCCCTGCTCACACACTCTCTCTCAAAAATAAATAAACATTAAAAAACAAAAAAGGAAGAACACTGAGAGAAGAGGGGTCATGAGCTTCCCAGCGCAAAAACAAGAGACCCATCTACAGAGCAGGATCAAGGTGAGAGTCATTAGCAGAAATGTGGGATTCAAGGGGGTTCCGTGCTTTACACCCTCCTCACAGCAACCAGGAACCGGCTTCTGTGTCCGCTGAGAGTGACTGTACCAGGACCAATGACCCCCCTGATTGCCACACCAAAGGGTCTAGTTGTACTTACAGTTTGTGTCTTAAGGGAGATGGGACTCCCTTCTTGAAATTCTCTCCTCCCTTGGATCTTGGGTGCTTTACCTTTGTTCCCTCTGGGTTCTTTTCCCCGCTGTCAGACAGTTACTGTTCTCTTGAGTTGTCTCCTTGGCCAACTTCTGCTCCTGAATTTTCTCTTGCTAAATATTCACATCCATTCTCTCAGCTCCAGTCTGAGGTGTTAAATGGAATCCATAGTCTGGTGACTGCCATAGGACACTCTTCTGACCTTCCTGACCTCTTCTTACACATCCTGTTTTCCGCCTTATGTCTCCTGATGTCTCCTACAGGAACTTCATATCCAACTTGTCCAGAATTTAATGCAACATTTTGTATTTACTGTTGTGTTTTCTATCTTAAGCTTGGTGCCAAGGCAATCAAGGCAAGAAAACCAGGAGATGACTCCTCCTTATTTACCGATCTCCAAATAATGACAGATTTTTCTGATTTCCCCTTTTACATGTCTGTACATGTGCTCCCTTTTCCTAATCACTAGAGCCGCTCCCATTAAAATCACATTTTTTTCATGGATCATTGCAGCAACATTTCTAATACCAAATTTCCCCTCTCAGGTACATCCTCCTCAAAGCTGCCAGAGTGATTTATATAAAACACAAATAGAGGTGCTTGAGTGGCTCAGTGGGTTAAGCATCCAACTTTGGCTCAGGTCACGATTTCAGTCTCTGTGAGTTCAAGCCCAGCTTCAACTTCTGTGCTGACAGCTCAGAGCCTGGAGCCTGCTTTGGATTCTCTGTCTCCCTCTCTCTCTGCCCCTACCCCACTCATGCTCTCTGTCTTTCTCTCTTTCTCTCTCTCTGTGTCTCTGTTTCTCTCTGTCTCTCTCAGAAATAAATATTAACAAAATTACACAAAATATAAATACAAACAGATTGTATCTCTGCTTCAACTCATGAAAAACCTCCTATTACATAATGGATAAAGTTAAACCTTTTGGTAGATCATCCAAGGCCTCCCTGATCTTACTTTTCCTAGATCTCCAGCCCCATCCCTCCCCACACCCTGTAAGACTCTAAACCCTAGACCTGCCTTCTCTACTCATCCAATTTCCTTGCCCCTGCCTCCAGCCTTCCATCTTTTCGAAAGCTGCTGCTTGTCTTTTACGTTCAAGAAAGGTCATGCTTCTGTTTGGCAACTTCGGATCCATCCCCCACTTCTTTCCCAGCAGGGACTGATACCCTTAGCAGTCAACAAAAGTTACTATTTACTACTACCTTATTAAAAGAAATGCCTTCACTGTCAGTTCATGCCAACAAAAATCTGACTTTGACGACTACTCCATCCCTCTGAAACTAGTAGGAAAAGCAAGTCGATAATTCTGAGACTTTTTGAAAATGGACTCTCTGAGGCTCTGACCAGGTTGTCACCTCCCCTGGATATCTGTATGACATGTGAATACCAGTTTACTTTCCCACTCATGATGCAATCTTCAGCCAGTCATTTGGGATCTCTTTGTCTTATATTTCTTATCTGTGAAGTGACTATAATAATGTAGTCTATCTCAAAGTTTATGTAATGTGTAAACACATAGAAACCGCTTAGAACAGTTTCTAGTCCATCATCATTATTACTGTTATTATTAAGAGTTCATGTACATAGTAAATATGTCTGCATAAGTATGCAAGTTTGCCTCTGAGCAATAAGTAAGTCTTTTCTTGAACAACCGACCCTAGTGGAGATAGAGTAGATTTGTTTAAAAGCCAGATATAAATTTTTCACTTATTATGTTAGGATGCCTCCGAAGGAATGGCAATATAATCGTTTTGGAAAAGAATATAATAAATAGAGATAAATATATTAAATGTTCCAAATATCTTATTTAGGTACCAGGAAATCCTCCCATTTAAAATATGTATTTTCTTGCCCATCTTAAATCATTTTATTTTTGAAGATAATATAATAATAACTCTGCAAGCACATTTTGATGCTTAATATCAAGTTTCTTGGCCTTTACACTGCATTCCTGATTCGTAAATTGAACCTGTATGTTGTTGTTCTTGCTAAGAAATGCCTTTTTTTTTTAAAGAAAAAAAGCACTGATGTTGTCCCAGTAATACAAATCACTGAATCTCTCCTTATATTTTTACAGTTGTAGCTTTTATATAATTAGTCAGCTTGTCTCAAAAAAAAAATCTTAATTACATAATGAAAAGGATATCTGTTATATTTTCATCAGAAGCATACTACCAAGTGTCAGGGCATGGATAATTGTTAAAGTGGAAAAATCATCTTGCTTTTCTTTCTCTAAATGAGTATTTCAGCTACTAAAGACAAAGTGCCAGCAGATTGTCCCTTTGTCACCTCACCCGCACCTGTCTCCCTTAGGCCAGTCCCTTTCCTCAAGAGCTTTTTCTCCCCATATTGTCCAGCAAGCATGCCTGATCAGTGCTTATTCTCTCCATGACTTCTCTGCATTTTAATTAGATAATGACAATGTAAAATAACTTCTGAATCAGTATCTTAAACCTCAAAAGTAACATACAGATTTTATAGTCTGGGTTTTTGAACACAGAAATGACATAATGGCAAATATTCCAATGGGTCAGGAAGGCCCTATTAGAAAGGCATTTCAAATTTGAATATATCTAGAGGGGACAATCCAACTTCTTCATCCTACCAATATGACATTTCTGTTAGCACAGAGCGCTCTGTTATTCTTTATAATAAAAGAGATTAAAATCCTTTCACATCTTACTAAAAAAATCTTAAGTACAATTAATTTATGAGTAGTCTCTAATTGTATAGAGAAATATTTCTAGAAATCATGTAATCAGGTAGACGCCATAACGTAGAGAATACCTACTCTTACTCAAACATGCTTCCATCATTGTTAAGGTGGTAGGGTGATGAGATATGAAATGATTCTAAAAGTAAAAGAATATTAAAAAAGTAAAATATCAGCCAATAATGCATAGCAGTGATTGTCTTAAAAATGCCTCCTGGTTGGGGCACCTAGGTGGCTCAGTGGGTTAAGCATCTGACTTCTGCTCAGGTCAAGTTCTCATGGTTTGTGAGTTTGAGCCCTGTGTCAGGCTCTGTGCTGACTAACAGCTTGGAGCCTGAAGCCTGCTTCAAATTCTGCGCCTCCCTCTCGCTCAGCCCCTCTTCTCACCCCTTTCAAAAACAAATGAACATTTTAAAAAAATGCCTCCTGGTCATACAAATTGTTTTATGATTAATTAACATTGTAAAATAATGTTTTGGGGGTCACCCACACTTTTTGTAATGAAAGCCTACTTACATTTCCTGGAGAGTTTGGGAATGGAACAAGCAGATGTTTATGGAAAATGAAGTCACTTTCCTGGAGGATGACAGCACCATGTATTTCCCCAACTTTCCAAGCAATCACGGCAAATCTCAAACTGTGGGAGATCTATCGCATAGAGTTTTCGTGTACACTAGCAATGCCCCCATTTGCTTAAGAATACTGTGATTATTTGTATGACCTGAAGTGTAACCAATGACATTCTTCTATTTTAATAAAATATATTAATGAAATGTAACTTTATCATAACCTATGGCTTAAGAATCTGTGAAATAGTTTCATAAAAGTTTGCCAATAATTAGATTAACATTAAGATTTTAAAATTTGACGGTGTGTTTGTCCATTTCAAAGTAATGAGAGGAATTAATAATGAACCTTTAAGTCTCTATAATACATTTTATTTCATTTTAATCCTTTTATCACGTATTAACTTCTGTTCTGTAATACGTGTTTTGATTGCTAATGTGGGACAATCTATTTTAGTCCAGGAATTCTCAAATATATCTCAAACAGCCAAATCTTATCTTACAAATACTCAAATGTTAAATGTTAGAAACTTTAATTTTTAGATAATTGGAAAGCCATTCAGTCCTAAATCTTTCCAAGGAATTTAGGCTAATATGGGAATAGACTATATGGGAGTCCCAGGAACTGGCCTCCAGTAGGGTCTGTGGCTAGGGCATGTTCTAATCAGTTTTCGACTCTAAGGAGTCGTAGTTTATGTTGATTACATTAATCTCCTGTCCAGAGGGAGGCATAGTTTATGTTGATGACAACAGTCTCCAGGATGGATGCCACACCCGACAGCCTCTGAAGGATCTCCAGTCCTTGACCCTGTCATCTCCACACTGTCCTCCCATCCCACCTTTGTTTTATTCTTCCTTAGCCTAATTGTACCATGTGGTCAGTCATTCTGGATGCTCTTTCAACTTGATTGTCTTTCTTCGTCATATTTGCTTACAAAGACACCAAACCTTGCCATATCCACCACTTTCTGTATCTTGGCTAATCTCGACTCTTCTGGATGCTCAGGTCTGACTCAGCTATTTACTTAAAATGCCCTATTCAGCTAATAAGCAAATCCCATCAGTTCTACCTACAAAATATGTTCAGAATCCAAATCATTTCCCCACACCTTCAATACTGTTTCTCTGGGTCACGCGAATTTCATCTTGGAATCTCCTAACAACAGTTCCTGGAATCTAACAGCAATTTCAGGTCGCTCACTCCTCCCTCTTATGCCCCCAGTCAATTCTCTATAGGAAAGCCAAGACAGTCCTTTTATTTTATTTATTTTTTTAATAGTTTATTGTCAAATTGGTTTCCATACAACACCCAGTGCTCTTCCCCACAAATGCCCTCCTCCATCACCACCACCTCTTTTCCCCCCTCCCCCTTCCCCTTCAACCCTCAGTTCATTTTCAGCATTCAATAGTCTCTCAAGTTTTGCATCCCTCTCTCCCCAACTCTCTTTCCCTCTTCCCCTCCCCCTGGTCCTCCATTAGCTTTTTCCTGTTTTCCTATTAGACCTATGAGTACAAACATATGGTATCTGCCCTTCTCTGCCTGACTTATTTCGCTTAGTATGACAGAGCAGTCCTTTTAAAAACATAGTGCAGATTATGTCCCTCCTTCGCATCACACACTACAGCTTCTCTTCTTATTCTTGGAGTAGGAGCTTCCCTTTGCTTGCCTCATTATCTCTGAGGTCCCATCTCCCATTCTGTGTTCCCCATGCTCCAATAAAGCCTGCCTTCTTCTGGTCCTGATCTCTTTCCTTGCTGTTCTGGGATCAGGTTAGCAATGTTCCCCAGTACCTCGGGGCCTTTGAACTCTGTCCTTTTGGCCTAGAATGCTATTTCCCCTGGAGATTGGATTGGATTGAGGTTGGAGAAGGGCTTGTTTATCCTCCTTCAGGTCTTTAATTATCTTTAATTATCACCTTCTCTGGAAATCATTATTGACCACAGGATTTACACTTTAACATCTCCATAACCTACTTTCCTTTTTTAATTCTTTTCTCTATTGCATTTACTGTCTATCACAGTGCAATCTGTTTACTTATTTATTCTATTTATTGTCTTTTTTTCCCTCAGAAAGCTCCTTTAGGTCATTTGTTTATTTTCTTCACTGTTGATTTTTTTGGTAACTAGAACAGTACTTCAGTGTAGGTGTTGCTTAACATACCCCTGTTACATAGATGATTATTCTTCTATAGTGATTATGCGTCATCTTAAAATTTATTTATTCAGGAAAAAAATACAGTTTTTAACCATCATAATTAGTAAAGAGTTTATGTTCTGGATTCTTGTGTCTACTTTTTAGCTTCACTTATTACCAGATGCCTGGCCACAGAGATAATAACAGTATCCACTTCACAGAATAGTTGCAATACATTAATGGAGAACAGTGTTTTGCAGAGTTCCTGGCCAGAGAAATTACTGGTCACTGTTACCCAATGCTTTTATTAAAATGGGTTAGGTGGGCAGGTAAGTACTACTGTATATCCTGTATGTTGTATCTCATTAAATCTGTTTGCCATTGTGTGTGACATGAAGCGCCACTCCTTCTCCAGAAATGGCTGGACTTCTCCAGACTTCAGACTGAAGGAAACTATGGGGGTGTTAGTGTTTTCGCTGGAGTTGCCTCATATCGGGTGTATATACATTGGGGATATCTTTATTTATTCTGCCATGACTCATACTCACCAGTTTTTATCAGAAATGTAAACAGGGGCACCTGGGTGGCTCAGTCGGTTAAGCATCCGGCTTCTTTCGGCTCAGGTGATGATCTTATGGTTCATGAGTTTGAGCCCCGCGTCGGGCTCTGTGCTAACAGCTAGCTCAGAGCCTGGAGCCTGTCTTCAGATCCTGTGATTTCTTTTCTCTCTGACCCTCCCCTGCTCACACTGTTTGTCTCTCTCTCTCTCTCAAAAATAAATAAAAACATTAAAAAATAAAAAAAAGAAATGTAAATAAAGAATCCTATAAGTTATGATGAAAAGGATGGGGGAACCATAAAAAAGAAATTAAAAAGAACAGAAAGTTGTCTCTGAAACTCAGGTCAATCCAGATACAAGGACAAGTCCTATAGGACATTCCAGACTCTAGGGATCCCCTAAAGCCCCCAGCGTTTGCCTTTTCCGCCTGGGTGTGGGCCTGGAATCAGGCTGAATCACTACCACATAACTAGTCCAACTGTTTCCATTTTCTCTCTGTGAGAGAGCTTTCTTGGCCTCCAGTTGTCAAAGGTAGTCGTTTACAGTGCTTTTAAAACCATTGAAGTGACTTCTACTTTAGAAGGCAAAAAATAAATCCTGCCCTATTGTTAGACTTGTGCGCCAACCTGGGAGCCCAATCCTAAATTATAAAAAGGAAAAAGTTACTCCAGCTCTTCATTTAGAAACCACTCTTGCAATGGGACTCCTGATTTAACAGCACATTTTAACACGGAGGAAAAAGAGGAAAAATATTAAACACTGTAAGAATGGCAACCAAAACAGTCACTGGTTACAGCTTAGGACTTTAGTGGGGAAAGGAACTAAAACTCACCTAACTCTAACAGAGTTGTTACAGATTGTTAGTAAATACATTTACATGAAAATACATTTATTTTGGAAAAACATTTTACTGTTTGCAGAAGAGTTTGCAAGGTAGTATGTGGTAAAGTATTTAAAGTTAAAAGTGCTAGAGATGAGCTAATCAGATTCTGGCTTACTTCCCAGAAAATATAATATTCTATAAAGGAAAGCATCATAATCAGTTTCTTATGCTACTCATTCAGGTGTCTCGTGTTGAACTGAAATTTAAACCAGATCTTCAAAGAGAAACCTACTTAAAATGTAAAGGAATAAGACCAGATACCAATAGTAAGTGAATGGTTTTCTGTGTATGTATAAGAATTTTAGATGCATGAAATTTATAACTTGCCTAGGATTAGTAGAAATAAACTGTAACACAATATTGATAGATTTATAAAATTAGTACATACTTATTAAGTGAAAAAGGGCTCAATTTCATTCTCATGGACAACATAATCAGATAATCCTATACTGCTTTAAAGGTTACACCAGATTAAGAAAATACTAATCACTGTGCTAGATGCAGACCTACACTTGGTAGATGTTAAATGAATGAATAAAGAACATCAGCTGTTAACGAAGCTGATAATGAGATAGGCAAAGAAGATTGAGAAGCTAACAAAAATGCCTGAAATGAATTGAACGTGTAGTTATGCACATATATATATGTAATTTTTGATATATGTGATATATATTATTTTTAATTTTTTTGACATACAGGCACAATTTATTTTCATTTTTCTCTCTTTGGGTAGTCCAATGGGAGAAAACCACAAGAGGCAAGAAGGCCTCCGGTTGGGGTAGGGCGCGATGGCGCTGGAACAGGTGGTAGTCATTGTGACGGGCATAGGGTCCCACTATGTATCGGTCTTTGGCGCTGTTCTTTCAGCTCTGGATTCTGCTGCTTCATCCACTGAGGGTGCTAACTCCTGGCAGGTCTGGATGAGACTGGCCACATCCTTCTGCCAGGGGCTGGTATAGGAGTCCCCAGGGGGTTAGGCCCGCCCGCAAGTTGTCTCGGACACCAACTGTTGAACTTGGGAGATTGCTCATGAGGTTTGACGCCTTGCTCCTGAAGCTCGGGGTGTGTAGCGTGCCCGCGAAATCCAAGCTGCTGGCACCTCCGGGGGGGGAGGGGGAGGAGGGGGTCGGCACCTGTCTCAGCTCCTTCGCTGTCTTCGAGATTCGCCTTGCCCCTCTGATGCCGGGATCCGGCTCGCAGGAAAAGCCGAAAAGCCGAAAAGCTGAGGCCGCAGTGTGTTTGTCTGCAGAGGACAGCGCCGCGCTCACCGGCCTTGATCTGCGGGACGGGTAGGTGCACAGGGCCACCCGCAGCCCTGCACTGCCGGCGTGCGGTTACAGAAACAGAGACAGTGGCCAGGCTGAGCTCCACGCCTTTCCCACACAAGTGCAAGCAGCTTCTTTTTCTGCTTCCATCTGCTTTCATCTGCTCATTTCTCCCTTCGGTTTCGAGGTGTTCGGCCTGGTCCGAGTCCTCCTCTGAAGTTGGGGTTCGCTCAGGGCTTTTTGGCTCCTGTGGATCTCATTGCTATCTTCTGCTGCTTCGGCTATTTCCAGAATAGTATGAAGGAGTGCGAGGTCGCTGTCTGCCACCGTGGCACCAGAAGCCGTCTCCAGACACTCGGCTGTACAAGAATTTACGTTCTTGTGCTTTGACGTTATCTGTGAAAGATACACAGAGATAAACTCACTGCTAGAAGAATTAAGGCGATGTACCCCGGAAACCTGTCTTGTCACTACTATTACTATTACTCTGTTTCTTTGCTCTATAGCATCGGTTCTTACATTGGGTTTTGTGCCACCGGGCGGACACTGAAGTGATGTTCACAGGGATTGAGGGCCACTACCAGCATTTGGCAGCTGACGGCCGGGGATGACAGCCATACAGCAATACAAGAACCATTTGACACAAAGACACATTTCTTATAACTTTAAAATATCTACTTAGTATTCATATAGTTGAAATACCTATTTATAATTATCTGAACCTAGAATCTCACTGTTTTTTACATGTAACGACAAAAGTATTTAAATACACTAGATTTTCTAGGAATACAACAACAGTGTAAATGGAAGTTTCAGTTGATTTGTTTATTTACTTGTATTTATTGCCAAGGCTGTGATACCAAAATACTCTGGGAATTTCACTATCTTTGTAGTTAGGGTCTAGACTGGAATTAGTCCTAGTGGCCTTCTTCCTAATTGTGTTCCTTAGAGCATCCTTCCCTATTAGGAGGTGAGGAATATTGACCTGAGTCAAAGAATATTTCTCCCTAAGGTTTATAGAAGAGCTGCTGTAAAGTGGCCACCCCAGGCATCCTTTCTCTGGTTTTGCTAAACCTAAAACGACAAAGAGACCTCCCAAGAAGAAGTAATCGCAAGCTCATCCTCACCATACCAGCCTAAGGGAAAAGGAAGCAATTTAGAAAGAGAGGAGAATCCAAACAGAGAGAGCACTCCACACAGGAGAGCTTGTAACCCCTTAGTTCTTCCCTGGGAACGCTCGCCCAGCACAAAGGGTGACTTTGTGCCTCTATCAATACAGAGAAAGAGAGGTTTAGAGCTACTCGTATGGTGTATGGCCAATACTTACAATAATTCACTAGAGCTATTTTAAACCATTTTAAAAATCACAGGCTGCTGTAGCCTGTGGGCTATAATTTGATGACCTCTATTCTACAGCACAGTAATCTTCCATAAGGTGATTTTTTTTAAGGCAAGAGTAATAGAAGATTTGAGAAGCAAATGTAGAATTTCAAATAGAGTAGGTCTTGTCTCACCCACAAATCACACCGAAGACAATAATAAAACAATAAAATAAGACAGTCATGAAAAGAGAAGGAAATGTCCTTTAATATGTATGTAATTCATGTTTGTAGAACATATTGAAAATTGTAAAGGAGAAATTTAAAATTATGGAGACAATTTTCTTCAGAGAGAGACCTTGTTAAACTCTGCTTAGCAAGATATTTTTGTATATGTACAAATATTACTTTGTATACAATGTTATGTTCTAATTTTCTCAATATTATTTCATAAACTTTTGTTTGTGTTATTTTGTTGTGTATGTGTTTTTAAACGGGCTTCCAAAAACATGATTTAAATGTCTACCTAAAATTCAAACATAAGGCTGTATCACAGTTTATTAGGCCTTGTTATCTTGACAGAGCAGTGGAAAAAAAGAAAGTATAAGTGAAAGTTCAGAGAATGAGTAATGATTACTCAGTTTAACATGTGAAACCTAAAAAAAGAGTGGCTGCAGGCCTATCTAATTATAGATTTCAAAAGATGAATACGGACACCATTCGAAAAAGCCCCTCAAGGGAGAGGGTGGGTACTTTTATATACAAAGGGGAGACACCTGGGTATATTTTTCATCATAAAATTAATGACTATTTAGAAACGTATTTTTAAAAAATAGCCATCAGGTGTTTGAAAAGTCTTAATTCTTCTGGATACATTCTTGAAAAAGAAACAGAGGTTCTACATACCTAGACAAAAGAGAGTATGTTCAAACCTGCTATAATTATAATTTAAGATGATAAGGAGTTCCTGAACTGTGGTTAAGATATTCATTTTACATTGCCTGCATGGATGGATGGATGGACGGATGGATGGAGAGACAGATAGAGTGAATTGGATGGTTCTTCCTGCTTGAAAATAACAAAAAGCTTTACAGCAATGTTATGACAAAGATCGTATGTCAAATACAAAAACACTGAAGTGAATTTTCTAGTTGTACCATCTCAATTGTGACTGCCCCCCCACTTACTGTTAGGAGTAAAAACATATCACACCAACATTTCTTATTATTAGAAAAGTAACTTATTACCTTCCAATTATCTTCCAATATAGAGATGAAAAAGACCAGAATAGAATATTAGTTCAAATTTATTCATTTAAAAAATTTAAATTCCAAAAATATATTTTGATAGAATTAACAAATTGTAAACTTTGTTTTCATCTAACTAGGTATAAATGTTTCTCCCAAGCTTTCTTTAAATTTCCTGAATTTACTGAGACACAGCGCATGTGTTTGTGTGCATACGTGCGTGTATAGCATTTGCTGCTTAATGTAGAGCTATTCTTTGTATTTGTTCTGTGAGAATTGCCTTATGTAAACATTTTAATAAAAGATTTTTCATTAGCTGGGTCAGCTAACACTCTACAATAGTGTTCAAGGTACAATTATGAATACTTTTATAAAAATGACATTAAAGTGTCATTTTATTTATGAAAACAGTAACTTATTATGTCAGATCTACCTTTAGTCACAGCTTGATTAGTCTGCTGTGAGAAGACAGCAGCAACCTGCCCAGTCTTGTATAAAAAAATTATAAAGATAGACAAAGTGAATATAAGCAAACTATTTTTTTGCATGTATAGATCTTAAAATTAACCTTTTTATTATACCCTTTTCCCCAAAAGATTACTGATAACTTATTGGAAGCCCTTTAAAATGTGAAGTGTCTCTCAAATGATAAATTATTGCAAAATAGCTGATTAAGAATAGGATGAATGTCAAATAGGAGGCAACTCACATTATATGAAATGGACATTTGTAATTTCCCTCTCTTGCCTCTCTTGACTCAGGGTTCATTTCTATCTTATACATGGTGTAATGATGGAATACGGCAATAGAGTATGGCAAGGGTGAAGGGATGTACGTGTTTATACATATTGATTGGGTGACTGTGTAATATGAGATTGTACTGCCCCTTTTGTTGGAGTCTCTTTCTCCTTTGCCCACTTTGAGGAAGCTGGTGATGATGCTGAAGAATCATGACAATTTATAGGACTTGAAGACAGCCTTCAGGGACAACCCATAAGAGACTGAAGCCCTTTTTCCAAAGGTCAAAAGAAGCTGAATTCTACCAAAAACCTGAGGTCATTTGGAAGTGAATGCTTCCCTTAGAGAGTCTAGGATAAGACCTCAGCTCTGGGCAGCCTTGGGAGATTTAAGCGGAGAATCCAGTTAAGCCATGCCTGACTCCTCCCACAGAAACTGTGAGATAACAAGTGTGTTCTCAACCTTGAGTTTGTGATAAAATTATTCCTCAGCAATAGATTATATACGTACCTGGAAAAAAGTTATGGTTAATGTGTCACTATTTCTAAGTTTGTTGTGAAAAGAATATTAATAACAATTTTCTTTTTAATTTTTTTACATTTATTTATTTTTGAGAGACAGAGACAGAACACAAGTGGGGGAGGGAAAGAGACACAGAATCTGAAGCAGGTTCCAGTCTCTGAGCTGTCAGCACAGAGCCCAGTGCAGGACTCAAACTCACAAACTGAGATCATGATGTGAGCCAAAGTCAGACGACCAACAACTGAGCCACCCAGGTGCCCCAATAATGATTTTTAAAAATATATTGCTCAAAGTATTCATTTACTGAGAATTAAATGTTTGTAAATTAGGCAATTGAAAAGAAATTGGTCTTTTTTTGTTGTTGTTGTTTATTTATTTATTTTGAGGGAGGGAGGGACAGAGAGAGAGAGTGGGAGACAGAGAACCCTAAGCAGGGTCTGCACTGTCAGTATGGAGCCTGATGGGGACTCGGTCCCACCAACCATGAGATCATGACCTAAGCTGAAACCAAGAGTCAAACGCTTAACTGACTGAGCCACCCAGGCACTTCCTCCAAAAAGAAGTAGGTCTTTAAAAGGATAGAAGGAAATGGTAATAGAATATGTTGAATCTTGATGTAAGGGTTATATCCTCTTGGTTTCTTCAGTTTTGTTTTTTCTTAATTATTTATTTATTTTTAATGAGAACTGAAAAAAGAGTAGTGATTTAGTGACATGGAGAACATCACTCACCCATTTTGGTGATATGGTAGGAGGGGCGGCTGGACTGTAGGTAGCAATTTGAAAAGAAAGATGAAGAATAAAAAAAAAGTAAAGGGGATTTAAAAAAATTGTTTTAAGAGGAAAGAAGATAAGGAGATAGTACTGGGGATGTTTTTTTAGAAGGAAGATGGCTGTTATTTATTTATTTATTTATTTAAGGTGGAGAGAATTGAGCATATATAAATATTTACTTTAAGAGCAGTTGAAAAAGAAAGAGAAGAGACGGTGGACAGGTAAAGCTCATAAAAGGCTGAAGGAAAGAGAGTCCAATGTGCAGTTGGATATGCTAACGGCAGGTGAAGAAAGGAAACCACATGTAATTTAACCAGACAGAAGAAGGAAAAAGTATGTGAGGTAAGTCTCTAGTTTTTTCTATGAAATAGTCATCCAGGTATCTGCTATGACTGAGGGGAGATTGGAGGAGGCGTGGGGGGATGGATTACACATTTGAGAAGAAATCTTGCAAAAAAATATTGAGAAGAGTGGAACCATGAGTGTATTAGTAAAAAACTTCCTGAGATTGCCGGGGAGTATGAAGAGCCCAGTTGAGTTAGTGTTTGCATCTCATGTTCGGTTTATTTATATACATTTGGGAGAAAGAGCCAGAGAGCAGAGGAGGGGGAGAGAGAGAGGAAGACAGGGAATCTGAACCAGTCTCCATGTGGTCAATGCAGAGTCCTACAGGGGTCTTGAACTCAAAAACCGTGAGCTAATACCAAGAGGGTCGCCCTATGTTTGCATCTTCAATGTAACATCTCTCCTCCTTACCATAACTTTCTGCACCAACCAGCACCTACCTACTTTGGGTTTAGTCATGGAGAAAACAGGTAATCAGCAAGGTTGGAATTTTGCCAGATGGTTGAAGAATAAAAAAGGAGATACAATCTTAAGGTCCTGATGATGATGGGTTGTAGACCTCAGCCCATAGGCCAAGTCTGGTCCTGTTTCTGTACAGCCAACAGATAAAAAACGTTTCCATTTTAAATAGTTGAAAAGACATCAAAGGTGGGTAATATTTTGAGACATGTAAAAATTGTAAGAAACTCAAGCTTCAGTGTCTGATAAAAAAGCTTTTTGTTTTGAACACAGCCACACCCATTTGTTTACATATTGTCTCCAGCTGATTTTGCACTTACAATGGCAGGTGTGAGTGGTTGTGACAAAGAGCTTGTGCCTTCAGACCTAAAATACTTGCTGTCTGGTCCCTGAAATAGAAAATGCGGGATTGGAAGGATTAGAAATCAAAGGATTGAGAAACTAAAATTGTGGCTGAGGAGTTTTGTCCAGAGGATGGTTATAGAATTAATGCTTTTGGAAATAAAGCATGTTTATACTACAAATGTCCAGATTGTAACCGCAAGATTGAAACCTAGGGAGAAGCTAATCATGGGTGATTAGCAGGTCAAGGAATTTTGCGTAAGTCTCTTACTTAAATGCTGAAATCACTTAGAATGCATGAGACAGGTGCCATAGTCCTTGATGAAAGATTGGAGGTAATTAAGAGGTGGTAGGCAGAGCGTGGTTAGTTCAAAAAAAATAAGCTCCAAAGTTGTAGAGATCTTTTCAAAAGAGAGTGAGTACTTGCCTTTGGGAAGGATGGTATTGAACATGCTGTACTCTGAGGTTGCTGTCTCCCCTTTTCTAGACCGGAGCGGTGAAAACCCTGCAGTGTCCTATTATGGGGAGCAGAGCTAAACTTTGAAGCTCTGTTCTCAACAAAACAAGGTCTTGGTCACTCAGTGCTGAAAGGCACAAAAGATTATTTTTAGATAAAATTGTCTTTATATCAGGAGTGTATGTCCATGCCAAAAATAGTTCTAAATGACCATTTCACTTCTATCCAGAACACAGCATGATGATATAAGATATTTTTCTTTTCAAAATTTCCTCTGTACTAGCGTTATCTTGAATGAGTATATTTTTAAAAAATTCTAATTCAATAAGTTATACAAGTACTTTAATTATCAATGGATAAACTGCTATATTAAGGCATAATTGACAGACAATAAAATACACATATTTAAGATGTCCAATTTGATAAGTTTTGATGTATGGACACATACACACATGAAACTATCACTATAAATCAAGATAGTAAATATATCCATTGCCCCCAAAAGTCTTTATGTTTAATCATCTATTTCTGCTAATGATAAACTTTACCTATGGGTGGTTGAGCTGACTTGATTTCGGCTCAGGTCGTGATCTCACAGGTTGTGAGTTAGAGCCCACATCGGGCTCTGTGCTCACGGTGAGGAGCTTGTTGCTGATCTTCTGCATCCCTCTCTCTGCCCTCCCCGTCAAAAATAAATAAATGTTAAAAATTTTAAAAAAAGAAGTTTTACCCAATTTTAACTTGAAGTATCTGGTATATTTCCTTTCATTCATTCATTCTTTCATTCTTCAGTAATGAGTAAACTGAGATGAATGAATACATTAGGATGAGTATTTATGCCCAGGCTTTTAATGATATATATAATCTGGTGTGTATATATATATATACACACATACATATATATGTATATATGTATGTGTGTATAAAATGGTTTATATGATGCCACAGAAGCTGAGTATACATATTATCAAAAACAGATATTATTATCCCAACATGTAAGTAGTAGATATTTTTTTTAATTATCCATGAGGCATCAGTTAAGTGTCCGACTTTCGCTCAGGTCACAATCTCGTGGTTTGTGAGTTCAAGCCCCGTGTCGGGCTCTGTGCTGACAGCTCTGAGTGCAGAGCCTGCTTTGGATTCTGTGTCTCCCTCTCTCTGCCCCTCCCCTGCTTACCTGCTGTTTCTTCCTCTTTCAAAAATAAGTCAACATTTTTTTTAATTAAAAAAAATAGAAAACTCCTGAATAGAATATTTTTTATAAAGAAACAAATCCCTCAAATAAATGAAATTACTCTAAGGTGCAGATTTTACAAAATATTTTGCTCTGCAGATTTAGTTATTCAGCATAGTTTTCAAAAGCATTTTATACTCCTTTAGATTCTGACCTTGTCGAACATGTGTTAAAGACTGACTATTCCAATATCGATTGTAGGAGTTGAGCTCTTTTTTATTCTGAGAGGCTAGATTGTCTTTCTGCAAAGGTCGCTCATTTCATTAATGGGAATGGTGAGGTATTGGGTTGCCTCGTACCTACATCTCTTCAACAACACACAGGAGGCATCCCATATCTATAGTCGTGCCTCTGAATATACAGAACAGAACATTAGGAATGACACAAGAGCCAAGTTATTTAAATCTTGAAAAATCAACTATCCTTTTTGTAATGTTATTTCCAGAAGTACCTAATAAGAGACAGTTCTTAAGAAAAAAAAAATATTTTAACCCATTGTTCAAATGGTAGCAATTAAAAAAAACATATTTATAGAACTCCATGCAGATCTTTTCATACTCCCCAAAATTGAAATAGAACTTACTTAAATATTTTAAGGTGCTAATGTTAATACGAAAACAATATAGAAAATGACAGAAAATTTTTTGTGTTAAAACTTTGAATATAATTGTATCAGTTTCAAAACGCTTATTTATTCTATTTGTCTCCATTTCAGATGCTAGAAAATAATGCTTAGTAAAAGGTAATTAAGGACAGCCAGCTACATAGGAATAAAGCAGGGTTCAAAATATGCATTTTTACCTTAAATATTGTTCTGAAAAAATTCTTCCATCATATCATGCTACGTATTTAAAAAAATTTTTTTTACATTTATTTATTATTGAGAGACAGAGAGAGACAGAGCATGAACAGGGGAGGGACAGAGAGAGAAAGAGGCACAGAATCGGAAGCAGGCTCCAGGCTCTGAGCTGTCAGCACAGAGCCCAGCGTGGGGCCTGAACCCATGAACTGTGAGATCATGACGTGAGCCAGAGTCAGACACTTAACCAATTGAGCCAACCAGGTGCCCCCATGCTATGTATTTATAGATGGTTGAAATATAAGAAAATAGTGTTTAACGTTGTAAATCATAATTATGTTTAGCATTTGTTTCTTAGTAACTACATCTTTTTAACTTTTTGACCTGCAATACAAATGTAGAGTTATTATGATGTATGACTTGAATTTCTGAGGGAAAAGCCTTATAGGCAGAGGAAATAGCAAGTGCAAAGGCTCTGAGACAGGAGTGTGCTAACCAGGATGAGAACTGTCAAAAGTCAGTGCAATCGCAGTGCGGGGAGAGAGAGGAATGATAGATGCGGTAGACTAGCCAGGGCCCAGACCCAGAAGAACCTCACAGACCACTTGTAAGGATTTGACTTTATTCTTGTAGATATGGATTGGAAAAACGGTGGTGGGAAGATACCTAGACATTTTTAATTATTGAGACGGGGGCAGTTGGTGTGCAGACTAAGAGGGCAAAGAGCAGGTCAGAAACCAAAAATTCTGCTTTGAACATGTTTGGTTTTTTAAAAATTGTTAATGTTTATTTTGGAGAGAGAAAGAGAGAGAGAGAGAGAATGCAAGTGACAGAGGGGCAGAGAGAGAGGAAGGCACAGAATCTGAAGCAGGCTCTAGGCTCTGAGCTATCAGCCTGATGCGAGGCTTGAACTCACGAACCACGAGATCATGACCTGAGCTGAAGTCGGATGCTTAACCGACTGAGCCACCCAGGTGCCCTGAACATGTTTATTAAACATCCAAGTGGGACTATCTAGAAGGTACTTAGATACACAAATCTGTTTGAGCATAGGGAAGGAGTTTAGGGTTTTTTTTAGTTTAGTTTAGTTTTATAATGTGAATTTGGAATCATCATTGCACAGATTTTGTGAAAAGCCATGGTCTTGGATGAGATTATTAGAAGGTGTACCAGTAAGTGTTCAGTGGAAGAAGTAGAACTTTTAGGAGGTATTTATGGATTTGTTAAAAAGATTTAACCCTACACATTTGTGGAAGCTTGTTAAAAGGTCTCCCTAAGGCTGGTGTCTTCATATCTGAGGCTAGAATGTAAAGTACAGAGGGCAGGCAGAAGAGAAGAAGGCTGTAAAGTGGGCAGCAAATAACAAGCTGAGACCCACAAGTAAGAACTTGAAATCCAGAAAAGACAAACTGAACTCAGTGTGCACTCTTGCTTCTGAACTTCATGATGGGAGTGTCCAGAAGCCAAGCATCTTAATTATGGAGATAAGCATACACACTTGACTTCAGAGACAGAAAACCTGAAGGAGTTTCTTGAGAAGGTGGAGTAGTTGCAATTCCAAATAAAGGACAGTATGTGTGTTGTTACAAAATGGTTGCTGTTTTTTCCCCCCACCATGCAAATTTCCCAAGAGTTTCCTATATGGCCCAACCTAACTGGAAATAGACAAAAAGGGAATTCTGGGATAAGTAGTTCAGCTTAGCCAAATCCACATGTGACAAATCCACCACACAAGGTGAGTATACGTACAGAAGAGATAAGGTGGTAGGTCTGAATCCTGCAGGACTTAAAAATTTAGAGGTCAGGAATATGAGGATTTCTAGGAGGTATACTTAAATGCAGATGGCATGTCCTTCCTCATTAATTGCTAATTAGTTTTGGCTTCAAAGAGGTGTGAGTCCCAGAGCTTGGACCCGGAGATGGAGGTCACCTATTGAGGATGGATAAACAATAAGGTCATGTTCATTGTTCTGCAACCCCAGCCCTGGACATCCCCCTGGACTGTGTTTATAAGGAAAGTCACATTTGTCATATTTAAGCCTCTGTCGTTTGGGGTTTTTTCTGCTGCCTGCAATAAAACCTAATTCAAATTTATAGAATCCATTCAAGAGAAAATGAGAGGTGAACAAATAAAGAGAAAGTATGGATAATATTTTGACAGAATTTAACTATAAATTGGAACTCAGAAATGGGTCTCTAGCTAGAGGATAAGTAAGGGTAGGGGGAGATTTACTTTTATGATGGGAAGTGTTACTACATTTTTTTTTGAGGTTGGGAATTATCCAATAGAGAGAAATTATTTGATCCTATAGAAAAGAATTAAGTTGATGCAAGGAATTAAGAACTGAATAATAGGAATAACAGAATGCTAGGAAAAACATTTAGTTTACTTGATTGCTTATTTAGAATGGGGAAAATTATATTTGCCTTATTCTCATAGCGATACTGATATTGCTGTAGTTATAAACAGTATTCTGGGAATTTAAACAAATTTGCATAATTTTTAAAATGTTTTTATTTGTTTTAGAGAGACTGAGCATGAGCAGGGGAGGGGCAGAGAGAGAGGAAGACACAGAATCCAAAGCAGGTTCTGGGCTCTGAGCTGACAGCCCAGAGCCCAACGCAGGCACACAGCTCATGAGCCACAAGATCATGACCTGGGCTGAAATTAGACACTTAACCTGCTGAACCACCCAGGCGCCCTAATCAGGTAATCAGAAAGAAATAGTTGATATGTCATGTTCTTAATGCTGTAAAAATTACTTCATTGAAAATAATTGATAAAGCAGACTTTTTATTTTAAAATTTATATCACTCAGGGAATCTCTAATTCAATTTTCACCTTTATTTTTAATACACATTGTTGTTTCTTTTATTTTAGTCCAGGATACAGTTTATCAGACTTACTGTAAGAACATGATGCACCAATTAGCTTTTCATGCTTAGCTGCTAAAATTTCATTCAGGGGCACCTGGGTGGCTCCGTCAGTTAAGCATCGGACTTCGGTTCAGGTCTTGATCTGGCAGTTGGTGAGTTTGAGCCCTGAATCTGCTCGCTGCTGTCAGCAGAATGCCCACATTGGATCTTCTGTCCTCCCTTCTCTCTGCCTTTCTCTTTCTCTCTCTCAAAAATAAACATTAAAAAAATGAAATGAATAAAATTTTCTTAAAAGTGTACAGTTTTTATAAAAATTCCACTTTTATACCTTTTCTTACAATGGTAAATGATTCGTCTTCAGATCGTTGGGCAAATTATTAAAATTCTCCTGCAATTAATTTTAGGTATAGCTCTACGCACCTATGCTAATTTATCCTTGGAAGTCTGCTAATTTCTTTTTTTTTAATGCTTTATTTATTTTTGAGACAGAGAGAGACAGAGCATGAGAGGGGGAGGGGCAGAAAGGGAGACACAGAATCTGAAGCAGGCTCCAGGCTCTGAGCTGTCAGCATAGAGCCTGATGTGGGGCTTGAACCCACGAACATGAGATCATGACCTGAGCCGAAGTCAGAGCCTTAACTGACTGAGCCACCCAGGCGCCCCATAATTTCTTAGTCATATCTAATACAAAGTGAAATCCTAGCTGGAAATAGTCTTTCTGTTTAGATCTCCTGGGAAAGGCAGGTTTGCTTGTTTTGGTCAGCAAGCAGAATGAGTTTGGAGTTTAGAGCCGTTGATATTTTCTGTTCATATTTTTGCATAATTTATGACCTGTGACACACATGGGAATATGTAAAGAAGAGACAGTTATATGCAATTATAGTATCCCATAGTAATTGTAATATTAGATATGCTTTAGGTATGAGACACAATAGTCATAAAATCAGGACAATTAAATTTAGAGTTTTGCAACCTATGAAATTTTCTACTGAGTTTGCTAAATTCTAATCAATATGTCTTCACAAGACATATTTTCCTATTTATTACCTTTGTTTCAGACATATTTATGGTCATCTCTTCAAAATTCAAAGCCTTTTCTTAAATATTTTCTGAACAGAAGTCTTCATGTTTCTTAAATGTTCTCCAAGAACATTTAATTTATTTTCCCTTAACTGGCAAGACTCATTTTTATCAGTCATAAGAAGTGGATATGATCAGAATATAAAGTATTACATTATCATTGGATAAAGCACATTCTTAATTTTATTATAGGAAACCAATCGAGAGCAGGAGCGGGTTTGTAAAATAGTTTGATTTACAAATGAAAATATGTAGTACCAGTCTTGGCCTCCGCATGGTGCTGGTGTTATGTACTGGGCTATATCCAGCCCAGACTACCCGGTAATACAAAATAACCACTCGTACTGCCCATCAAAATAATCACAGTAACGAAACACCTGATTCGAATAAAAAGGTGCTATACCTGAAACTTTGCCTTATGTAAAATTTGCACAACAATAATTTTGCCAAGTCACTTGTGGAAATTAATAGTGAAGCTAAATAAAAATTGACATGAAATAACGACTTTAGATATTCTTGATTCATCTTTGGTAGCTTATGAGTAGGCTAAACATCACTTTTTCTTTTTATCTGTGTATTGTTTTTCTCTCTTCCGTAGATGGCTGTTTGGAATGATGTTAAGGAAAGGAAATCCTTCTAAAGAGAGATTTCATAGGATTTCTGCCAGGTTTTTTCTCTTTAGTCATTGTGACTCCTTTGAACTATAAAGTTCACTTTCATAGCCAAAATCTGATTTATTTTGAATATTTTGATTTTCTGTCAGATTCTTCACAACTTTAAAGTTAGTGTTTTGTTTCCATTTATTTTAATGTGAAACAGGTATGCTCATTGAGTTGATGGCAGTATTATGTGATGTATAAAGTTTTTTATCTGTTTGCCAACTATACGACAATTGAAGATACTATAAAATATTATAAAACATTTGGCCTTTGTTCAGTTTCTTGCCAGCTGACAAATGTATAATTGCACTGGCTTTATCTAATTCCTTCCTATTCTTCTTTCGTAACGGGACACAACTGTGTTCTTCACTTTAGGCTTACACATTGGCCATTCAGTCACGACAAAGGGAACAATGAAAGAAATTATTCAAATAATTAACAGAAAGAAACTGATTTGGGGGTCTCTAAATATCTTAAGCCATATAAGGTGCCTTTTATCACTTATTTCACCCATTTAAGTATTTATTGAGTTATTACTTCATGCCAACTGGTTTGGATCTAACTTTAGCAGTGGTAGGTAAAAAGTAATGCAGAGCACAGAGGAAATGAAAGAGGACTCAAGAATTGAAATTGAGAAAATATTTTTTGAAAGTATATTGAATGATCAATTCAGTTCCACTGAATTACTGTTATCACTTTCCTCCCTCCGTATTTTCCTTCCCTCTTTTTTTAAATAAGTAAATAATCCAGAAACTGACCTTGGAAAAATTAGATCACTTCTTGCCTGAAAGACAAATGGTCTTAAAAATTATAAGCGGTCTTGAGGTCTAGAATGAGATTAAGGATGCCATTGGAGGGATAAGTTCTTTACTGTAGTTTATGGCACTTATTATTGGTTTCATACTGAGTCCATTTCTAAGAGGACTGTGTATAAAGTGTTGCCTTTGTTTTAGATACATGAGTGGTAATGTCATTTGAAAATGTTGGACTCTTTTGCACAAAATCATATAAACATCAGTAACTATTTGTAAGTGATTTATTACCCTTAAATCCTTTGTTGGAAATGTCATTCTTCTCCTGGAACTGTAACTAGCAATATGTATGTGTGTGCATGCCCGCACATACATGGATACATATTTCCAGAAATAAGAATAACAATTATTACCTGACAATTTTTTTAAAATACTGATTCATTACACAACTATTATACTTTTCAATATAGAATAAAGATTATTATTAGGAATAAAAACTATTTGCTTAGTTCCCTTACAGATTTATTCTTTAATACTTTTGCCGGCTGCATTATTTGCCTGCGGGGTGTGCCTAATTACCAAGGTAAGAAGACAAAGCTAACCTCCTATGAGGGCCAGAAGTAAGCAAACGACTGTGATGTATGCAGCTGGACACGGTGACCTGACGTGGAATGGGCAGAGTGTGCCGCGTGCCATCTGCCACAGCCTCAGACGGAGAGTTTCACCCAGTGAGTTCAGTCATGGCGGCTGTTGTCAACTGAAGCACCAACTGCCTGGACTTTATGTTATAACCCTATATATAGCTCATTATTAGTTTATTAAAGATTCGTTCCTATTAGTATAATAATTTGGAAGAACCACTACGCAGTCTTACCTAAACAATATTTTCCAAGAAGACAAATAGAATGAGTGGAGCGCAGGCCCTAGCGTCTGGGGTGAAAGTGGCAGTTCTGTCACTTACCAGTATTTCACCTCAGGCAAATTATTTGACATCTGTGTCCCAGATTCTTATGTGTAAATGACAGTAAAGGTGGTTTCTGTGACATAGGGCTGTTGTCAGGATTAAATTGGATTATATATGAATGCACCTTATAAGGTGCCTTGCATATTTAGAACCCAACAAATTAATATTATTATCAAATTCTATTACTATTTTTATTCCATTAATGGAATCAGTTTGAAATCCAGTGCTAGATGTTGCAGACATTAGTCCTTTATTACTGACAGTTCATCATTGGGGTCACCAGTAACTCACCAATATATGTTACAACAGACATAAACCAATAAATTATGATATATTAGAGGAGTTTCTGTTATGTTTATTTAAAGCAATGAATTGGAACTCTGCCTTTTTTAAGAATTCTATGTAACTCATAAGGAAGAATATTGGAAAATCTCTTAGGACCAACACATTAAAGGACTTTTGGGGTGCCTGGATGGCTTGGTTGGTTAAGCATCCAACTCTTGGTTTCACTCAGGTTCTGATCTCAGGGTTGGTGAGTTTGAGCCCTGAGTTGGGTTCTGCATGCTGACTGGGCAGAGCCTGCTTGGGATTCTCCCTCTCTCCCTGTCTTTGCCCCTCCCCCACTCATGTTCTCTCTCTTTCTCAAAATAAGTAAAGACGGAAATAAGAAAAATAAAGGATTTTCAGAGTTAATGACAAACACAACTTTATTTTGTCATAAAGAGGGCATGAGGGACATTGCTACTCTTTGATATCACTTAAAAGCTCATACTTGACTCACAATGCTTATCCTGCTTTTCTTTACTATCAAAGACCTAAAACAAAATTAGAATAAACCTGGAGTATTATACTTGCAAAATATAATTTTTGCTCAAATTTTGAGTTTTTATTTTGTTTTTGTTTTGGAATAGCTGGTCAAAACAGAAGAAATAAAAAGCTAACGTATTGAGTTGTTAGCTATCTGAATGATGATGTAAGAATGGCTTTGACAAAACCTCTTCAGGCAAGTGACTGGAATGGATCCTGGATGGGACTCACTGATGGGATGCCATTCTGCGGACTACTCTTCGTAACATATAAGAGTGATGTGCTTGTCAATTTTTTCCAACCTACTTGAATCACTGAATGTGAGAAGCAGCCAATCCTGATTCCAGGAACTCTCTCAGAGTCTGTAACATAGGCATCTGGACGGACCGACCAGTGAGTGTATGAGCCGTCCTCATAGTAGTGATGGCGGCAGCTGCAGCTGTGGCAGGTCATGTTGGTGGGACGTTTGAGATGCTCCAGATAGTGGGGCTAGCCAGAGTAGACAGAGGATTAGTGAACCTGAAATGCCCTGACCCCCATAGAGAAAGTTTAATTTCTAAAAGGATCATCATCCTTGCTATTGTGATATTTTGATATAGTCATGATTTTAATCATAATGTTCTTGAGATGTAGTACTATTTGTTCACCTATAAATACTGTTCATGGTATCATTTGTGTGTCCAGAATTCAACGGGAGAAGCTTAAGGGCATATCCCATTTATTCTGAAAGTGACACAGGGACTCACTTTATCTCTTAGCCCTCAGTATCCACATCTCTATAAGTAAGTAAGTCTTAGTGCCAGATAGGAAAGAATGCAGGATCAGTGACTTATTGATGCTCTGTGTTTGTCCAAGAGCATGTATCCCCAAAGCACGTGTGCATTTAGTTAGGAGAGGATATGTTATGTGATGTTAACAAACTAAGTAGAGTAACATAATATATGTTTAGTTCATGTTCATATAAAGTCTGCAAATACTGTGCTTTTATGACAAAAATGGTGAAAGTAGCAAACGGATCTCTAACGTTTTAAAAACACCGACCTAAAGGAAACCACCGTAAATCTCAAATTTAATATCTACAACTTTAGACAAACTGAGACTATCAGGTGAGGCATAGGAATGTGCTCTTTTCGCAAACACCCTGTGTGATTCAGCAGCACATTGTCTGGGATCACATGTTGGGAAGGATCATTTCAGAGGCCAGTTGCTCTTTGGCTATTAAGCAGAGCACCAGTGACACAATCCACTATGGTGAGTACTCAAACTCCCCCACCCCCTTCTTTCCTCACTACCATGGTGTGACCCTAGCAAACAAGGGTTAAGGTTTTGGCATGAGACATTTGGCCTAGCAGGCAGTACCTTCACAATTGCCATTCCCCATCTTACCTGGTTTTCCATGTTGTCTGAGGCTCTTCAAACGGTCAGTCTAGCTCTTCTCACCAAATACAAGAATACCAGCAGAGACTGTGACTGGTCCCAGACCTCACTGAAGTTTTCATTCACCACTGGGGGCAAGTCAGTGTTGTTATTTAAATTTTGTTTCTATTTCCATGTTTCCCAAGGGTACCTAGAAATCTCTCCCATGAACAATGACTTACCATGATGTCCTGATTTGTATATAATGGTCTGGGTTTGTATGTGATTATTAATAGAAGAGTCGTTTACCCTTGAAACATGTCTTATTTGGATGATAAATTATATGGTGACTCTGCTCCTGAGGGTTCTTCTTGTTTTATTTTATGATGCGAATGATGGAGTTGGTCTCAAAGACTCTTCATTCCACTGATAGTGGCTAAAACCACATGGGGGCAGCTGAGGCTAGGAATTAGTTCTGGATGTTTAGTATTTTTAATAGTCTTTTTTTCATTATTTTATTTTAGCATCATCTTTAGATTATAGACTAGAAAAAAAGGTAGAAGAACACACAGAGGAGTTAAAGGGAATAAGCAATTGCATCCATTGATAACCAAAGGATAAGCCAAAGCACATTTTGAGAAATCCAAAGGAGTTCATTATTCTGGCATGTGCTTCCAAATGCCCTCACCTAACCTGAAGGGTGGCATGTAATACTGAAGATGAATCTTTGCATGTAGCGCATATGTATGTAACTTACATTCATAACATTTTTTGTCTCACGGACATTAATGATACGAATTTTGTATCCTAAGGAAGGGTTGTAACGTCTTACATTGCCTCGGTCCCGTCACAGAGCGAGAACAGGCACTGCACGATCGTATGTGGAAAGTCAGTTGTATAAGGCCAACCGTACATTTCTCATAAACGTTCTATGCACCGCTTTTACTTTTCCTGGAAATCCACCATTAGATAACACATATAAAAGCTGCTATTTACTTTCTAGTGACTTCAACTGGAGGAGAGTCAAAGAGGATTCCAGAGGTACGTTGTATCACACTTAGAGCAACCATTAGGCCTGTGGCCCATCAGACTGGCTTTTAAAATATGCGCCTACAGAGACCACCCCAGGTTAAAGGTCTCCAAATACTTCATGCTGCTTTGCTGTTAAATAATGTTTAGAGTTTGTTATCTTTTGTGGGCCTTGGAAATCTAATTATTTATAATATCCAGTGACATTTACATTTTACTAAATATACTCTGCTTGTAATAGTACAGGTCATGCATGGGAAAATGGGTAGATAATGCCTGCCTCTACATTTGCTTATATTGCAAAATATCAGGGTAACCTGCATTATCTTTTTGTTATATGATTTTAAAAACGTAATTCCCAAGAAGTGCCCTTAATGGTACCATTTAAAAACAGAATAAGAAAGGTTGTCATAGCTGAAATCGTGTGTTTACCATTTAACTCTCAAGTATCAAACGAAATACCTATTCAAAAGTTTATTGGTATCTTCAAATAGTAACATTCATTTCCATGCCAACAGCTACAGAGTGTTTGGTTTAGTTTTCGAGACTGATTGAAAGTAGATTGTAAAGTTGACCTATTGTGTTAAGCTTATTTACACAAACATAGTGTCTTGGAAAATAAACTCGGAAAGTGCATAGCAGTGGAAAACTAAGGTATTTCACATCCTGAGCTTTCTAATACTTGCTTTACTGGGATCTGTCATATAAAAAGCCTCAACTTTGTCATAGTTACCTTTTCTAGGGGAAAATTACTTCAAAACATATTCTTACACTTGGACTGAAATTTATGGTTCACTTTAAAATAAAAGGTTTTGCTTTTCATTGGTTTGAAGAATTTGCCTAGGTAAAATAAGTTGTTAGTGTTACCATGTTTATGAAACAATCACAGATGACATTTTTTTCAGGTTCTTGAAACACAAGAAACATACAAGAGTTGGAAATAACATCACTAAGATGTAATCAATAAAGAAAACCATAAATGTGAAAAAAATACAATTTCAGTGGAAACTGAAAAAAATCAATGTGGGTGCTGGATGAAGAGAAATAGATCATTTAAAATCAATGTGGGTGTTGGATGGTGACAAATCGATTATTTAAAGTGAATCTGCGTTTATTCAAGGGTTAATCTTGGTGAGTGAGCATTTTAAAAGCCCTTCCTGACCCTCCATCCTCTTCTGTTGTATGTACTTCAATAATCAGCCTATTATATAGACCGTCCTCCCGCCTGATCCCTGCTCCTCATCAAAGCAAGGACTCGTCTCCAGCGCTGAGTGACGTGGGGCCAGTAATACTGGGAGGGCGGGTGGGAGCGGGGCACGTGGACCAGAAACACTTCCTAGAAACAGCTCAACCCTGCCTGAACTTTCCCTGTAAACACAGCTCGCTGACAGAACGGCATCCCTGCTGGGTGGATCCTGCAAGTCCTAGAGGGAATGGCACTTCTTGTTTTTAATTAGCAAGGTGAAAGGTGAATTAAAACTAGCTGTTTGGCAAGTCAGTGCACGAGGCTGACTTCTGAGAGGCTTCACGGAGCCAGAAGAGAAGAGCTCCACGGGGGAAGGCAGTGCATGTGCTCAGGGGTTTTTTTCTGAATGAACCGCTTGCAGAAGTGACTTAAAAAGAAAGACCGATTGCTCCGGAGGCTCCCCGCACAGTTACTGAAGAGAGCTCTGGACAGGACATGGCTCGGAAGACTCACTCCTTGGAATGTCCTCCTGCTCCCGGCTTATAAACAACTGTCCTCCTCCGGGAAGGAAGGTTTTACATATCCAAATACAGCCTGACAAATGGCACTTTGGGACCGTGCTTTCTGATGACAACGCGTTCGATTTCTGACAAAGCCTCTGCCGCGCTGCCCCTGGAGGGGACTCCTAAGTAAAACTCAGACCCGCCTTCAAGTGCGGACCGGAGGGCTTGCCCGGCAGCCGGCAGCATGGCCTCGGCCGCCAACCTGGTCACCTGGCTCCTGTGGGGTTACTTACTGGAGCTTCTGGCCGGAGGGCACACCGCCGATACCTCGCACCCCCGCCTTCGTCTGTCACATAAAGGTAGGTCACCTCTTAAGATCCTTTTGTTAAAGAGGAGGAAAAGAAATTAAAGCCCTTTAAACCTAGGTCTTTGGTGGTCACAGACCCTTAAAACGCAGCTGAAAAAAATTATTGCAAAACTGACCTAAGATTCTAAGTACCTGTAATTAGCACGTCGTACTCACCGCAGCTGAAAATAATGCAAAATTGCACGGTAGCTTGGAGATGTTATTTTTGTCTTGTAAATATTAGATTTTATTAATGAGAAGTTCGCTCACTAGCAGACACAACAGAAGAGGGCAGGAAGCAGGTTGCAAATAGCCTTGAGGGGCTGAATCCAAGTTAGCAGTAGGTATCTGAATACCAGTTTATGCCTATGGAACACGGATGTTGGAGAAGGGCTTCAGAAATAGAATTGCGGTGTAGGGTTGGTGTTGTTCTTAATGGGGATGAGAGGAGGAGAAAAGAAAATTCCTGAGAAGCAAAATGATTTCTTACCTGTGATAACAAAGTCATCACCGAGTAATTAAAATGACTAACGAGTGATATAAATTAGCTTTTTAGTTGAATTGATTATTAGAATTTCTTTAATGTCTGGCAGAAGAAAGTGTTCAGAGTTGATTAGCCATCCTTGTAAACTGACTTATATCGATTAAAGTATTAGGAAACTATTCACTAGCATCTATTCTTTTTGTGTGAATTCATAGTGCTTAACTCAGCTCAGCTCAGAAAGTGCTGAAATATTTTATTCTGAGCTGTCTCGTAAAGCAGCATTTGGTCATAAATAAATGATCAAAAGATAGCTTTTGCATCAGGACCAGTAAAAGCCAGTCATGGATAGGTTTGGTGATTCTTCCTGTAAACAAACAAACAACAAACAAAACCTACACATTGAGAAAGTGGCTGCTGTCCCAAATGTAATTCAGAATAAATTTTCCGGGAAAGAAGTATTTATTATCCACCATTAATCACTAAGACAGATAACAGTTGCAGTAATAAGAATTACATAAGAACCACTTTTCAATTGTGTAAGCTTTTAAATCATCCCAGAAACCTGTGTTTTTGAATTATAGGTGTAATCTTTATGAGAGGGAGAAACAAAAATGGAAGCCTCAAATTTAGATGACATGATTGATCTTTTTTTGTTTGTTTTTATTGGACAGTCACCAGTTGATTTTGACCATAACATTTCTCATGTTTAGAATAGTTAACCATCTATGAATACTTTCTTCATTTAAATAGATTTCCTACTGTACTCTGCTATAGATAACATAAGTTTAGGAGACATATGGATAGTATATCTGAAAGGAATTCAAAATATAGTACCTATCATTAGCACAAATTATTTGAATAGGGGAGATGCATCATGCTATATATCAAAATGCATATTTCTAAGAAGTTTGATCAAATGTGTCAAAATTTAAAAATTGGATGTGATGAATTATGGACAAAGAAGGATGTCAGAAAAAATATAATACATGGGTTGTTTTTCTTGTGTAGACAAAGTGGAGAAGCTGCAGTTTTGGCCAGCTACTATTCTACCATACCTGGTATTAACCTTTTAAACCTCATTATTAGGGTACTTGTTTTCAGTAGCTCAACATCCATATATTTTTGAAGATATCTCATATTAATATTTTATTAGAGAGGTGATAATCTGGTCAAAGTAAACCCAAACTCTCTAATGCAACTAAATGCTATGCATACGAGTGTTATCAGACTCATCCTGACTACATCTTTTTTTTTTTCCACTACCTCTCTTAATTGAAGGTATCTGTAGTTGGTTTTTTGGGGGGTTGTGTTAGATGATGTGGGAGTAGAACTTCTACAATCTATGTGTTACACTGTACTGAAAACTACCACAAAATTTTCCTTTGGTTTTTCTTAACCTTTTGATGTAATGGCACTGGCTGAAATGCTCAATGTTGTGCTTTTTGACAAAGACAGTACATAGTTCACTGAAAATAGAATGTTCTCACTTGTGCAAGTTAGCTAGCAAAATCAGCTGAGAGATCACACCAGAGATGCAACGGGAAGCAGCAAATGTAGGCACTGCAGGTGCCTCAGTGCAAGGGAGAGCACAGGACTGCCGGAGTGGGAATATTCCCCCCATCTACTCCTTACACCTAAACAGCCCATTTACTCTTTCCACTCTGAAATTCACTGGACATCTTAGAGGTGTCCAAAAACTAAGGATGTGATATTTCACAGTGTAATCTTTTGCTATCTTAATTGATACCAGAAATGGTACAATTTTACTAATGGATCAGTTAGTTGATTGATATTGTAAATGAGCACATGGTCCTTCAAAATAAAGGGCACTGCATATAAATAATGTCACACCTCTGAACTGCTGCCTGACCCTCAGCAGATAAATCTAGAGGGCTCTTTGGAGGTGGCCTACTGGGTTAATCCAGGGATTAATTTCATAGCGGTGGTTTATTCTGTATGGGAGAAAGACAAACATTCTTCTTCCCTCCTTCATTACCAAGATGGACCCGAGACCACAAGTCTAATGTCTCTTCTGCAAAAAGAGGCAGAAGTTTCAGCATCATATAAAACGTTTGAGCTAAATAAATATAAAGTGCCCATAACTTTCCCTTTTCCCCTCTCCTTCATCCTTCTCTATCTTTGGATGTGGCATCTTCTTCAACGGAGTTTAAGAGGAGGAGGGGAAAGGGGAGCTAAAAGGGAGAAAAGGCAGAGAGGTAGTGAGCCAAGGTAGAGAGTTGGTATCAGATATAGAGCATCTTGTTTATTTGACACTGCTCCACCTGCAGGGGGATGATACTGATGTCTTCCTCTTCTGATTGAATATCCACTCTGCTCCAAATACACTAAGCAAATACACTAACTGAGAGCAAGCCTAGTGGATAAAGTGATGACATATTTCTCTTGTTGAGCCAATGCCTATGTCTTCAATGTGTGTTACAGGTATAAGATAAATTGTGTTAACAAATAAAATTATAGCAAGTTATTCTGCTTTGTAAGACTTTTCAGTCAAGATATAAGTTGAGATAAATGGTACCAGGCAAGTATTTAAGTGTTTATGAGTAGTGAAAAATTGTGACCAACTTTATAGCCAATACCCTAAAGAGGATAATAGTGGTGTGATTAGTTCAAATTTATAATAATCTACCCAAGGATTTCCTTGAAAAGTAGCTCTGATTCTCCGGACAGAGGTGAAGGAAAGAGAATAAAGGGAGAAGAGTCCTGCTAGATGCAGCCCCTTTCCTCGGCTGATGTCTGTTCTCTCCTTATTTCTCACCATCTGCATTAACGAGGTTACAGGAAGGCAAAAATAACTTTTTTGATAATGGAGATCAAAGAAGAAAAAAACAAATGAGCAAAGCCCAATGTCAAAGAAGAAATCCCAATGTATATGAAAAACCCCAGAAATTCAATCAATAGAAGTTGGCAGGTGGGGTAGGGATTCAATGACCCTATAAAGAATGAGACAGTCACGGAAGCCAAGGAGAATGGCTCTGTAATCAGAGGTGTTTGGTGAGGGGATGCAGAAGTGAAGGCACAAATATGGCAGAAGATCATTTCTAAAATATGTCGATGTCATAAACGTAGATTTGAGCATTGAATATATATCTATCCACATAAAACGTGGGATAAAGAGTATTAGTCTCTCTGTATTTAGATATGATACCCAATGAAACACAGATTTGTCATAGTTCAGAGCTTTAGATTTAGAGTCAGAGGTCTCTACTCCAGTTCTAGTCCTTCCACTTATACTAATAGTAACTCTGCCTCAGTTTCCTTAATTTGAAAATAAGGATAGGAATGGTGCTTTCCCCATGTATCTTAATGGGTTTTTGAGAGAATCAAATGGGACAACAAAACTGTGAAAGTACTTTATAACCTAAAAATTATTTTATTTATATTTTGTGAAGACTGATATAAATTAAGAAGGATAGATGGAAACATGACCTAAAGAGAAAAATCTTTGAGAATGGCATGAGTTTGGATATCAATAAATGCTAGGATGATGGTAATACAGAAGACAGAAGAAGTTGGTCTCAATTAACATAAAAATGGTTTATCACGATAGGTTGCATTCACTCCAAATCCCATCTTCCATACCTTTGATCTCTACTTATAATAATTTTTTTTTAATTTTTAAATGTTTTTTATTTATTTTTGAGAGACAGAGAGTGAAAGCGTGAGCAGGGGAGGGTCAAAGAGAGAGGGAGACACAGAATCCAAAGCAGGCTCCAGACTCTGAGCTAGCTGTCAGCACAGAGCCCGATGCCGGCTCGAAGCCACAATTGTGAGATCATGACCTGAGCTGAAGCCGGATGCTTAACCGACTGAGCCACCCAGGCGCCCTTACTTATAATAATTTAGAAGATGGTCACATCTTCGCATTTAACAAGATTCGTGGCCAGTAGGTTTGGCTATTGGCGTCCATGTAGTGTATCTGTTAATTATACATATTCACCTTACACCACAACCTTCTGATTTTTTTTCTAGTTTATGTGAAAGAAAATTGAGATAGAATTCTAGAAGAGTACAATAAAAATAAAAAGTTTTAAATGATCATCCTGGAGGCTGTATTCATTTCACAGCCAGAGTAAATGAAAAAAAAAAAAAAAAAGAGGCAGTGACTGAGCCACTTTTTCCTGACCCAGCTCATAGCTTTGGTTTTCCAGCCAGTAATGAAGTATTATCAATAGTGACATTAGTCACATATCCCTCTGTGGATAACAAATAAAAACTGGTCATAAGGCATGATTCATGAAGAAAGTAGCTAAATGGGACCCAGGAGTAAACTCCCACCTCTTGCCAGTTCTCCATCAGGGAGAGTTGGTGAGAATTAAATGGTATATTTATTAAGAAATAGTTTATATTAAATTAAAAGTACTCATGAAAGGAATAACAGTATGTTTTGTTGAGTTTGGTTTACCCAGAATATACTTTCTGTAGATGAAGTCTATGTAAGGATTGTAGAAGGTACTATTCTTTGTATTTTGATATTTGTTTTAGGCAAATACTGACCCCCTACATCACAGAAGTGCAAATGGGTATACTGAAGTCCCTGAATGACTATGACTTATTTCCTTCTTACCTGGGTATTGGGTGTTACAACGGTAACTCAGTCATGCTGTAATACAGAGATCGGGTGAAGGGAGGTCAAAGTTAGCAAAGGCAGTAAATGGAATTTATAAATGAACTGGGCCAGCTTTGGACTGAAAAACAATGTAGTTCAGTAAAATCATTTAGAGAATGTCCTATACATAATATAGAACAGAAACTTGTTCCTAACTAATAAATATACGCAGTATTCATTTTGTCCCAAAGGAATATTCTTTCAAAAATCTGTTGCTGTATTGTCACTTTGCTGTGTATGTCAGATTTGTCATTTAGCCTGAAACTATTTCCGAGAGAGGGTCTCTCTGGGATGAGATCAACTTGATGGCCTCAGTTCTATTATGACTGCGTAATAAGGAACCGAACATCAAATTGGACATTGCTGGTGGAAATTATTATTGTTAGCAATCAGCAGAGTAGGTTTTATTTCATCAAAGATATCTACCGGAACCATCATTGGGAGTTCTTAGTGGGAGAGCGTGCAAAGGTTTACTCCTTTATCTTTGTGTATAAAACTTTTCTGTGGTTTAGTAGAGGAATTTAGTCTGCAGGAATCCAGAAATGGCACTTTGCATGCATGCATGCCCCTTTATACATAGCCACTGCACTGTTAAAGTGGTCTTCTATCTCAGAGAATTTAGAACAGAACAAAAGTTAAATTATACCATTAAAACACTTTCCAAAAAGTACAGAGTGAAGATTTAGATTATTTTCTTAGTTTCAATACACAGGGCTAAATGTTGGTAATAGTCTTTAAGCACATCATCTGACACTTAGGAATATTATTTACATTATACAAAGGATTATGGTTATTTTAATAATGATTTTCTCACAGCATGGTTTTAACTAACTATATAACGTTAGTTATTTCTTGGACTAAAGCAAGCATTATTCTTTGTACTCATGACATGGATGATTGTGACAAGACTGAATATTTTATAGGCTAGATTTTCTAGACTATGAATGAAAAGGATATGTGAATACCACATTTGAACCAAGTGTTATATATAGTCTTTTTAAATTGAGAGAACATTTTCCCTCAAAGAATGTGCTGATTTCAATAACAGAGATGTCTGAGGAACTAATAACTTGATGTCCTATGGCCCTGAGGATGGCCAAGGCAATTGATTACTCAAGAAATGTTCAGCCTTCATTGGTTCTAATGCCTGGTTCATGGTATTCCCACCAAATGGCCTCCTTGCCCTCGTAATCTTGCCTCCACAGCTAGTGTGGAAAACAAAAAGAGAAATCCATGATTTGCTTGATATCTGGGGCTTAGAAATGTATTTTTGTTTCTGTTCCTGGTAAATGAACTCTCAGCCATTTTTGCTCTCTGTTTTAAGGACTTAGCACCTGGCCTTGGCACAGTACAGACAGAAGAGTGGTTTAGGCCCACGTATTACAGAGTTGTCCCATTCAATCTTCAGTGGCCTAAAAGCTCTGTAGACTTTGAAGCAGGCATACCCAATATGAATCTTGGTTCTGGCTCTATGATCCCAGGTTACTTACTTTTCTGACTATGAATTTTCTCATCTGTAAAATGGGATAATATGTAACTTGCAATACCCTGCAAGAATTACATGGGATAATACAAATTAGTGTGGCAAATACTTTACAGTAGGAAGCTTTTTAGAGGTTATTCGATGAATCAGAAGTTCAGAGAGAGAATCAGCCTACCCTGGTTCCCTTTTTTATTCTAAGAATAATCATGAGTTAATTATTAACTTACAACTTAAAATAAGGGAGGATCCTTAATCATTATAGTCTTTACTTGCAAGCCAAGATTTTCTTTCATGAAATTCGGCTCTTATTAGAGTAGATGATGAGAAGGAACAAGGGATATTGAGGTCTCTCATATTTGTAAGTCACTGTAGATTTCTTTTTCTTTCTTTTCTTTCTTTCTTTCTTTCTTTCTTTTTTTTTTTTTTTTTTTTTGTTTTGGTAGTGTAAGGAATTAAATTATCCTTAACTGGGAATTGGAAAGTTGGAACTTTGAGGAAAAGGAAAGTTGGAACTTTATCTGATTGGTACCTTGGAGATAGCAGACCAAAACCACAACATAAAAAAAAAAGTTACTAACAAAAGTTACTGTAGACCCAGCTTTGTGAAGCACATACAGCTAGTATTACCAGGACCAAACACACTGTCAGAAGTTAAGCAAAACAGTGTCCTGTAAGCAGCTCTCAGCCTAGCATGTATTGCTTGCTTTGAAAGTGAAAGAAAGCTTTCCATTCTACCTTCCGCTGGACAAGCAGGTAAGAGAGCTGGGCTGGGGCACCATTCCTGACCTTTGGTAGGTGTTCAATAATGCACATTGAGTGCGTGTATAAATGGAACAAAATGACTTAGAACTGTGTTTTTTAAAGGAGGGTCCGATGGGGGTTGGGGTGAGGAGCACCAAGGAAACTAAGGAATCCTGAAGAACTGTTTATGGCTCCTTCAGTAAGACATGCATCAGGAGAGAGGCTAGGGCCTTCTCTCCCCATTCACCTCCAGGCCTCTCGGGGCTGCACTGTAGTGAAGCAACCAGGGCCTCCAGACATGTTAGCCATCTCTGCTCATCTATAATCAAGCACTAGCTCCTGCTTCTGCTTCTTCTCTGTCTTCTCCTTCTCCTCCTCTTCTCTTCCTCTTCTTCCTACCACTTCTCCCACTTCTTCTTCTCTAATCTATTTTTTGCTGCATTTGTCTTTCCTGGGTGATCCTCCCTTTTTTCTCTTCCCACTTCATTCTTTGATTTCTGTCATCACCCCCCTCCTCCCTTTTCCTCCTCCTCTGCTTTTTTTCCAGGTAGATATTCTTATTTCTGCCTCATCTTAGACCAAAAGTGGAATGAAAACATATCTCTAGTGAATGATATATATTTATTGGTTCTCAGTTTACCTTCCATATTTGTTTCATTTTTATTGTCTAATTTAATGAATAGAAGATAGGACCTTTGAATCAAACAACAAAGTTTAATTATACTCATTAGGCATTCAAAAGGTGTTGAAATTCATGACTTAGGAAATAAGAAAATGTGAAAATAAACTGCTTACTAGCCACCTGGATGGCTCATCCTTTCGGTCTCCCCTGTGTTTCTAATGGACAGCTGATGTTGCCACATCTTATGGATGTGGGCATTGGAGCAGGAAGGAATCAGGGTGCCCAACAGGAGAGATGATGCGCACCCTCCACTCGTTGGCTAAGCTTGGGTTAAGTGTAAATTAGGATATTCTTCATGTAAGCCCATCTATTTCTAGGCCAGTTTGGTTAATTTTCTCTGAGTTTTAAGTTTTAATTCATTGAAACCAGAGGAAAAAAGGGTTTTATTCACAGGATAGAGCAAGAGGAGCAGCGTCCCTAAGAATAAGTCTCAGTGGTGATTTTAGACAGCCAGACAAACTCCAGAACCAGAAAAGAACAGCAATAAAGAAAATGGGAATAAAACAGGCAGAAAATAGAGGGCAGCTAGGGACACTGACCTTTTCCCTCCTGACCAATTCTCTCCCAGGAAATGATGGGAAATGAAGAGGGCTTTAAAATCAAAGCTCAAGATGCACTGTAGAATAAAAATCAAAGAGGAAATGTGCTGACAGCATTGCACATAGCTATTCATGCCTCCTGATGGCTTTTTTCCTAACCCCGAGTCCAAAAGTTTATTATGCACCATGGGATTCCTGAGATCCTTTCCAATTCTAAAATTCTAAGACTCTTTTCCTTCCCTTACTAGACCTCCCAGTGTGTATAACTTCTCCAAAATACTTTTAAAATTCCTATTAGGAAACAGTATGTTATGGTGGAAAGAATAAGTATGGACTCAAATTTTGAAATCCTGAGTTTGAATCCATAGTACGTATATCCTATCTGATGCTGTATTATTCTTGCTAAATCATTGAACTTCTAAGGCTCACCTTCCTCACAAGTAGAAAGGGACTAATGAACACTGTCTATCTCATATAATTATCGTCAAATACATGCATGTGTAACGGACATGTATATTTTGTTGTTATGCCTTATAATATTCTCTATTTAATTGTCTTTAAACATTTAAAAATTTTTGAGGGCAAAGAAATCTTAAATTTTAAAAAATCTTTAAAAATATTTTTGTTAAGACTCTTGTGAATAGAATAAAATTACTTCATTCAGATCATTCCTAAAGCCAGTAATTAAAGGTTGGGTGTTTAGTATCTGGTGAATAAAAATAAAACAAAACTTTGTGTTATTGTCATTGTCTTCCATGTTATGGTCAAAAAGACAAAATCATAAAGGCTTCTTTAATTTTTTTGAGAGCTAGAGCTACTGCTAAAAAATTTGCCTGACAGAAGGCTTAGTGGAATTTCATTGCAGAGGAGATGAAGTTACTTGGGATTTTCTTCTGTTCCTCTTCCAAGCTGGGATCCGGAGGAGATAGACACCAGGGTGCTATGGGAAGTGTCGGGGACTGGCAGCAAGAGCTCTCCTGGGAGCTTCTTGATCATGATTCTGGCGCTTAGGAAGCTCTGTTTTAAGAAGCCCTGCAGATGACATCATGTGCACAGGAGCATGAGAAACACTGGGCTATGTGGGGCGGGGGGATGCTAAGGGAGCCTCACTTTCATGTTACCTTTTTCAGTATTTTCCCCTGTAGGTCCATCACCTACCTTAAGGGTGGCACTTACTCAAATTTCCAAGTCACACCCTTGATCCTGATAAATATACTGGAATTCCTGAGTGTCTACTATACCATTTTCTACTTATTATTTTTTTACTAGGTGATATATATATATAGGAAATAATTTAACATGTAAGTTATATCTAATTTGGGGCACCTGGGTGGCTCCGTCATTTGAGCATCCAACTTCGGCTCAGGTCATGATCTCACAGTTTGTGAGTTTGAGCCCTGCATCAGGCTCTGTGATGACAGCTCAAAGCCTGGAACCTGCTCCAGATTCTGTTTTTCCATCTCTCTCTACCCCTCCCCTGCACGTACTGTCTCATTCACTCTCCTCAAAAAATAAATAAATATTAAAAAAAATTTTTTTAACAAAAAAAATTTTAAGTCTGTTAGATTAAATCTGATTTTAATGATTATTGATGGTATAAATTATGACATGAGTTGAGATGAGAAAACCTAGAATATAGGTAAATTACAGAAAAACATTTTTAAGATTCCAGAACTCCTTTGTCTCTCAGTGAAATATTTTCTTGGACTTAGAAAATTCGGTCCACTTCATTTTTTTGGTTATACATCCTGATCTTTTCCTTCAGGGACTCAGGAGCTTCTGTGTCTTTTTAAGAAGTATTTGTTTATCCAGTCATTCACTTATTCCATGACTACTTGGTTGGCTTCTTCTATCTTTAGATACTGACCATCATGCGAACAAAGAACACACAGGACACCTAAGTGGCTTAGTCAGTTAAGCGTCTGACTTCAGCTCAAGTCTTGAACTCGTGGTTTATGAGTTCGAGCCCTGTGTTGGGCTCTGTGCTGACAGCTCAGAGCCTGAAGTCTGTTTTGATTTCTGTGTCTCCATCTCTCTCTGCCCCTCCCCGGCTCATTCTCTGTCTCTGTCTCTCTCTCTCTCATTAAAAATAAAAAAGAATAAAAAACACAGTTTTGTAAGTGTGGTGCATTTCCTGTATGGGATTCTGGAAAGATCAAATATAGAAACTTAAAGAAATATGAATAAAGTTTGAGTTTTAGTTAATAATAATGGATTAGTATTGGTTTATTAACTGTGACAAAGTACCGTACTAATGAAAGGTGTTAATAATAGGGAAATTGGGCATAGGTATATGAGAACTCTCTTCACTATCTTTACAACTTTCCTGTAAATCTAAAACTATCCTAAAATAAGTTTATTAAATACACATGCACACATGCACACACAGCACCTCTACTCAAACACTCTTCCTGTGAAGACTTAAGGTCTAGTTTTAAGAGAGACAAATGATAAAGCAGGATTTTTTTCTCTACTTGAAGTTAACACAAAGAGCTTATGGAAGCATGGAGTTGGGAAGGAGAACCAGAGCACAGTCTTGGGGATGAGAGGTCTGGGCAAGAAGCATGGAGTGAATCATCCATGTCTAATCCTGTCTTGCCACCATGGCTGCCTCTCTCCCACCGCCATCACACTGCGTACAGTGCTCTATGCCCTCCTACAAACACCGTTGCCCTTGGATCTAGTAACTGAATTCCACTGTGTTCATACCTTTCCTACATACAATAGTATCACAAATGCTCCATGTTCGTGGTAAATTAAATCACCCCCATTTCTATATGACTTTAAATAATTCTCACTTTTCATGTTTGAGTAATATGATAATGCAAATTCACAGGTAAATTTTGAAGTTTTTGAAGACAGGCTTATTGTTTTATTGTTTGAATCCTTAGAATCTAATGTAGTTTATGTACTTAATAAATTTATTACATCTGTTGCATTTAATGTATGGGATGTAATTGTTAGGTTTATTCACATTCATGTTACCAATCTGAATTCTTTTGTTGGATGTCACATCTAAATAGGTTCCTAGCAAAGATGGCACAAAGTGGGATGCTAGGGTTTGGAGGAGCATTCGAGAAGCCAGGAAAAGGGATGAGAATACTTCTCTTCTGCCCTTGCTCCAAAATATTAGGTCCCCCTTTGGCTGCAGGTCTTCTATAATAAATGGTTTGAAGAGAAATCCAGAACTGCTTTAAAATTATTAGGAAATATCTGTATATTATTCTCAGGTACAGTTTATGGCTTTGACAGAGCATGGTTTGAATTCATCTGGGCCATTACATGATCGATGTCACATTTCAAGCATGCTTCAGTCATGATCTTGTGTCCAGTGTAGCACTGGATTCATTTTTAGAGTGATGATCTATGAAGAGAGACAAAGAACTAATGCATGAAATCAGCAACAAAGCAGAGAAAGGCAAGACTATAAAAGGGTAGTAGCTTATTCAACATGTTTGTTTCTAAAAAATATTCTAAATGAACAAAAGCACCATTTTTTTGTTTTTATCAGTTTATCTTGGTGCAAAGGTTGATTTATGAATAATTTGACTACATTGCGTTTGTTGTGTGGATTTATTGCTCTAAAAGCATGGCTATAGGCAATAATGCAGTGAGGAGAATAAGCACTCCATGCAAGTTTTACAACTAAATTAGCTTTTGAAAGATATTTTCAGTTTATTTCCCAGCCCAAGTTGAGAAAGAACCAATGAAAAATTTGCCTTAAGATTTTATCTTACATAAACTGACAATATGTTTTGAAATAGTTGTAGACTTGAGCTGTTTTGTTAACACCATACTAATTACTCAAATATATTACATCTAATATGAAAGAAGAAATTAATGAACATAAACAAAAAGATTAAAAGTTAAATTAATTCAAGAGAAAGTCACTGTCCCTTTCTACTATAAGGAGTAAATAAATATGGAAGCATGAAAGACCTGATTATCTTATTTTTAGAAACTGAAGTCAAGTTGTCAAAATAAATATATAGAAAATTGGATCATTTTGATCACTTTGAGCAAGGTAAATATAATATAAAGTAAAATGAGTAAAGTAATGGAAAATAAAAGTGATTCCTTTTGAAATAGCTCTGTCATTATTGCTGAAACTGATATAGCTATTTTTCCTTATCAAAAGAAAAAAAAAAAAAAAAAAGAAAGAAAGGGAAAAAGAAACTTCAAGTTCAAGATTATCACAATGCATAAATGCTACACATATTTCTGGTCAGATGAGTGATAATCTGACAGATACTTTACAATTGCTTGGAATGAGTACTAGAATATTGAGCTTGCTGACAATTTAAGGGTCTGCTTAAACTTGAGTTAACCATATGGTATATTCTTAGAATAGCCATTCCACCATGTTTAAAATTTAAATTAAACAGAAAAAAATCATTTTTCAAAGTCAAATGTTATCATTTTAGTTGGTGTATTAAATTATGCATATAATTGTACCTTCCTATTCATAAGGGACAAGTTAATAGTTCTTAATAAAGAAAGATAAAAGAAGCTAGGACTATAAAATTATAAACCACCCAAAAATGTCAATTTATTACTATATTGTTACAATTTTGAAAAGTTAGTATGTTTAAACTTCAACACATTAGTATGCTTTGATTTTTTAGTAATTCCCCAAAGCAGAATTCCTTGTAATATTTAGATAACCATAGGAAGAAGAAAAATATTAGTTAAGTCAATTATGCTTATAATTAAAAGAATATAATTATATCTTTGTCATTATATTTCTCAGAAATAAGATAAAAGTTATGTACTGGGCACTGCTTTTGACAGATTTTTTTGCCAAATGTTTTTTACTTGCTCCAAAATGTGTATGCCCAAACTGAAGTCTGATGTATTTTAAGATTGTAGAAAAAAAAATTTGTATCTGGAGGGGAAAAAAAAAGAGAAGTCTCTAAGGCTTAAAATCAATAAAATTAGACAAGAATAGAAATGAAAGATTGGCAAATTAATAACAATGAAAAAGAATACACACAAATAAAACAGTAATTACTCAGAAACACATTAGATGCCTTTTACCAAATTAGTCTCAAGGGAGGTCAAATAAATAGAATACTAGGATCTTGTTGTATGCAGTTGCGTTTTGGGATATATAATTATGTTCACAAGGCATTTGCATGCCTATATGAGTGAACATATAATAGTTAGGACTACATTTTGTTTAGATTAGAATGCCATTTGTCCTATTAGTCTGCTAGTAAATACTCACTGCCTCATTAGAACAGATCTTGATGTCGCTTTATTGTTGAATGTCCCACATGCTGCTAATGTACATTTATCCACCATGTACCATTGGGAAGGTTTGCTATTGTGGAGTAGAACTCTTGCGAGCCAAGGTGTTGCTTCAGGCAGTGCTGTGCCTGTAAATGCTTGTGGAATATTGCAGTGTTGTTGTCTCCAGCCTGGCATTTCACTTCTACGGTTCGCCCAGCCAGGCTCCAAGTTTCCATTCACACTGCTAGCCACTGAAATTTCCCTTTGTCTTCACTGACTATTTTTTTCCTCTTAACAAATAGGCCCAGCTGCTGCCGCAGCCGGTTGCCCACACTCCCCCAAACTGCTCTTGCTGAGGATGGCAGCCAGGGGAAGGAAGAACAGCTGGGATTGGCTTACTTTGGCATCTAAATAATTTGGGGTGGGTCCATTCCTAACTTTATTATTTCATTTAATTTTATAATCTTTCCTTCTGCTGCTATTAAAAAAAAATAGGTAAATGATGTTTTTCCAAAGCGTTGCCTTCATCCGTCTGAGACTTGGAGACCTGAGGCTCCAGACAGATTGGTTCAAGTGCACGGGGTTATTTTTTCCACTTTGAAGCACCATTTGGAAAACAGACGTAGCAGAAACAAATGTATTCATGTATACTGGACACATAACCTTTCTCTGACTCAGATCGATGGAAAATAAATGGCACCTATGTCACTACTGTGATAAGGATTAAATGAAGGACCATTTGAATTCATTTAGAATAATGCCCGATGCATAGTAAATTTTAAGTACGTGTTTGATGGAAAGTCAAAGAAAGAGGGAGAAGGAAGGAGCAGTGGGGAGCACCGGAAAACAAGAATGGAGGAAGAGAGAGGAGAGAGACAATGGAGAGAAGATGAGAAGGGAAGAGGGGAGGGAGAAATTACTTGTGGAATATGGAAAACCATTAATCACGCTTATGCAGTTAAGACCCATGTGACAGGCATAGAATTTCCTATATCTATTACAGGCTAAATAAAATAAATGATTAGAAAAAGACTTGAGTTTAGGGGCTCCTGGGTGGCTTAGTTGCTTGAGCTTCTGACTTTAGCTCAGGTCATGATCTCATGGTTTGTGGGTTTGAGCCCTCATTTGGGCTCTGTGCTGACCACTCAGAGCCTGGAGCCTGCTTCTGATTCTGTACCTCCCTGTCTCCCTGACCCTACCCTGCTCACACTGTCTCTGTCTCTCAAAAATAAATAAAAAACATTAAAAAATTAAGAAAAAAAAAGAAAAAGACTGGAGTTTAATAATGCTTGCGGAATTTTACCCAAATCAGAGTATTTTTTTATTTATTTTTGAGAGACAGTGCAAGCAGGGAAGGGTCAGAGAGAGTGGGAGATACAGAATCCGAAGCAGGCTCCAGGCTCTGAGCTAGCTGTCAGTACAGAGCCTGATGCGGGGCTCGAACCCACCAACCATTAGATTATGACCTGAGATGAAGCCAGACGCTGAACCAACTGAGCCACCCAGGTGCCCCAGAGTATTTCTCGAAAGTAAGAATTTTAGTGTTTTAATTGCATCCATGACATACAGACAGGTAGACAGAAGCATTTGTTATTTCGAATTTGTACCCTCTCAAGGAAAGGGAATTTGCTACCTAGTAAAGAATTCCATTTTTTTTTTATTTTAATTTTAAGTAATCTCTACATCCAATATGGGTCTAAACACAAAAAATCAAGAGTTGTGTGCTATATAATTGAGCCAGCCGGGCACATTCCATTTTTTAATATTTTAATGAGGAGAAACTATTTGCATACCTAACCCAAATCTATCTTACTGTATTTTCTACTTTTATTAAGGCTCATTTATTTATTTTGAGAGAGAGCGTGCGTGAGAGCGCAAGAGAGTAGCCGAGAGAGAGGGAGAAAGAGAATTTCAAGCAGGCCAGCCTGTCACCAGGAACCTGATGCAGGGCTAGAACTCACAACTATGAGATCATGACCTGAACCGAAATCAGAAGTTGGATGCTTAACCAACTGAGCCATGCAGGAACCCTGTATTTTTCACTTTTTAGTTGTAGTTCTTTCTTCTACTATCATAAGATTGTAAGTCATGGCAGACCTCCAAATGGTTAAAGAGAGTTATCATGCCTTTTGTGGTGTGGGGTGTACATTTCTCATGCCATGGTTATCCTGCCGGCACTGTCAGCGTTCTGATCATCCTCCTCTTTGTTAATGTCCCCCTTAAAATGGAGCACCGCAGTCAATACTTAAGGGATGCCTCCCTGTTCACGGAGGGCGCTGCTAACTGGTGACCTTTACTTATTAAAGCCACCTAAGCTGAGAGCCGTTCCTCAGGCACATAGGCCAACCTGTTGGTTTACAGTGAGATTGCTGACAGGCTTTTCACATAGACTCTAACCCAACGCTCTCCTTTATTTCACATGCATGGTTTATTTGTTGAAGGTAAGGAAAACCCTCTCCCACTCTCTCTCCTATTGAATGTGAATCCTAAGCATAGTAACAGCATGTAGTATCCTGGAGAAAGACATGAGCTCTGGAGTGAGACATGCCCACGTTCAAAGACTGTTTTTAATTGTGTTTATTTTTTCTTAACTTCAGTTTCTCCATTTGTTATCTATAAGAAACTTAGCTAGTTAGAAATGATAACACATATACATTACAGAAATTCTTCTAAAGCATTTTTAAAAACTTAAAATGCACATTGTACGGATTTCTCTACAATGTCCATATTTGGAAGAAGTTTAACACACATTTAAGACAATTTTTGAATTAGAATATATAAAATAATATGCTTTTTGCTTTCAGGGAAGATGTGGGCTAATAAATGTCATTGCTGATTTTCTTCATAAACATTGTTAGGATGATTTATATAATTATAGTAAGGGAAAGGTTAGTTTGAAATTTTTTAATATGAAGAAATAAAATACAACCTTTCTTCACAGCTAAAATAAACAGGAGACTTTTTAAATGTCTTAACAATTTTTATTTAAAAAGAATCTGGAATGGTCACCACGGCAGAATGGCAGAATTAAAATACCACCATAGCTGTGATTGCTTAATTTTGTAACTTTAATTTGCTGTCATTTTGTAGATTTGCCAGTCTTTCTGGGTATTTGTAGAAAGTACTGCAATTTCAAAAAAAAAAAAAAAGAGGCATATGATTTTTCAGAATAATTTTTTTCATTAACTCCTTGTAAGTCCAATCGTAGGCTCTAGAAAAATGATTTCACTGCAGAATTCATATGTTTAAAAGTGTGTGTCATTAAAATGAAAATTTAAAAATCCATTTTTTTAATCAAACTGATTTGTGGTCTCCTGTTCTTGTTATAGGATTAACTTCATCAAACGCTCTTTTCCTATATGACTAGCTAATGAGCTACCTGCACGTTTCTGGAACTTTGAATGTACAGGATGAAAGAGTCTAAGAATAGTATTGAGTTGGGTGGTCACCAAGTCCAAAGAACACTACATATTCATTGTTTCTTAAATCAATTTATATTTTTCTTGTCCGACTAATGTATTTATGGTCCATCTGCTCTATTACAGTAGCCTTGTGACTAATATCTTACTGTCAGTCTAATCTACTTGTCATACTCTAAGCAGAGTGATCATTAAAAAGGCATATCTTACTCATTTCATTCCCCCAAATAAATCTTTCATGGAAGAATACACCTGGCTTTTAAGAGAGAACGCACCCTTCTTGACGTGGCACACTAGGCTTTTCGTGATCTGAGTCCCGTTTCCTTTTCCTTTTCTTTCTTGTGACCTATCTTTTTTGAGTTTCCATCTTCAGTGATTCTGAGCTCCATGTCATTCTCGACACCTGTCAAGCCTTTTCTTGACTCCAAGTCTTTGTACATTGCTTCTGCTTCCTAGAATGACTTTTTCTTTTGTCTCCAACCTCCCTTCCTCTTCTGCTTACTGTTGATGTCTGTTCATTTTTAGGACTCGATATAGGCATGATATGCCTTTGCCAGTCTTCCATTAGCCTCCTCAGCACTCCATACATAGTTTATAAGTGATTTACATTGTTTTGCAATTATCTATTTATCTATTAAGTTCAATAGGACAAACTAGTTGGGAATAGAGATAGTATTTTACTGATTACTCTATCATAACTATGTATCTTCATACCCAGCAAAGAGCAGGAACTCAGTAAATATATGGATGAACGTGTTGTGCTATGGCCAACTGGTCTTTTCTGGGTATTCATTCTATACAAGAAACATATGGGAAATGCTATACTTCAAATGCACAAAAGAATCTTTCTTTTACTTAAGAGAGCCATAAATGGCCTGTTCACAGATAATTCCAAAATTATTCATTAATATTTTACCCATAAACTTCATCATTTTTAGATTAATATTACTTGTTTGGTGTTGTGAAAGAATACTGTTTAAGCATTACCCCGCTTTGTATAAATTCCAGATCAGCATCTTTGGTAACATCTAGTATATGAAACAGCCTTTTAAAAAGCCCATCAAACAGTGATTTACAATTTCCCCCTTCATAAAATCACTTAGTGACCAATGTATCCAAATAATAAATTCTGGTAAAGGAAGTGGAAGTTCTTTATACTCTGTGACACAGTTATGGAAAAATATTTGGTGGGGTGAGTTTCATTCCCTTATAGTTAACCTCCGTAAGGCATTTATTAGCCCTCCTATGTGAAATGGAAATTGCTCATTCTCAAAGGATTATATATAAATACTACTGCAAAATGAGGACTGTACAGGAACATAAAACATTAAAATAAAAGTTAATACTGGAAAGAAATTTGTTGCCCACAAAAATACTAAAAATGACACTAAGATTTGTTTCAGACTTTGTTTTTTCTATTTAAAATAATGTTTTTATATGTGAGTGGTGAATTACTAAATTCTACTCCTGAAACCAATGTTGTGCTATATGGTAACTAACTAAAATTAATGAAATAAAATAATAATCCTTAACATATATTTTAGAATTTTAACCCAATTTATTTTAACATGAAGAAAGAATATAAATTGGAATCTTTGAAGAATGTTTCCTGGCAGATGTGGGATCTTTTGCGGGACTTGAAGGATGGGTAGGAGTTCAGTGAAGGGAGAACAAAACCAGGGCATTGCAGTCTGATGCAAAAAGGCAAGACTGATGGAGACTGTAGGGAAATTTAGGGGAAAGCCAAACTTTCAAAAAAGAGCAGGAAATAACATTAAGTATATCGGGGCCAGTTTGCTAGGTATGGTTATTTTTACTAGAAGTTAGTAAAATATGACAAATTGTGATCTTTGTAAAAATAAACATTCAAATGTATTTCTTTTCCTATTCTGATAAAATGTCCATCTCAGAACAAGTTACCTCTAAAATGAGAGAGAAAATGAAATTCTCTTTGCTCTAGAATGTACTTGTACCAAAAGTAGACAAATGCAAAAAAAATAATGATCCTTTTTTTGGTAAAAGTTATCATCATATGAGTGATAATTGCCCTTTCCTACCTAGATCGTGCTTTGTAATAATCTAGATATTTCTATATTGCTTATCATGAAGCCATTGTTCAAAATGCTATTTACTTTGCAGTCTGTATACTCCACTTGTCAAAAGATTAAGGCAATAGACTCAAGTGTAACTCACAGCAGCTAATTACCCCCAACTGAATGTAATTATTGAAATCACAAAAACAGATTTGGAAGGAACCCCAACAGGTTATCTCATTTGTTCATGGTCTAATCTCTTCAAGGGCATAGATCCAAGCTGCCATCACACAAATACTTACCGAAGACAGTGTTTTTCTTTTCCTTTGTTAATCAACCTAAGCCATTTTACTACCGCTAGGCAAGATTGTTTAAAACCTTTCCTGATGAAAAAATTCGTTTTAATACATAAAGCTTTCAGGAGAGAGATTCCAAAACAGCTTTTAGTATTTAGTAAAGCATAGTGCTCAGAAAGCTTACTGAAAAATTCTTTATTATATCTAGAGTAGCTCACCATGCTTCTTCCATTTCAGATTATTCTCTCTAGTGTTGTGTGGTTCACTTAAAATAGTAAAATTCCTTTATAGTTGCTATAATCTGCCTTCTGGTGGGAAGGTGTGGGTGTATGTGTGTAAACCTCTCTCTTCTAGTGGTAAAAACAATGGTGGAGATATGTAAAATATGACATTATTAATGTTAGTCTTCTTATGACCTTAGAAGTGTTATGTAGTTTTAACCTTTAAATTGCCTTTCCTTAAAAACAGAAATATTTTCCCCCTGCCAGTTTCTAGAAGCCCCCGCATTCATCCATGGTTGCCTACATTATGGTAAAACCCACCTGAGCCTGTTTTTTCATCCCTCTGGGCCATAGTCCAAGCTCTTAAATTTTCCCTAAATTTTTCTTATCATCATTATTTTATTTTGTCTCCAGGTCCCTCAATGCCATACTGTTAAGTAGGGTGTATAAAAATAACCTCGTGTGAATTGAATCCTATGTATACCACAAAGTGTACAAACATTTTAGAACGGTTTAGAGGAATCAAATCTCAAATTAAGGATAACAGTGATGGTAATTTCAGGTTACTTGGAGAGATAAAAAGTAAACAGGTGCCACCGAACCTTCCAACGGTGCTGGGCACAGAGAAAGTGCTCATTTAATATTAGTTGCCATTATTAGCCAGGATGAAGGTGACAGTGGTGTAGTGTCTAAATACACCACAGCAGGGTCTGTCTCTTGTTTTATCTTCTGCAGGGAATATAGTGCTTTGTTCTCTTCACTGATCGTTTCAATACGTGTATGCATACATATATTCCGTAAGTAGGTAGGTACTGAGTCAGCCAAACAACATTCTTTCTATAAGAACAATAGGTAGGAAGTTATCTAAACCTTTAAACTGTTGTGAAGTACTGTTTGAATTGCTTATAAATCTTTTAATTCTTCATCGGGTGCATGATAGAATTGCACATCCCTACCTCCCCTTGGAAATTAGTGTGGCTTTGTGACTTGCTTTGGCCCATTCAATGAGGTCGGAATTGTTGGTGCTGTGCAGAAGCTGCGATCTGGGAGACCGGGAGTGTGATTTATCACATTTCCTTTGCTTATCTCAGCCGGCACCAGTGCACATGCCAGGATGGGGGCTCTGTTACCTGGTCTCAGGCTTACTTGCTAAGCCAGGTCCCACTTGAAAATCTGCCTTGGTTTGGAAACTGAGCTTGAGATTTCCAGCATTGTGGGGTTTTTTGTCTTGTTTTTTTACTGCAGAGTAGCCTGCCCTTTCTTGACTGACAATTGGCAACACATTTATTTGTGAAGAAAACATTTTTGCTCCTAGACATGACTAAGCAAACTATTTTCTCCACACACACATAAATTACCTTCAGGTGTCACTCTGCATAACTGATTGTGCCAGGCCAACTTTCTCGACACTAAATGTGGTGACATTCTTTCCTTACAAGGAAGAATCGCAGCATCTGTTGTATTTGAACAGGAAAGCTGCTTCTGGCTGGCTGTCCACAGTGCTGAATTGGAAATAAGATCTGGCTGGCTGTTTATCTGCCCAGTTTTAGCACTTTGGAGCAATGTGAGCTCGCCTTACCTATGTCATTGTATCTCACACTCTCTTTCCTCCCATCTTGTGCAGTGCAAAGCACAGAGTGCAGTGCCTTGTGCAGGTACAACTGTTGAATAATCACTTGGGATTATCTGGGCCCACAAAGCAATAGCAAGAAAGACTGACAGGTGGAAAAAATAATCCTCCCTTCCGTTCTTCTACCCCACATACTTGGTACTTCACTGAGAGATTCAACAAGATTTCTGGAAATCTTCTCTCTCTGCTTTTATATGAAGAATTTTAATGAATTTTTTTGTGTTTTCAGTGCTTTAAAAGACATTGCATCTTTAGAAGTCATTTTGGTTGTCTTTTTTTCGGTAAATGATTATGAAGAACATTACACTGCTTATTCTCTAATGAGAAGGAGTCAGATATGAAGGTGAAATATCTACTTATACTGGAAACTAAGAGATATGTGAAAAAATGTTGTTTTGAAAGAACCATCTTAAAATTTGTTTGCACCACCCTTCAAGGTACCGTTCTTGAATTTATCCTTAGTTTTTTCACATTAGTTTACCATTTCAGCATTCAAAAATTAAAAATTATGACAGAAATTGAAATATGGATTGTAAAATATGAAACAATATCAAATACAGAAAAGCACCAATAATCTTAACAGCTTATCCCATATTAACATGGGATATTTTTAGACCTGACTTCTTGTGCTCAGTAAGCCTGTTTATCTATGTAAATGACAAATAGAGCTCCTTGTTAGTTCAATTGTAGATGAAGTGAGTAAAGAAAGAGTATTTTCTGGAAACAGTAGTCATTTCATATTGTTTTGTGGTTTACAATCCTCTGTTAAAAACAGCATGATATTGTGAGACCTATTTTGTAATGGGTCATACAGTCAGACAGTCCGATTCACAAAGGAGAATTGATCATTTCTTCCCATGTTTTTTATTTCTGTGTCTTAGATTTAATTCTGTTTGCTATTTACTTAATGATTGGATGATGGTGAGAAGGGCAGGACAGGTTAAATGGACTTATTGGGACACTAAAAGGCAGTCTCCTTTACTTTCAGGTTGTAGGGTAGTTACGATGTTAGGGTGCCTCGTCCAATGTGAATAAAAGCTACTGTTTAGAAGTGTCTACTATATGCCTTGTGATGTAGATACACCATCTCAAATCCTCCAGTTATCTTTATATTGTTTCTATTTCAGGCGTAAGCTAAAAGAGACTCAGTTATTTAAATGGCTTGCCCACCTAAAGCCATGTAGTTCTTAAGTGACAGAACTGAATTCCAACTCCGTGTCTGTTCTTTCCAAATACAACAGGCTGAGTTATGGGTATAGTTTTGAAAGACTCTTTCCACTTAGGATATCAAACTGTCTTTTCCAATGGTACATAGGTTAGTCTTCACTGTATTTTTTTACATGAAATATTAACTTTTATAATATGTTGTAAGGTTGAACATTTCTTGTTGAAGCTTTACAATATAGACTCCAATACATGGCTTCCAAAAAACATGTTCCTTGGGGTAAGAGTACACCTATCCCAGAAATAGACAATTTATGTTTTTTACCTCATCCCTGGTGATAGTAAAACATTGTCCAGGCATAATATTAGGCAAGGTAGGCTTAAACTGCATACATACAATTATCACGATATACTCTCAGCATTAGGAAGATGCTGGGGACTGGGCAGGTATTTTGGTTGCTTATTTTTCTCATCAATTGAAAACAGTCAAATTTGGGCTGTGTGACCTTGGGTATTTTTGTCTAAGACTCAATCCTTCAAATGTCATTTAATCCTTTTTGCCTTAATTTCAATATTATATTTAAACTTTAAATTACAGTGCCTGTCATAGTAAGACCTCGAAATTATAAGTACTGAAAACATGAGAAAATACATTAAGGAAGAAATTGTATCATCATTGTGCTTTAGCTCTTGGGAAAATGTGTGTGTGTGTGTGTGTGTGTGTGTGTGTGTGTGTGTACGTACACTACTAGTGAGTAATAATCTGAATAAAACTAAGTAGAGCAGATAAAGGAGGTTAAGGATAGGGTGTATTAGGGACCACTTTTTACATAAGGTGGTCAGAGACACTGTCTCCAAGGTGTTAAAGGATCTAAGGATCTAAAGGAATATGGGAACCTGGGGGAAAACATTATGGACAAAGAGGTTGGCAAGCACAGAAGCATTGAACCTGGAACATCATCTGTCCTTTCTAACAGTGAAGTGAGCAAGAGACGAAATCAGTGAGGCAGGTGGAGAACTCCCCTGTTGGCCTTGTGTGCCATACTAAAGAGTGGATTTAGGCTGTCTGAAGAAGAAAGCATTGGGGAGTTTTGAATTAAAAGTGATTTGGTCTGACTTTAAGATTGAAGAGTTCGCACCAACTGCTGGCTAAGTAAGGATAGATTTTAGGGCAAGGTTTGAAAGAGGAGAACCAATTCAGAGGCTATTTTGATAGTTCAGGTGAGAGAATTTGGTAGCATGGTGAGAGTGGTATCGATGGAGGCAGAAAGAAAAGATGTTATCAGTGTTAAAGGTAGAGCTACATAATTTGCTGATAGATTGTATCAGAATATAGGAGAAGAGAGAAGCCAAGATGACTCCCAGGGTCTTTCCCTGAACAACTGGAACAGTATACTTGCCACTTTCAAGGGAAGATTTCTGGAGAGGCAAGTATGGCCATGCAGAGAGATTATGTGGGTCACTAGATGGAGACCGAGGTCAAAGAGAATGATGGTAATTGGTGGGTCAACCACACACAGCATGATTGCCTGGTAATGGGAGGGTCTGGTGAGAAGAAACAATTGAGGATGCAAAAGTGGGACTTTAGTCCTCTAGGTCTGACGGACACAGAGCAGAGGCTGGGCTGCCACAGCAATGCAGAGGATGGCTGTGAATAGGAGGACGGAAGCAGGTGGTCAGCAAAGCTGACGGTGGGTGGGTGATTGGGGATTTCTCTCTTGATAATTTCTAGTTCCTTAGTTGTATGTAAAGCAGTTCCTCCACTGTGGGAGGAGTGGGTGGAAGGAGATGTGTGTTAGTCTGCTGGGATGCCCTAACGAAGTAGCACAGACTAGGTGGCTTAAATCATCTTCTCACCAAACTGGAGACTCAAATTCTGAGATCAAGGTATCAGCAGGTTGGTTTCTTCTACTGCATCTCTCCCTGGCTTATAGATAGCCATCTTCACCCCGTCTTCCATGGTCTTCCTTCCGTATCTCAACCTCCTCCTCTTAGGAGAACAGGAGTCCTATTTACTTAGTGCCCACCCTAATGACTGAATGGCTTCATTTTAACTTAATTACCTTCTTAAAGGCCCTATCTCCAAATGTAGTCACATTCAGAAGTACTGGGGACTAGGCTATGAACCTATGAAGTTTGGGGGATATAGTTCAACCTATAAAAAAGATGGTTGAAGTTTGAGGAACGTGTCTGGAACAGGCTAGGGAAATTCAGGATTGTGGGGCAGGGTTTCAGTTGATGCTGGTAAACCTAATCAGTGACAGTCACATCAATGGAACATCCGTAACATTGAAAAATCAGGGGTAGCTTAAGTTTAAAGTTTTAATAACCCTATTCATGCCACTTAAATCCAATATATGTTTTCTGTAGCTATGCTTTGTATTTAGTAGTATAAAAGATAAAATGGAAAATAAGAAGCATAACTCTAGATTTCTTCACCATGCATCATGTTCCAGGCCTTTTGGCCAACTGCTCTACATTTGTTAATTCATTAATGATACACAGAAAAGGTTACAATTAGACACCAAGAAAAGAAGGAGAGATTGGTAAAATGAGCTCTCTACATCTTTCACCCTATGATCCTCAGACTAAAGTCCTGTTTCTGCTACTCTTTCATACAATCTTACAGTCTCTATGAAAAGTCTCTTCATTATTTGCTTTAGGTATTTAAAATGTAACACTTTTTTCACATTTTATTTGTAGCTTTTTCTTAAATCAAAATTTGATAATTTTATTTATTTATTTATTTATTTATTTATGAATGAGAGCATATGTGTGTGTGTGTGTGTGTGTGTGTGTGTGTGTGTGTGTGTGAGAGAGAGAGACAGAGAGAGAGCGAGCTAGAGATAGAACTGGGGAGGGGCAGAAAGAGGGAGAGAGATGATCGCAAGCAGGTTATGCACTACCAGAGTAGAGCCTTACACAAGGCTTGAACTCATGAACAGTGAGATCATGACCTAAGCCGAAATTAAGAGTTAGATACTTAACTGACTGAGCCATCCAGAAGCCCTTCAAGTTTTACTATATTCTATAAATATTTTTATTTCATTCCATAGGTCATTGTAGCATATATTTATATTTTCTGTACAAGTAAAAGGGAGTCTACTTGAATTTTTAAGAATGTATTGTCCATACTCAATGTGCAGTATTTAATTTTTTATGGTAATGTTTAAAATACACTGGAAAATTACAAAGAAAACATATAATACATTATTTAAGTAGGAGATATGATCTCAACATGCATTTTTTGTATTATTTATGGAGTCTTTTCTTATTTAAATTTTTTTGTTTTTTATTTATTTTTGAGAGACAGAGAGAGACAGTACGAGCAGGGGAGGGTCAGAGAGAGAGGGAGACACAGATTCTGAAGCCGGGTCCAGGCTCTGAGCTCTGAGCTAGCTGTCAGCACAGAGCCTGAAGCAGGGCTCAAACCCACGAACCGTAAGATCATGACTTGAGCGGAAGCCAGACACTTAACCAACTGAGCCACCCAGGCGCTCCTAATAAAGTCTTTTTGAACTTCCTGGTTATGCTATGTGATTAAATATATAGCAGTGGTTAAAGTGTTATTCAAAAAATTGTTCAAGAGAGGGAAATGTATGTATAGCAATTATGTAGAGCATAATGTTTAAATTACCCTTCTCAACACATAGTAATTTGCCAGATGTTTTTTTCTACTTTTTCAATACTTAGATGTTTGTCAAATGACTCTTCTCTTAATTCTTGATAGTCAACCTTTGAATCCTAAAAATGAATGAAACTTTATGCTGCAAATTTACCACAGTCTCCTTTTCTTTCACTTAACTCTCTCAAACAATGAGAGTTGGGATTTTACCAACTATGACAGCTTAAATGTGCTTATACCATTTTGGATGACATGCCATTTGAAAACCTGAAGAATACTGTGGATTCTCTAGAAAAATACAAAACTTTGCATGTGCACTCAGAATGTTGTATGCAAATTCAAAAATAAAAATAAAAAAAGAATGTTGTGTGCAAATCCAAACAACTCATGGGGGGACGCCTGGGTGGCTCAGTCAGTTAAGTGATCGACTTTGACTCAGGTCACGATCTTGCACAGTCCGTCAGGTCAAGCTCTGCATCAGGTTCTGTGCTGACAGCTCAGAGAATGGAGCCTCCTTCAGATTCTATGTCTCCCTTTCTCTCTGCCCCTCCCCTACCCATGCTCTGTCTCTCTCTCTCTCTCTCTCAAAAATAAATAAACATTAAAAAGAAATTTAAAAATATATGTCACACAACTCATGGATTCCCATAAGACAACCCAGGATATTGCAGGCTCACATTACAATGCTTTCAGACTCACCAATGAAAGCCTGGTTGTGCCAATTGTGACTTACCATGTTGACAGAATATAATATACACAGACAACAGAGGAGATGTGTACGAAAAAAGCAAAACATAAACATATGTGTACTATGATAACAATGATAGAAAATATGCATGCTCCGGACAACAATTTTTAAAACTCATGTAAAATGAAAGTAGTTTTGTAAGGTTAATGAAATTACAAATCAGTTTTTCCTTCTTTTTAAAAATTCATTTTAATTGTACATTGGTTTGTGTTAAACATAATATAGTAATATGAGGCACCTTGAAAACAAATAGCAGGACCTGCACAAATGCAATCATCCCTTAAATGTTCACTGAATATCCATTCTTGCTTCCTTTCTTTTTATTCTCTTGGGTAAAGCTAAAATAATCTTTTAAAAATTCCAATGTGGTGATACCATCCTCTAATTAAAACTCCAATGGTTTCTAATTGCTCTTAGGGTACAAATAACAAAAATGGTTTCTAAGGCTCCTTTTCATGGAGGGGTCTGTGCCCATTTTCCTCCCATTTCTCCGAGTTCGCCAGCCTCTCCCAGGATAAGCCTGCCTTCCTTGCCTCTCTGCCTCTATCCATGACTTCATACATTCACTCCCTTGTCCTCCTGATTCCCTTCTCCTATATCTTACTCATCCTTTGGATTTCAGCTCCCATATCACTTTCTTTAGGATAGGTCCTATTGATTCTCCAGCTGGAGTGGAGTACTGTGTCATTCATACTTAACAACATTCTGATTTTTATTCCGTAGCGCTTTTTTAAATAGAGTAAATGAAAAGCCCACAGACCAGTTCATATTTTTATGAAATATTAATAATATTGGGAAACGTGGAGTTTTTTTTCAAAACAGATAAAACTGAGGGTGAAACACTGCAATTGTCTGACTAATCAATATGGCAGCCTGGTTCCCTTAAGGTTAGTATATGTAAGTCACTGTCTCTTCAAGATACGACAGTAGTGAAATTATAAGGGTAAAGAGTGTGCTCATTGTATAGAGAAGATATTTACAACATTTATGGTTTATTTCTTGAGAATCAGACTCATAACCCAACCCCAAAACATCCAGTCATTTTATACATTCAGAGAAAAGTCAGTTCAGTTGAGAAAATGAGTTGAACATGTTATTTGTTGTCATGTGGATTCAAAAGCTGACTGATGGAATCTGTCTTTTTCTAAAGTTATGTAATGGCTGCCTTAGGGTATTTCATCCTTTGGCTTCAAAACGAAAGGCAAATTAGCTCAGTGGGAGCTGATCTCACTGTCACCTCAGTGGTTGGAAGAGCACTTTTGAAGGCTCATTTAGACGTTTAGTCTTCCTGACCTCTTTCCACTTGTGCCAGTCAGAAAGTGTTGGTACAGCTTGACATAATATCATTCCCGCAGACTTAACATTTTAGGAGTGGGAATCTATATCATAACCTGAGTAAATAGCCTAAATACAACACAAAGATGGTGAAATTAGACTATTTTTAGCTTTAACTTCAAATATTTCTTGGAAGCTTCACTTTACTAGATCTTATTCTGCAATCTAATGGTGGTCACAATATAATATGCAAATAGAAGAACACGTGTATTTGCTTAAAACAATAGTAAAAATTCTCATGAGATTGCCCAGCAAATGGATGAACTGCTAATGCATCAAGGCTATGCTGGCTTTTTGTAGATCACACTGACAGGAAAAACCATTGACCATTTTGTCTCTTCATTTTGTAAATCAAAACTTTCGCAGATTCTTCAGCTCGAGGTGCAAAAAAGGCAACGGTCTTGCAGGTTTTCAGTTTTCTCGTCACATATAGTTACCTGAAACTGCCGAATGCCTACCAGATATGTAATGATTGCTGTTCACCAAAGGGTACTTTGAATTGAATTCTGGGTCTTAAAATGTTTGTTAGAATACTTAAGATGTCAAAATTTTATTACTTGTTTCAGCTGTTTTTAATTTTAAAATTGTATCTCCTTGCAAATTTAAGGGTTCATATAATAACAGATTTCTATGCATATCTAAAGAGAAAACCACTTAGATTTAAAACTAAATCCAAAAAATTATATCACTTCTGCTCGAATTTGGTCTAAGAGCCCCACAGCCAGGCAGTTTTTCATAAACTGTAGACAGCTTGATTCAGAGTATACACACAGGACTTAAATGGAACAAAATATCTGAAGAGAGGGAGTTGCCTTTTATATGCTTTTTCTTAGTAAACTAATTCCAATTCACCTTTTAGGGGCGTGGATAAAATTCTTCTGTCCTCTTAATATGTTTGCTTTGCAAATGCATTAATACACTTTATTCTAGCGAAGAAGCCCTTTGTGAATTGTTGGAATAGTTTTTGCTTTCCTGAAATGTGGGTATCCTCAGGTCCATTGGGTGAACCATTCAATTAGGGATATGAATCTTTACTCTCTGAACTGAAGATATTTGTGACAGAGGATGATTTGGCAAGATAAACTCTACACACTGGGCACCTGGGCAGCTCAGCTGGTTAAGTGTCAGACTTTGGCTCAGGTCATGATCTCATGGTTTGTGGGTTGAAGCCCAGCCTCAGGCTCTGGGCTGACAGCTCAGAGCCTGCAGCCTGCAGATTCCTCCCCTGCCCCTCCTCTGCTCGCTCTCTCTCACAATTGTATGGGCGTGCTCACACAAGCACTTGCAAAAATAAATAAGTATTTGAAAAGAGTTTAACTATGCATATTTAACTTCCTATTCAGTTTCTTAGCACCTTAATTTTCTTCTTATAACCTTTAAAAAATACTTTCATGTGCAAGAGGAGTGGCCAAATCTAAATAAAAGTGTCTGCACGTGTTAATATAAATACTTGTTATAAACATTGTTGTGTTGCATAGACAGCTCCAAAGTTTAAATAGTCAGGTGTTTATACAGTATCTTTTTAGAAGAATGTGAAGGTCTATAACAGACAGAAAAAAAAAAAAAGGACTGTGGCTTAAAAGATGAGAAGACATTTACTTTGTGAGGAAAATCCTTAAGCTTTTGGTCCTTTTCTTTACACTTTAAATAGAAGTGTACTTATCTCACTGGTGGCATTAGAATTAATTTGTTAAACCACTACCTTTAAACCAACATTAGCAGTAGAGTACCTTCCGGTCCCCTTAATAGAATGCCTGCTGCAGCATTTCGCTTTATTCTGAAAAGGTATGCCAGTTTTCTATATTGAGTAGTTTTAAGTTACTGAAATAGTACTAGCACTTAAGTCATAAGAATACAAAACTCCACTCCTTCTTTCCGGTAGTAACTTAGAGATACCCCTGTTCACACTGTAAAGCAAGAAAGGATCAACCACAAGATTTCATGTTTTTAACTCCCTTCTCTCTTTTATGTTTCACCTCTGTAACACATAGCCCAAAACTTGTATTAACACATTAACCTTGGGGACGTTTTGGGATGGGAGCTAATGGTGTCCACATTCGTACCACTTCTAAATATGTTATTATTCCCAGAAGTAGAGGACTGTGACCCATGGGGTAATAGTATTTCTTGGAGAAATACAGCATTGGGTTAAAAGCTTATTGAAGAAGTATCATATAACCACGTTTTCTTGGACCTCTGCATAAAGCAATATAAAATTACACAATTTTGGTGGCCTACATTTTAATTTCACTTAACAAATATCTATTGAAGACCTACTACATGCAAGTTTTGCTACTCCAAGCATTCAGTGTACTTTCAGCTATTAAGGGAAATCTAAAATAACAGAAATAACCATCTGTGTTAAACAAATATGAATAGCATGGGCAAAATGAAGCAGCAGAGGGACATTACAGACAAAATGTGGGAGGAATCAAAGCAGGAAAACTGAAATCAGTTTTTAAGAGTGCTTAACATGTGTGGTAAGTTGGGACAACCAATTCTAATAGTTTTACATTTTGAGGTTAAAGCTGATAGAGTTATAGCATTTTTCTTTGATTCTAATGATTTAGTTGGCTCCTGGATGCACAAGCAAAAAAGATATTATTAGTCCTGGCACACTTTCAATTATGTCATGAGATTAGAATCTGTTAAACTTAAGAACTCATCTAGAAAAAGAAAAGCATACTTCTAAGTGTCAGGTGCCTTCTACCTCTAAGGATAACATGAGGGTGCATCATTTGTGGTAGGGCGAGGGCCTGTGGAGAGGAGAGTGCTTATTGAAAATTACATTTTTTATGTAAAAAAGGATTTTTATTTATATGATGTTTTATTATTTTTTAAATTTACTTATTTTGAGAGAGACATGGACAGCACAAGTCAGGGAGGAGCAGAGAGAGAGAGAATTTAAAGCAGGCTTTGCATTGCCAGCATGGAGCCTGATACAGGGCACAAAGCCACAAAACCATGAGATTATGACCTGAGCCAATCCCAAGAGTAGGAGGCTTAACGAACTGAGCCACCCACTTGGCTGTATTTTTTGATATAATATCAAGAAAGGTTGTATGAAGGCTGTGGTAGTTCGTATGGTAACAGTGCCTCGTGATGTGTGATTCCCTCAAAACTTCACAGAATATTTCTTGTTTTTCTCACATTCTCTACTTCACCTTATTGGTGTTATTGACTTCATTGTGTTTCCTCATTATTAGGGAGGGATGGAAACAAAAACTGCATTGCTCCTACTATGAAACAGAATTAAAGGGACAAAATTGCTGTCCACCTCATTCCCAATGCAGTCCGGAGCAGATTGGAATTTTCTCTACTGAACAGTTAAGGAGTTAATAAAAAATATTTTTCTTCTTCCTCCCTCTTCTCTCTCCTTCTCCTCCTCTTCCACCTCCCCTTCCTTCTCATAGAGGGGCCAGTAGTAATGGTAATATACAAATAAACATAGTCACCATTTACTGAACTCTTAGTATACATCAAAAATTATGCTGAAACATTAATTACATTTTCATTAATTCTTACACCTCCACCTCAAGGTGTATGTTTTGTCAGATTTTTTTCTAGTAAAAGAAAATAACATGTATGAGATTCAATAAACAGGGCATATTTATTTATAAGGTAAGGGAGAGTTTGTGAACCAGAGCACCACATATAATCAGGCTTCAAGAAAGAAGAAAAATCAGGACCTAAAAATACATTAGGAATGCATGAAGGAAGCTCTCAGTATTTTGTGTTTGGTTTTATCTATATCTTTAGCTTGGTTTTCTCTGTGTCTGTGTACGCAGGGCAAGAGAAAGGTGTCCGTGTGACAACTTCAGGAGACCAGCCAACATTAATGGCTATCACGCCCAGGTCCAAATTCTCAGGGGAAAAAATGACTTTCTAACTATCCCAAACTGATCCAAAAACCTTTAGCAGGAGAATCAGGTTTACTCGGAACATACATGGCAAAAGAAAAAGGGATCTTGTGTCTATCCCCTAGTATGAGGATAAATCAAAGAGGGTAAGTAGTTTACCCAAGTTCACATAGTAAATAAATGGAAAAATGAGTTTAAAGCCCAAGTAACTTTCATTGAATCAAGTTGACATTGTATTTGGTTTCCTTCTTGATATGATAATGAATGATTATAAACATAGAGTCTTTAAACTACACAAATTTATTTTTTTAACACTTCAAGCAGTCAGAAGACTTAAATATGTTGGAGGGGGCTATCTTCCTTCTAGATATTTTAGGAGGAATCCATTTCCTTACCTTTTATAATTTGAAGCGCCCCTTCCTTTCCCCCTCCCACCCTCTCTGCTTTCCACATCTTATTTTTGTTGTCTCACTCTGACCTTCCTACCTCCTTCTTATGAGGACCCTTGTTATTGCATTGGATCCATCCAGGTAATCAAGAATCAACTATACACCTCAAAACCCCAAACTTCTTTGCATTATTAAATCCTCTTTCCAGGTAAGGTACCATATTCAAAAGTATCAGAAATTAGGGTGTGGACATCTTTGAGGAGACCGTTATTCAGTTTACCACAACTTTCTAGAGTCTAACACGTTCCTACTTAGTGCTGTCATTGGAGTCTATCCTTTAATCTTCTTTTTACAATCTCATTTTCCATGCATTTCTAGTTTTTATATTTCTCTAAGATTCTGACCTTGTTTGATGTAAAAATAACCTTTTTTAATGTGTTTCATTATTATTGCTAGAGATTCTTCTATGCTTCTGATAGTGGATATTTCCCGGTCTTGGTCATTTCTGGATCCGTAATTTCAAATGTAATCCACCCATTTTTTGCGTGGGCTTTGATGCAGAGTTTTAATATTGATAGAGATGAAAGTGAAGGGAGGGCATTCCCCAGAGATGGGAGCAAAGGAAAGGAATTTAATGAACAAAGGCCCAGATGAAGATATACATGGTAGAACCATAAGAAGTAGTCTGTTCCCTACGTTGAGGGAATATTTGATGGAAGGTTAAGAGAAGGAATGTAGATTGGGAGCTATATTTTGGAAGCTTTTAAATTAATATATTATATGATATAATTGATGGGCAAACAATTGTTACTTCAAAATTAGGTTTTCTACAAATCCATTAATTTAAAAATGTGTTTATTGTGTGGAGAATGCCCATTTTTTAAAAAGCTTGCCGTTCTCTACATACACCTGAGGTCTACATTTAAATTTCCAAAAAGGTCTTTCAAGAACAATTGTATTATTTGTTATTTAGAAACAGATAGACACACATACACTCCATACATAAAGCCACCAACACTGTAGCAAGACCTCATGCAATGCTGGCTGTAAAATAGGACTGGAACACTATAGATATATGCCTTTGAACAGGGCTTGTTTATCCTATTTATCTCATTTTGTAGTTCTAATGGTTTGTAACAGTATGGAATGGTTTTCTGAATGTGGGAATTAGTCTAATATATGACTGTTAGGTGGTAAGTATCCAAAAGGGCTCGCTCTCTCTCTCTCTCTCTCTCTCTCTCTCTCTCCCCATCTCTATTGCATTCATCTTGGATAGAACTGTTCATGTTTATGTTAATAAAAGCCAACTTAATTTTACAGTCATTAAGGACCAACTATGAAAGTATTTAATAGCTATTAATCAGCCCTGGAGCAAAAGTGTGTTATTGAATTTAAGCCCACAGTATAAATGAACTATTTTGGCACCCATTAGATTAAAATGATTAAATTGCTTCTCTCCTGTGTCTCATATTCACATAGGAAGTTTTGTACTTTTGCTTAACCACAAAATACTTTACCCTCTAGAAGGGAAAAAAATAATCCCATAGCTTTTTAATGAAAGGGACATTGTGTTATGTGTAACTTAATGTTTCCTCTAGATTTACTATTTTCGAAAGGGCTAGAAGTGGAAAATATTAGACACTAGTGGCTTACAATGACATCATTCTGTATTTAATTAAAATGTGTTTTTAATGCTTCACTAAGGCTTTCAAAACCATAGAGCTTTATCTAATTTTATTTTTATCTTTTAAAAACTAGAGTTCTTATAATTTTCATATTTGACATTAATTTCCTAAGGGACGAGAAATGATCAATCCAAACCTGTAAGTCCATCTCACTTAGTATTGCTTTGCTACAAAAGATTTCCTAGTGTCTGTGTTTATAAAGAAAAATGTACTAATGTTTACTGCTTATCCACTTATTTAATGTACACCAAGTGCCACATGTTTAGAGATATAGTCTTTTAGACGTAGGAAGTCTTAGGGATATAAAAATGCATAACATATAGATTTTGTTCCAAGGAGAAAACAGATACACAGGTAAGTGTACAGCACGTAATGGGGTAAGTGCTGATAAAGACATGTAGAAATGCTTAGGAGCACTAAGGAGTGTCCCAGCAGGTTTTCTGGAGGGAATTTGTGTTATGGTTAAGTCTTAGGAGCCTTGTTAATTATGAACATTTGTTCCCTTTAAGAGAAGATTGGAATTCTCCCAGCTTGCGCCCTGCAAATGCTCAGAACAGCAAACTGCAAGCATTAGTAATGCAGTGTATTTCCAAAGGGAGGACTCTGGCCCGTATAATAGCATCGACTCACCATTGATTTTTATATATAAACACTGACGCGGTTATCTATATGGGCAAACAAAGAATGGATAAATAAAACCCAAGATCAATTTATGAAAGCCACTAGTATTCAATACTTTATATTATTTAATTATTTCAGTGTGTTGCCTCACTAACTCATTTATTAAAGAAGACCAAGCGAATATAATGACCACATTTATCATGGTGGCATTCTTATGGTCTTTTAAAGACTCTTTAAAACAGTTACATTTGATATTGTGAAAACTGGAAGTACACAGAGAGATATGGGAAAAATGGTGGGATCCAAGATCATATCCGTTTAAGTTTTGGTACAGCCCTTGTGCCACCTGGGTGATCTGTCCTCACACCTGCCGCCACAGGTGGATCTAGCTCACCTCTGCTCTGGCGTTCTCCATTTCTTTGGAGCCAACTGCCATTAATCTCCATATTCATGAGAGACTATAGTATATGCAAGAGCCTTTTGGAAACCACAACGGATATATTAATATGAGTATTAATAATAACAGTGCAAAGTTGCTGCCAATGCCTTCCAAAGATTTATCTTCCTCTCATTATCTAGAAATGCACTACCAAAATGTACCTGACCATTTTTAAAATCTATATTATATCTAATCCCTTGTCTCTCATATATATTCCTCTGTAACTATATGTACATGTACATACACACACATTTTTTTTCCATTAGGATGATTAAGTTATTTTGTTTTATCAAAGTATGGTATATTCTGTTAGAACATCAGGGAGTAGTGGTGGGGTATTCGAGTTGAGTTTGACATTAGCCCAGAACAACTTGACCCTATATTATCTACAGAGTAAATATTTCATGAATTCATGCTGTTTTACCATAATAATAACCAAAAAAAGTGTAGATGTGTGTTATTGTCTTATATACACTTAACCTATGTTTGGGCAAAATTGTTGAACATAGTACAGTGAAATGTAACATCATTTACTTATTGGAAATGAGCAAGCTTGCTAAATTATGACAGTGTAATGACCATGTTCATAGGACACTTTCTAATAGGTAAGACAGCTCACGGAAACCACAACTAATGATTGAAAGCTACCATATGGGAACATGTGTTGAGTAAGCAGATAGTAAAATGGATGAACACAAAGAACTGAGTGCTAAGACAGTGAGTATCAGTAAAGGCTCCTTTTGGCAGTGACACATTTCAGTTACCAAAAATAACTACCCTAAGAAAGTCAAGTTTTTTCTTTCTTTCTTTCTTTCTTTTAATAAGGCGTGAGGCTTACAATGACTAGATACTTCCATGACCAAAATTTTGGTGAGCTTAGATCATGATTTCAAGTGTTTTGTTTCATTTTTCTGGTTCTTGTCTAGTCTGACACATTGGTCGTAAGACTTCATGAGTTACGGTGTTTGTGTTAGAGGAGATACTGATGTAGATCTGCCCCTTGCCAGGAGTATAAAGTATGTAGGTGCTATCCATGAAATAGACAATTGCACTGATGGTTCAAAAGCTGAGTATCAGTGTTCTTCCTAGAAGTGTCAGGCAATCACCTGTCCTTTTGGCCCAGCCATCATTTCACAGATTTATTGAGACTAATGTGATCATGGTTTTGAGGTTTAAATGGTTTTGAGGTTTAAATTAAAGGACCTTTAATGGAACTGTCAGCTAAGACAGCTTTCTAAAGTGCTGACTTAGGAAGTAATCATTTTCAATTAGATTATTTGACCCCAACTATATTATTAATATTGTTTCTCTGTGCCTCGGAATATTTTAGGGAGCAGCCAAAAGATTCACACAAGTTCCTATAATATAGACATGCCAAGATGCCATTATGAGAAAAGAGGGCACAGGAAAGGCCTGGGAAGGATATGGAGACACCAATAGTGCAAGATCCCATGTCGGGTAGAACATCAAATAAGAATGGAAAATGGTACCCAGAAGCTGGTGAGCAACGTCTCCTGCACAGGGAGTAGAAAAGCGGATGAAGGAAGCAGACTGGAAAGGAAAGATTAACAAACTATTCTCATGGGTTGTTAAGAAATATATACAGATAGATACAGAAGTAAACTCTTCTGTGTTTGTTTAGTTATATATTTATTGTACAGTTAAACTACAATAGTGCATGTGGATGTGCTAATATACGCACATATCTCGTCTTTATTCACCGAGAGGACCTGGAACCACTGACACATGGGCAGCAGTGACCATGTCCAGCACACAGCAGTCTCCACTAAAAGGAACCAGGAAGCTGTTAGAGCAGAGCAGGGAAATACAAGTTAATCATGGCCTGTGTTATAAAAAAAGGAAGGGGAGGGGAGGGGAGGGAAGAGGAGGGAAGGAGAAAAGAGGGAAAGGGAAGGGAAGGGAAGGGAAAAAGGAAAAGGAAAGAAGAGTAGAGTATTAAAAGGACACAGAAGCCAACCTGAAAGTGCTCACTATGGCCAGAGCGGGAGCGATTTAAAGAACACATTAACGTACTGTATTGGAACCAAAAGAACAATAGAAATACCCATGAGTCCATACTACATCAATAAATTATTATATAAGTAAATGAAAGTAAATAAGTAAAGAAGGGACAGCTCTTGTAGATGATTCTAATTAAAAAATGTGGAAGAAATGAAGGAAATAGAAAATCATGATTAGAACATGATAGTAATAACTGCTGCAGACAAGACACAGTGATAGATGCTGAAATTAGTGGACAGAAGCTTAAGGAGAAACAGGTTATTTGCATAATCATAAAATATCCCTTCCTAAAGTACATTAATTAGAAAGAAAAAATAAGAAAGAGAAAAGTAACTTCGCAGTGAAGAAACCTGGCAGAAAGGGTAAACAGCGTCAGACTTAGCAGGTCATGACCCTCTATGTGATGCACTTATATGTAATGAGCCATGGACTCATGGGTATTTCTATTGTTCTTTTGGTTACAATACAGTACATTACAATGTGTTACTTAAATTGCTCCCGCTCTGGCCATAGTGAGCACTTTCAGGTTGGCTTCTGTGTCCTTTTAATACTCTACTCTTCTTTCCTTTTCCTTTTTCCCTTCCTAATAATGCATAACTTCAATCTAATTTGGGGAAAACATCAGACAAATCCAAACTGAATGACACTGTGCAACATAACCGACTAGTACTCTTTAAATGTGTCAGGGTCACGAAAGACCAGGAATGAATGAACAAATACCACAGAAGGGAAGAGACCAAGGGGAAATGACAACTACTTGCAATCTGGGATCCTGGATTGGATCCTGAGACACAAACAGCTTAGTGGAAAAACTAGTGAAATCCGAATGAAGCCTGTAATTTGGTTAATAGCACTGTACCAGTGTTAATTTCTTAGGTTTAATAATTGTACCACAGTCCAATTTTAACCTGAGGGAAAGCCAGGTGAAACGTGTAATGAATAGAAACTCTGGTGTAATGAATAAAAACTCTGTGCTGTTTTTGCACCTCTTCTGTAATGCAAAATCGTTTCAAAATTAAGTAAAAAGAAATATAAAACCCATAAAGAAAATAGCACCATTATATGTGTCCTGGAATTGCAAAAAACTGCTATAGAAGCACACTGCTATTCGGATGCTTTTGGTTCCAAGTAACAGAGAAACCAACTTAACGGTCTTAAATAGTTGCTTATTTAACTGAAGAAATAGTGACATAGAAGGGTGCTGGATCAATATGTTCCATCAGAACTCTGGCTTTTAATTTAGATTCTCTTTAGTTTTCCTTCGCAAGTCACTTTATTCTTACCCTGGTAAAGAAAGAGATGCAGCGATTCTAGGCTGAGAGCTGGTGTCCAGAGCTAGAGGTCCGCCAATTGTAGTGGCTTTTCTTTAAAAAGTAACTAAGTAAGGGACGCTTTCCTAGAAATTCCCAGGGAACTTCACCCTCAAGATCTAACTGGAATACATTGGATTGGATGCTCACTAATCCAACGGCAGGTGCAAAGGAAATCATTCAGACCATTTGTCATGGGCCTGGTTTCTAAAAGCAGTCACTGGCTGAGGGATTTCAGCTACTCTGCCTGCCCTGGAGCTGATGATAGGGCACTGAGCTGCGTGGAGCTGGTTTAAGTAGGTGAACTAAACTCAAGTTCTTAGGAAGGAGAAATGCTTGTTAGGAAGGAAAGAAACTGCCTGATACAACGAATTTTTCAAAGTAAAAGTTGTATGCATGGTTTGGTACTGATAAATCAATATTCTAATATGGAAACAGTAGAAAGAATATGTGCAATTCACACCCTTCTAGAAGACCTGGGGAAGTCTGTGCTGTCCTCTCGTTAGCCGTGCTGTAATCATTTCAGCGAGCTGGTGAGACCCAGGAGGTTCACTTATTAGTCCTCTACATTCCATCACTGCGTAGTCTGATCCGTTTCCACTTGTTTCAGTCAGTATCTTGGAAATGGTTCCTTTGTTTACACACATTTAGCGAATTTCCCATCCCTAATTTGATCACCTGCACCTGGAAAAACGGGTAATTTCATTTGAAGATTCAGGTGCCCTCATTAAGGAACAAACAATTACGTAAGCTTCCTTAATTTAAATTGTTCTCACAGAAGCTCCTCACCTTCTTACACACAAAATGTTATATAAGAAGCAAAACAAAAGAATGTCTTTTGACAGAGAAGGTAAAAATATTCCATGCTCTCTAGAGAAACAATCTTTAATTGGAATAAGCTGGCAAAGTTCTCTGTATTGGCACTGTTCACTCTATGGAAAAACCTCAACCACAGTGACAGTAGTGAGTGCATTGTGAAGAAAGGACAAAACTGATTTGTGTACCTCCAGACATACACAGAATTTTTAACAAATATAAAATCAAGTATTTTCAACTTTTTAGCATTCAGTTACAGTTTTACAAATTACTATCTATATACACGTAACTATAGTTCTGCAAATACCATCAGTGGAAAATTATTTATGCACTGCATATTTTCTTACATATTTCTGTAATGCATTTAAATATATATTTAAAATATGCATACATATCACCTTTACACTGAGAATCAGTTGGATCCACATCTGTAGATTTGGACTCTTCTTTATCTCTAGACCCAGGTATCTTAGTGCTTGACGGCTTTCTCGCTGTTGATAAACTTTGACTGCTCAGTCTGTTCAAAAGAGAATCCATTGTAAGACAACCTGAATCTGTCTTCTTCCATGCATGTCCACTTAGAGTTGAGAGCCCTTCGTAGCTAAGAGCCCCCTTGTGACCTTGGCATTCAACTCCATCTCTAATTCCATCTCTAATCTGCTTTTTAGCCTCCACATGCAGTTTCTAAGTGCTCTTGATGTTACATCTAAGTTTTATTGGATCAGTGCTTTCCTTCCTCTTCCCACACTGACCGTCTTGTTACAACAGACAATATATTTTCTACCTGGCCCCAAATTCTCTCCCTGTCCCAGCAGCTTCCTCTCCCCCAACACACACAAATACATAGATTCTCACACAGCTTTCAGAGAAAAATACTACTGCATAGATTTGATTTCATGAGCCTCTCACTCCCTTCTTCAAAATGTTTGGTGGCTATCTAGTAACTGATGTTGAATAAACAAGGTGCTCCGTAATTTGGCCACACACTACCTCCAAAGTCTACTTGAGTGAACACTTCCTGGGCATGAGCCTAATTGACTTTATTCATTTCCTCCCCTTAAAATATCCTTGCATCTCTCATCCTTCAAGACACCTTTCTCTCCTATTTCTCTTCCCTCAGTGCCTTATTTTGGGCTACTGTATCTAAGTACTGTAGACAGGGGCACTTATAAATAATAGAAGTTTCTTTCCCACAGTTTTGGAGGCTGGAAGTCTGAAATGATGGTACCAGGATGGCTGGATTCTGGTGAGGGCCCTCTTTGGTGTAGACTGTTGAATTCTTGTTGTATCTTCACATGGCTTAGATGGCTGAATTATTATTGTATCTTCATATGGCTTACAAAGGACAAGAAAGTTCTCTAGAGTTACAATTATAAGAGTGTGAGTCCCATTCACAAGGGGCCCACCTAAGTACTTCCCAAAGACCCCATCTCCCAAGACCATCACCTTGGGTATTAGGACTTCAACATATGACTTTGGAAGAGACATAACATTCAGTCCCTTGCACTCTCTGACCAGGTTTTCCTCAGCTGTTTGACCCACTCCCTTAATTTTAGCTAGAACCTCTATGATGCTTACCCTCAAGTTTAGTACCTTCAGTTGAGATACTTTCCTGACTTTCAAAACTGCATATCAACTGCCTACTATCTATATATCCTTCTGGAGAACAAATTGAACCTGTTACTCTCCTCTCCCCATCACTATGTGTCTGTATATTCAATCATCAGGTAATGGTAATTTTACCTTCTAAATATTACTATGATGTTAGCAAAGTTCCAAGCCTTTTGGCTTAACCTTGATAATGGCCATTGGTGGTGGGAGGGTGGGGTAGACAGAAAAAAGATGTAAATTTGGATCTGTTATTTTAAAATTAGATGAACCAGAGAAAATGCTAAAAATACACGATAGAGTCAATTGTAATTTAAAACCTGGAAATAATTAATGCTTTGTAAATATAGCAAGCAAAGTATTACCCCAACATATTCATTAGTCTAACCCTAAGTATATATTTATTCATTTTATTTAGCTTTTATCTACACTTAGCACAAAGCATAAATTTGATATTGAATAGTGATCCTCAGAGCTGTAGAATAATTTAGAAGTTCCAATTTTATCCTTTTACATGCAAACAATATTTTAAAAATAGAAGCATTACCATATACAGTATTTTTAAGGTTTATGGCAAAGATTTTTTTCATTATGTTCTCTATAAACTGTTAAAAATACTCATTAACATGTGAATACCGTGGATGTAACATACAAGTACTTAAAAATAGTTTTATTCTCACAATTAGAACAGAACATTACACTTACAAAGCAATGTTGTGGTTGCATTTTTTTTGTATGACTGAACTTGCAAGATGGATTTAATGTTATAACTGGGCCAAAAATGTTAGATTTAGAGTTACATAGGGTGAATAGATGTACATCAACGAATATGAAATCTTCATCTGATCCTTGTTGCATTTGCTGTATTATAGTTGTTACATCAAGGAGAGCTCTAGTTCTGGATTCTTTAAGTGAATTAAGCATTCTGCACTTATGTGCTCATTACAAAAAGAAAAACAACTTGGAAATATAAAACAATACCAGTTTTTTGTATTTTCTGAAAAAGTTTTAGCTGTTTATTTTTGTTCAAACCATGTAAAACTACCAATGTTTGATTACTTATATGGCGTGATCTCATACCTTTAAATCTACCCAAATTGGGGTGCCTGGGTGGCTCAGACCATTAAGTGTCCAACTCATAATTTTGGCTCAGGTCATGATCACATGAGTTGTGAGTTCAAAACAGTTGATGAGCCTACTTGGGATTCTCTCTCTCCTCTCTTTGCCCCTCCTCTGCTCATGCTTGCACTCGCTCTTTCTCTCAAAATTAATAAACATTAAAAAAAAATCTACCTGAACTGTTTGCTTAATTTATATGTTTAAAAACTATAGATTAAATAGAAATATTGAAGGGATATTTGATTTCAGCTTTGCCAAATGGTAGCTAAGACGATTTGGGTTAATATTATATGTGATAAATTGTACAGATTCATAACTATAATACATACTTTTATATTGAGCCCCTCCTTCAAGATGTCTGGCACACTAGGCATATTCCTTCAATGATATGCAGTCTGTAGTAATTACATCTTCCTCTGCGGGAACAAAATCACCACACTGTAAAAGAACAATTATAGCTTGCTACTGACAGCATGTCCCATGGTATCTTATATTCCAATAAAGGTTTTCACACATACAAAAATATTCTAAAATGAGCAGTTCTGACGGTGGGTTTACATTTTGCTTATCTGAATTGTGTCAATTTTATTTCTCCTGGCAGTAAAACTAAACACTTATTTATCTATTCTTTGGAGGATTACTCTTTGTGAGTAAATCTAGGATAAAGTTATAATGTGTGGATGCCATATGGAAATATTAACAAAGTGAATAACTTCTCATCAAGAGCTGGTGGCTTAAGGTCTTATTTCACTGATGAAAACAGTTTCTCTCTTATTTTGACTCAAGTCTATAAACATGTTTTCAATGTTTGTGTAAATTAGGATGCATTAAGTTTCATGGAACAGAAAACATAACTGACAGTGGCTTGGCGTTAAGAAGGTTATTATGTCCCATCCCAGGAAGACACAGTTCTGTAGTAATATCAGAGATCTTGTTTGTCATTTCATCTGCTGCTTCTTGGTATTCTAACTCCTGCCTTGAAGCTGATTCCCTTCAGAGCCCCCACATGGCTTCCGTCATCATAGGCATCATTGGCAGACAGCAAGTCCAGGAGAAAAGGACGACTGTTCCTTTTCATGCACCTGTTTTCATGAGCAAGAAAATCCCTTCCTTGTTCCTTGGACCAAATTACATCACACACCTCTGTCAAAGTCAGTCATTGGCTAGGAGCAGGAAATTACCTAATGGACTTATAATCAATATCCCACTTTTTAGCACTTTTCTGAACACATGGTGAAGTTGATAGTGAGTGCTCAGACAAAATGCAGGCTCTGACAGCAAGAGAGAGTGCAATGCTTTTCTTTGTTGTTGTTAGGCAATGTAATGCCTCTAAGAGTCAGGGAATATGTTTGTGCACTAGGCTTTGCTAATGAATTATTCATCCTCCTTTAGGAGAAGAAAATCTATATAAAGTGTTGGAAACAAATTTGGGTAGTTAATACCATGTTTTAAAATTCCCTTTTATATAGAAAGATGTCTAGAATGATACATAGTAAACCTCAGGTAAGTCTAGGCAATAAAATAGGGAATATGAGGGGCGCCTGAGTGGTTCAGTCAGTTAAATGTCTGGCTTCAGCTCAGGTCATGATCTCACGGTTTGTGGGTTTGAGCCCCGCATCAGGCTCTGTGCTGACAGCTAGCTCAGAGCCTGGAGCCTGCTTCAGATTCTGTGTTTCCCTTTCTCTCTGACCCTCCCCTGCTCACACTCTCTCTCTCTCTCTCAAAAATAAATAAAAGACATTTAAAAAATAGGGAATATGAGAAGAGAACACTTACTTTTTAATTTATACGGTTCTATGATGTGTGATTTTTTTATAGTGAGAATATATTGCTAATCCTTTAATTTACAAACAGAAAGTAGGGGTTTTTTTAATCTCGGCAGTAAATCACAAAAATGGTTGTATGAAAAGAAATATTTTTTTCTGTAATTTTGAAAAGGTAGAATGGAGTTATGCTGTCAGGTAGCATGCTATTACATATTGATCTGAGGAGACAATTTTTCAAGCTGTGAGGAGCCCATCGTTGGATGTATAGCAAAGTCTGGTATTTAAGGAAAGTATTCATGTGAAACACGTTGTTAGACCAAGCTTAAACTGTTATGGCACTTTGAAATCTGGCCTTTCAGAACTATCCAGATCTCTAAATTCCAATAAAATAGCCACTAACCACATGTAGTTATTGAGCACTTGAAGCATTGCTAGTCTGAACGGAGATGTGCTCTAAGTGTAAAACACATACTCAATTTCAAGAAGTGTAAAATATCTCAGTATGTTTTATACTGATTATATATTCAAATAATATTTTGAATATCTTAGGCAAATAAAACCATTAAACTTATTGTCATCATATTCTTATTTACACGTCTACATATCTCATAAAAGATATCAAGTTACCTATGTGGCTCACATTTGTGGCTAGCACTGTATTTCTATTGCGCAGCGCTGTCTGGATGTGTTTTGCGGAGGGCGAGTTCGGTTTCAGGTGCGTAAGAGCTGTGCAGCCTCCTTGAAAGCCCAGCAGCTACACGTGCTGAGATTAGAGTGAAACGTACCAAACTCAAATCTTTAAATCTTTCAGAAACATTAGTTATGATCTAGATGTGTAGGGGCACCTGGGTGGCTCCGTTGGTTGAGTGTCCCACTCTTGATTTCAGCTCAGGTCATGATTCCAGAGTCATGAAATTGAGCCCTAGGTTAAGCTCCACACTGGACTTGGAGCCTGCTCTCTCCTAAAGAAAAAAATTTAGATGTATATAACCCAGGCAGAATCTAGATAAATACTGATCTTGGATGGGAAAGAAATGTGCTCTGAAGAAACAAGAAATGAGTATAAACCTAATAAGGAATGTTTATTTTTTAAAAGTCAAAGGATAAGAATAGTGTTGAGAGTAATAGAAAAACCCATCAATCAGGTTACCTTCTGGACTGTTCAAAACAACGACTGAGTAAAATTACACCTAATTCAAGAAAATGATGGTTGACGGAGTCAATGAGGTACCCTGAGAGCCGAGAACACTCTTGATTCTAACCTGATGCTGGCATCGAACATGACAGTGAAGAGGGAGTGAGCCACTGAAGATGAGAAATGACCTTCTCTGGAAGGTCCAGAGGATGTCACCACAGAGACACGGGCTTCTCAGCATCTGCTGGGGAGTAAGTGACTAATAAGATGCTGAATTTGAACAGTCCCCCAGGAGTTTTAGGGAGTAGCCCTAGGGATTTGGGGACAAGATTTTCAGAGATTACACTAGTCAGGCTGTGGCTAAAATGGCATATTTCACTGTTTTGTTTTTTTCTTATGACCTTTGTTTACTTTAAATACTAATATGATAATATGCTTTAAGGGATATGTGGACTGCAATTTAGAACATTCAGAAACAAGATTAGGGCATTTGAAGACCATTAAGATAGAGGAAAAAAGGTCTAGCACTTTTAAGCTTAGAGCTATTAGCAAATGCATCTATAATAATGTGTGACTTTTGTCATCTGCTGCACTAGCTTGTAGTACAAATAGGTGACATTGATTTAATATTCACATTAATTACTAGAGACTCTTCACATTAGCTGGGCATGCTCTTTCTCTCAATACCCAGAGAAATACCTCGCTGCTTGTAAATGTCCATCTGCCCGAGCATTCAACAACAGGGGCGTTTGCAATTCTTTTTATTCTTTAAATAAACAGCTCTCAGCTTCTTTGAGCATATGAAAATACATTGTATATAGCATGAACACTGAGAGACTTTTAACATTAAAAAAAACTACTAAAGAGCTATTAGTATATTATCAGTTTTATACCTATCAAATCTAATTAAATTATATAGATGAAAATCAAATTAATTTAGTGAAGCTGAAGTATAAAAGGTTATGAAAATAGAAAAGTTACTGCTTACAGTAGTATTTAAATATTTTAATTAACAAATTCTCAGCTACATGTTTGGGTTAAAAAAATGTAACACAGACGCATATTTTACAACCCATATTTATTTTCACTCCTTTTTAAAAAAATGTTTTAATGTTTATTTATTTTTTTTGAGAGAGATACAGTACAAGCAGGGGATGGGCAGAGGGAGAAGGAGACACAGAATCCCAAGCAGGCTCTGTCAGCACAGAGCCCCATGTGGGACTCAACTCATGAACCATGAGACCATGACCTGAACCGAAGTTGGACACTTAACTGACTGAGCCACCCAGGCGCCCCTCCATTCTTTTTATATAATTATTATCTTCAAAAAATTTGTAGTATACTTTTAAACATTTTTCCATAAAAGCTCATGTATTTATAAATGTGCTATTTATGATTTTCTGTACATGTGTATATATACTTATGTGACCATATATGCCTGTTTTTATATATGTATGTATGATTTTTAGCTGTTTTCTACATAAATGAACTAATACTATATAATAATAGAATATTGGGGAATTTGATTTTTAATCAACAACATATCCAGACTTGGAATGTCTGGCTGGCTTAGTTGTAGATATGAGACTCTTGATTTCAGGGTCGTGAGCTGGAGCCTCACATTGGTCATAGAGATTATTGAAAAAAGAAAAGCAGTATTATCTGCAAGGAGTTGACTAGAATCATCATGTCCATTTACATATGAAGAAAGCATATCCAGCAGACATAAGAAATTTACCCAAGATCAAACAATATGTTATGTGGTAAATAGTTGGCAGGTTCCCATTTATGTTAGTGATGTGAGAAGAAATTTTAATGAATTCAAAATGGTATAAAAGGGAATTTCTGAACTGAATATATAATTTTGATAAGGCAGTATTTCTGATTGAGGGGGAAAAACCCCACAACAAATACCCAATAGATATTATGGACTAGAGGTTGTGATCAGTATTAAAATAAAATTGCACCCCAAAACTCTAAGTGACTATGATAGCAAATACCCAACATATGTGCAGATTCTTTGTTTGGAGGAATTGGCATTTTAGTGGCAAATTTTAGAGGCATGTTAGTGGCAAAATAATCTTATTTATATATATTAAAATTTACGTAAGTGATCTGCATTCCATTTGCAAAGGCTCGAACTCCACAAATCTACTGAGAATTATAATGAACTCTTCTTAATTCCCCTTGATTTATATCTGAAAACACATTTCAGAACCCTGCAGCTGCCTTCCCCCAAAAAGAAGTAGCATATGTATGTCCAAAGTTCTTTACCTTCTTGCCTGCTAAAAAAACTTCTGAGTCTGCCAGCCTGGCTCCTGGTCCTTTGCTAAGCTTCATCAGGATAATGGGTAGGAAAAAAGTAGATGCCAGAAAGGCTAGATTGAATTGGAAAGGACAGCTTTATTTCTGGAAGAGAAAGGTAATATATTTGTAAAGGAAGGAAAGGAGAAAAGTTTTTAAACATTTGGAGAAAAAACAGATTTTTGGGGGGCAGTTTCTATGTGAATGAAATAACGCAAGAGGGGTTTTTGCTTACATTATGAATGGGATCTCCTTGTGCCATTAAAAAAATCTTAGTAAAGATTGTAATAAACTTGTTACAATTTTCCAATTGTAAAATTAAAATGATTAAAGGATAATTTGAAAAAATAGATTTAGTTTAAAGGAGACATGAGTGGTTCAGTTATTTGACTGCCTGACTTTGGTTCAGGTCATGATCTAATGGTTCGTGGGTTCAAGCCCCCCATTGGGCTCTCTACTATCAGTGTAGAGTCTGCTTCAGATCATCTGTCTCCCTCTTTCCCTGTCTGACACTCCCCTTCTCTCTCTTTTTCTCTCTACTTAATATGACAAGAAAACATTTAGCAAGCCATATAAAGGTTACTGTTAGGTATAGAAAATTGAAGGAAACAACTGGAATAAAAGAAATAGTAAGGATGGAGATACAGTATAGGGAAGTGGGTCACCTCGCTGGCTCAGTCCACAGAGCAGGTGAATCTTGGTCTCAGGGGCTGTGAATTTAAGGCCCATGTTGAGTGTACAGATTACTTAAAAAATAAAATCTTAAAAACAGAAGCATTGGAAAGAGGAATACAAATACATTACATAGATCTAAAGTAAATATGAGGCTGAGGAATGTCAGTTGAGAGTAATGATTTCTCTCAAAATATTTAAACATGAAAGAAATAGGACATGTGATGAAAATTGACTTGTAAAAGGTGAATCTTTTAAAGTTTACTTATTTATTTTGAGAGAGAGAGGGAGAGAGAATGCAAGCAAGGGACAAGCAGAGAGAGTGGGAGAGGGAGAGAATCCCTAGCAGGCTCTGCACTGTCAACTGTCAGCACAGGGCCCAACATGGTGCCTGAACTCACAGACCATGTCATAGTCCATGATATCGTGACCAGCACTAAAGCCAAGAGTTGGACGCCTAGCCATCTGAGCCAACCAAGGGCCCCCAAAGGTGAATCGTTTAGATCTTCTAGATCTTAAGGTGCAAGATAGATATAACTGAAGAGAGGTAGAATCTGTATTGGAAAGCAGTAATGGAAAATAGGTGTCATTATATGATAGTCAACTGTTTTCTACAGACAATTAGTACTAACATTTTAACCCAACAGATAGCAGATGCATGATTGAATTTCTGGTCTTACTCTGATTAATTCCTTTAAGAAATATTATGTAAAATGGAGTAGTATATGCTGTGTATTTTTTAATTACATACCCCAAATATATGAAAGTTAAATACAAGAATGATCAACATGCCTTATGATATGTATTTTCCTAAAAACTACAGAGCCATGATATTGATATATAGAATAACCTATGAGCCTTAGACTGAGGAAAGTATTCATTAATAAAATACAACTTAAAAAAAAATAAAACTCTAAATAAAATTATAGCTAACACTGGACACTTAACTACATTCCATGAATTTACAGTATTAATTCATTTGATTCTCAAACAACTCTAAGTTAGTTACTATTATTGCTGGCATTTTAGAGAAAATTGAAATGTGCATAAGTTAAGTGATTGCCCAGGTCACTCAACTCATAAGTGGTGAAACAATCTAGAACCCAGGAAATCTGGTACGAGAGCTTGCACTCAACCAACACTTAGCATTGTCTCCCCCAGCAGTTCATCCAGACTATTTTTAAAAGTCACAGAAAAGTTCAGTATTAGGGGAAATCAATCACTCTTCAAAAGCATAACTTTTAAAACCAATTTGACAACTTTTAACTGGAAGACTTTTATCCACCTAATTACATCTGTGCTTTTCAAATAAAAAAGGGGCACCTAATCTGCCTATGACAAGTAAAAAGAGCTATTATGCCAGATCTACAACACCTTGTTGTAATCTAATATTTCATTTGTATTCCCTACATTCTTTGTATAAATACATAGTGAATGAATTGAAAACTAAGTTTGCTTTATCAAATTCATAATATATTTACACACCTCCAGTGTGTAAAATGCAGAAATATGCCTGTTCCAGTAAGAATGACCTTGAAGTTTCCTGCATAGAAAGAAATAAGGAAACTATGTATTTTTCGTTTACTTTCTTTTCTCTGTCTTCACACATACTATGACCCTTTAACTTGAATATAGCAATTTCAGAGCTCAAGGAAACCTGGAGACTGTATTTATACTGTTGACTATAAGAGATTATTTCCTTTGCTGGAGAATGGTGGGTAATGACAGTCTGCACATGAGGAAATGGAAACCCATAGAGTTTTATTATAATGTTTGGAGGGAGATACGTTTACTTAAAACAGCCTCTATTATAGTCTCTTCTTTGGCTTGTTCTTGGTCTTCAAAGATAGGTTCTTGCTGATTAAAATAGCCTGCCAAATCTCTTTGGCTCCTTTAAAATGATATAAAACTGAAACATTATATCGATGTAACAGCCAGAAAGGATCTTCAAGATTCTCCAAATTTAAGATTATTACTCTTTTGATAGTCCCAGACCCATCTGAATTCTGATGAGAGCTATACATGTTCTACTTAGAACAAAGTTATGTTTGACTATAACTGTAACATTTGCTTGACTGCCTGGGATTCAGGACTCCTGAGGTACCCCACAAGGCTCCCTAATATCAGAGTCACTATTCTGACTCAATGCCATTGTTCAATAGGCAATACAAATGACTTGATGAGATGAAGATGATAACATGGGATATGTATTTATCTCTACTTGCATATACATGTATAGTGATATTTTAGCTTTTTGTGATATATGTAAGTTGAATTTAAGTGACCCCAATCTTTGCCTCCATTATCACATGGACTCCTTCTCTTCCATCCTTGTGTTACTTATATGAGGATACTTGTCCTTGGATTCAAGGACCACCAAAATGATTTCATTTTTAGATCCTTAATTATATATGCAAAGTCTCTTTTCCAAATAAAGAAGCCTTGTTTCCTAATAAGATTATATCCACATGTTCTAGTAGACAGGCTACCATTCAACCCATGATAGTTATCATTATTAGTCATTTGTTAGGTACATGGCATTGAATATGCTATTTGTTTTGATCTTACCAAAATTGTATGAAGTAGGTGGCACAGGTGAGAAACTTAAGACCTACAGAAGTTAAACAACTTTCCAGACTTCACATAGTTTAGTCTGTGGTGGAGTTCTTGGAGTTACCCAAAGTTAAACAAAACAAAGTTTTTAATGTCCCCTTGGACTTTGTGAATATGAACACAAATAAGCTGAGATATAGAGTAGCAGACACATAGAGTGATGAGAAATAGATATAATTGTTAAGGGTGTTCAGAAGGAGCTGAATTACCCAGCCATTTATCAATAAATGGTGTCTTAATACGCTAATACAGTAATGCTCTTTATAAATGGCTTCTGTCACATTCTGTCTCATTACTTTAATACTTAAATTGCAAATCAACACTGTCTTAATTGGTATTCAACTATCCACTTCTTTAGCGTTTATAGAGTGCCAGAGAATTGTGTTAAATACTCAAGATGTAACGGTTTAAAAAAAAAAAAAGGAGAAATCTCCTGCCCCTGTGTAAATGCTAGAGAAAGAAATAAACAGTGAAGAAAAGAGAAGGCAAATACATAAACTGATTGCTATATTTAGTGAGTGCCGAAAGTAATGAGAAGCTGTATTAGAGAACAGTGTAAGGGATCCTAGTTTTGGTGAGATGGTCAGGGGAGGCCTCTCTGTGAATGGAACATTGCTGTTAAAGGGTGAGCCTAGAGAAGGATTTTCCCATGAGAAGAGAAGGGAAAGAGCATTGCAGACTCAGGGAACCAGTGGTACAAAGCACCAGAGACCAGAGACTGCTTAACAATCTTCAGAGAACTGCAAACAATGATTATTATGGGAATATCATGCACTATTAAACAGGCACCGGCCAGATAGGTCCTTGGCCAAGAATTCAGTGAAGATTCTTGGCCAGGGCAAGGAATGAAGATATTTCCTGGGTGTCCTGGGAAAACACTTCAAAGCTTAAGTAGAGAAATGATGTAACTGGTCCTTTTGGGAAGATTGCTTTTGTTGTTTCATGGAGCATGGATTGGAGGGTGGCAAGAGTACAGGAAGAGGGACCAGTGAAGGGACTTTGGGGACTTAGAAATGATCTGTCAGTATTCAAAGTTCATTTAAATGATGGCCTATCTCTGGTGTACATGCAGAGTACACTGTACTTTAAAAAAAGTTTATACAGTCAACAGTTGGCATATATAAATATAAACATAAATTAATATATATATATATATATATAATCTGTACCAATTCTTGTGCTCCATAAATATTGAATATATTATCCATATTATTTTTTAAAATTTATTTATTTTTGAGAGAGAGAGAGAGCACAAACAGGGGAGGGGCAGAGAGAGAGGGAGACCCAGGGTCTGAAGCAGGCCCCAGGCTCTCAGCTGTCCATGCAGAGCCTGACGTGGGGCATGAACTCATGAACCGTGAGGTCATAACCTGAGCTGAAGTCAGACACTTAACTCACTGAGCCACCCAGGTGGCCCCATTATCTATATTATTATATACATTGTAGAGTAGACATATTTATTTCATTGTTAATGTAAAGGAGAACATTGATATAAAAATAATTTCTTTCAAGCAAGAGATGAGATGGCAGTCCCATGTCACCAGCGTCTGGCTGCCCAAATGGAAATGAATGTACAAATAGTGATCATTATTTACCTGGTCTGTGCGTCTGTGCAACTTTGTCCTCACCAGCGATTGATTGCTCTCAGGGATTTCACTTTTCCAACATGTACACTTGACAGAAGTGGTCTACAGAGCAGAATCACTGCTGGTTGTCAGAACGTCATTCAACCAGTGGACAATGGAGGTATATTATTTATTGTCTATACTTTGATGTATCTGGACTTGAACCAGTCTGAAAATAGAATTGTAATTTATGTCTCAGGAAAACTCTAAGGCAGTTAGTCTCCAATTCCATTTTTCATTGAGTCTAAACTGCTAATCGTTATTTTTTAAAACTGAGATTATATTCTTTCTTCCTTGGATACATGAGAAAAACACTTCCATTTTTTACTGCAATAGAAAGTAGATTTCTATCCATGGCTCGGAAGTAATGGGATAGTGTAGTCATGCCGTCTCATTAGGCTGGCTTTAAACAACTTTAGTATTCTTTTTTTTTTTTTTTAATGTTTATTTATTATTGAGACAGAGAGAAACAGAGCATGAATGGGAAAGGTGCAGAGAGAGAGGGAAACACAGAATCCGAAGCAGGCTCCAGGCTCTGAGCTGTCAACATAGAGTCCAACATGGGGCTCGAACCCACAAACCTTGAGATCATGACCTGAGCCAAAGTTGGATGCTCAACCTACTGAACCACCCAGGCACTCCACAACTTTAGTAATCTTAAGGTGTACAATTCTATTTCTTCTCACGGCACATGGAGAGAAATGATGTTGGTATTTTGTAGTTAATTTAATTACTTTCTACTAATAAAAACAGTGACAGGATTTCCTACTGCTAAGAAAAGTCCCCCAATCACTACCTTTGATTGCAATGTAGACAAAACTTCTTGTGAATGAAATAAAAATATCTCCAGTACATTGCTACCTACATACTCTGACAGAGTGTTTCACATGGAGTTTGAGTCAATTTTCTAATACGCTGACCTTGGTAGCAGTTTAATGATTAATTGTTCAGCTAATAGCTTTCATCAAAATCCAAATTTTAATTATTACTTGTACTGATGAAGTTATGTCATTTTATGCCATATTTGTCTTTGGATTTAGTCTACTAATATGTGCAACATTTCTTTTTCATAGTGTAAAATTTAATTTATTAAGTTGAAAACATTAAAAGGAATAGTTTGAAATTTTGGTTTTTAAAATGTTACATAGATTAAACAAATAAACATACCCTTAAAAAAAACAGTATTTGTAGTTTAAAACCCAGTAGTATTATTATTCATTGGGACAGGTCTTTCAGATAGGAAAATTGATAGAATTCACTTTTTTTTTGCAACATGAAATTTTAAGTTACAAGAAAAATAATTCTAGGTCCATCCTGTAAATATTACTATAGCAATGCAACAATATGCTGCCTTAAACTGTATATGGAACATTTAAAAAGATAGTTTGGAGTCTTTAATGGTAAAATAATACATTATCGTAAGGACCTAGAAAATATGTGTTGAATTGTATTTTTAAAGATGTGATAAGTTAAGGACTTCAGCCATGATATGGATCCTTGAACAATGCTAAATCTTATGAAATTTTGTCTTAATTCCAGTTACCATACAGAATGACTTTAGCATTCTGATATTACTTTTAAAAGACTAGGATAATAAAGTTTTAGAGTAGACATGTACAAGTCTGAATTTATGAAACATTTAATCTACTTAAGATTAAATTAATTTTGTTCTTAAAACCCAAATTCATCACCTAGGGGGTATAATTTTTTTTTATGATTATTTTTGAGAGAAAGAGTGGGAGAGGGGGAGGGGCAAAGAGAGGGATACAGAATCTGAAGCAGGCTCCAGGCTTGGAGCTGTCAGTACAGAGACTGATGGGGGGCTTGAACTCATGAACCACGAGATCATGACTTGAGCCACTTAACCAACTAAGCCACCCACATGACCCAACTTAGGGAACATAATAAACTATATAATAATAAAGATATGATATTATCATTTGACATGGGATTCAAGGTATTAATCGGATCAAGGATTTTTTCTAAGTTTTGGCACCTATATTCTATGAACAAACATTCACAGCATTACCACCTGATATTTGGTTGGATAAGGAGTTTAAAAATTAAAATAATACAGGCTTTGCCATCAAGGCAAAGAGAAGAGGCTTATATAAATTGACAATTATAGTTCTTTGGCAAAAATACTAAGATAGGGAGGATTAAGGAAGCACAGAAATGAAATTTTTCAGATTGCCAAGTTAGAGAAGTCCTCCTAGAGATAAGTCATGAACTATGTTTGATGAAAGAGTTGGAATTAGCTATATGGAGAGGTGAGGAAGTGTACTCCAGCCAAGTGGAAAATCGCTCAATTATTAAGAAGCAACAAAGAAATGATCAAAGTATAAACGGATTAAGGACCAATGAAGGTAAAGAGAAAGGGATGCACATAATAGTAGATGAAAGAATGTACAGGATTTCATGAGAAAACGGAAATGAGGGAGTTGATCGAAAGGAAGCATGTAGAATAATTTGACCTGAGTCAATGGTTTTAACTAGAGTGAAGGTGGTGGTAAGCCTGAATTTAATTTGGACATTACTTAGTTTGTAGTAGAAATGATTAGCATAAGGATTAATAAATTATAGAATTTCTTGAGCAGTCAAGAAATTGCCTATTTTAAAATAAGAAATAGATTAGAATATTTTGTCTATTTGTGATTATTCCTGTTGAGTTTTAGCAATAATTTTGTAAAAAGACTTAAGGTGATATGAAGTTCATCCTCTTACAAAAGTCTAGACTGTTGTTGTTGTACATTTTTTAGGTTTTTTTATATCAGAGAGAGAGAGCGCGAGAGAGCTCAGACACATATGAGTGAGGGAGGGACAGAGAGAAACAGAGAGGGAGAATCCCAAGCAGGTTCCATGCTGTCAGCACAGAGCCCAACATAGGGCTTGATTCCAGAAACCATGAGATCATGAGCTGAGCTGAAAACAAAAGTCAGTCCCTTAACTAACCGCTTCACCCAGGCACCCAATGTATGTATTTTTTTTAATGCAATTGATTCATAAAACTGAATCAACTGGTTGTTAAGGCACAGAGTGGAGTGTGCGTTGTTTAACTAAACTTGGTAAAAGCAAGAATCTATCAAATTTCTAAGAATGAATTACTCTTTCATTGAGTTCCTTCACTGTTAGTCTTCCAAAAACAAATTTAATAAGCCAGGTGTAAGGACTAGTGTCAGCTCCCTTTCTAACTAGACAATCTTAATTGGCTATGATAAATAGGAATTTAAGAAAGGAAAATAAATGTGGAAATTGATACACTTGTTCCTAGAGTTTGTATTCAAATTGACATTGTATTTATTGACATAAAAAACATTTTGTATTGAACCAGTATTCCTATTAGCCATGTTTTCATTTACCATTTTTCTTAGCATATACTAATGCTTGTATTGTTAGAGTGTTGTGTAGAAATGTCTGCCAAGGTAGTGGGCCAGTTTTGTTTTGTTTTTTAAATATTTTTATGCTTTTTATTTATTTTTGAGAGACAGAGAGAGTCAGTGCGAGCAGGGGAGGGTCAGAGAGAGAGGAAGACACAGAATCTGAAGCAGGCTCCAGGCTCTGAGCTAGCTGTCAGCACAGAGCCCGACGTGGGGCTTGAACCCACGAACTGTGAGATCATGACCTGAACTGAAGCCAGACGCTTAACCGACTGAGCCACCCAGGTGCCCCTGTGGGCCAGTCTTAATCATAATTTGATTTACTCTAATCCAGCTCAAAATATATGGCAGCTATGCAGCTCTGAATTTGGTTTCTTTGTCTATTTTACAAATGATAAGTTGATTAAAAATGTTTTAAAAGATTTCTTAATTTCAATTTTTAAATTTGAATTTAAAAATTGGCTGTAATGGTTAATAAGAATACACAATATTGTTTTGCTTATTTAAATAAGTTACCACACTAAAGCAATCAAAACATACAAGTGGATTGCATTTATATAGTTTACTACATAATATACAGTTTATCCATAATAAATAACAAGTAACTCTTAGTTATTTCTTTAATCTTTGTACTAGTAAAAGATATGTCATTCAACTATGAAAAGTAGTCTAACAAAACTTAAATTCAATGTATATCTTTAATACTTAAGTTTTATGATGGGAAAAGTTATATCTTTCAGAATCCGTCTCAATAAAATGTGGCCAAACTTAGCTCTTCAATACTACAATATGTGTAGCCATTAAGTGCATTTCTATACATTTCTGATTAATTCAAATATTGTACTAACTGATTCCATAACTTCTGTGACTTTTATTATTTGAGGACTTAACAAAGCTCTACAGTTGGTCTAAAGGGCCAATATTTGAATAAGCTCTCTTGTTATGTCTGCATTTAATCAAATTTAGGCATAATGCATTTTTATTCTGAAGTCATCTGCTTTTTATTATACTGAGTCCTACATTTCTAGGTTTTCTCTTTTTAGTTACAAGTGATTCTACTATTAGAGGAAATTTGCTTTGGATAGTTGTGGAAGAAAAGAAATATTCCCTATCTTTATTTTAATAATTAGTCTTTCATTTGTTTTATGAATTGCAAGGAATGCTTGAAACATTTTTTTGTAGTGGATTATTCCTTTTTAATAGCTACACCAGTCGAAAAGGTAACTAACTGGCAGAGCAATGTTAAACCATATAGCCATGAAACCAAATTAAGTATCAGAAGCCAAGGAAACATTCATGGGGAATATGTGAAACATTTGTTGTTTTATTGCAGTATTTTCTTTTTTTTATTTTAATTTTTTTATGTCTCTTATTTATTTTTGAGGAACAGAGAGAGACAGCGCGAGCAGGGGAGGGTCAGAGAGAGAGGGAGACACAGAATCTGAAGCAAGCTCCAGGCTCTGAGCTAGCTGTCAGCACAGAGCCTGACGCGGGGCTCGAACCCACAACCGTGAGATCATGACGTGAGCTGAAGCCGGCCGCTCAACCAACTGAGCCACCCAGGCGCCCCTATTGCAGTATTTTCTTATGAGAAAGTTGTCACAATCATAACTGGATGCAAACAGTGTTCTTTCACAAAAAAACTTTAGAAAGGTAGAAATGATGAGGTAATATGTCTTTTCTTACATGTGCCAACATTACATGGTAATAATTAGGTATTTTTCAAAGCTGTTTAGACTATATAGTTTCCTCAAATTAATGTATTTCAGGTTGGTTCATTTCAAACTGAAAAAATAACAGTGTCAAAATTAAGATAAAATTTTACATGAAGACATTTTTGCTATTCTCTTATGATGTGTTAACATATACATGTGGTAAGATTATTCTACTTATCATAAATATGAAGGAATAACAGAATATTACATTATTTCTAAGACTCTGAATTGTGATATGTCACTTTTGATGTTTTTATTATCTTAAAAAATTATCCTACATTCTCTCTCCCAGAGCCAGTTTTCCTCTATTCTCTCTCTAAATCCTCTGCCATTTATCACATGCTTCATCTAGAATTAAAATGAGTGGATAATCTTACAACACTTTTTAAAATGTGTTTCAGTTTTGTTTAGTTTGCATTGTTAGAGACTTGCCCGGGCAAAGCATTACATATCTATATATTATAGTGTAAAATAGATGCAGTACTAATCACGTGGCTGCTTGCAAAACCTAGGTGATTTCTTTAACTACTAGAAAATGTCTTAGATACTGCATTATTCCCTATATTATTAGAGTCACATTTTGAATCCTGGCAAGTTACTAATATCTAACTTAAGTGAAAATAGTAATGAGTATGGAAAATACAAACTATGCAACAAAAGGCTAAGATACAATATACAGTTTTTAACACTTTGCTCAAAGTTTTGGTCCCATTGGACAAAAGGAGTTGTATATTCTTCCCATGTCTATTAATTTATTCTTTACCTTTTGAATTTCTTGAATGTTATGTAAAATATGTCCCAACTCTCTTGTTAGAGACTAAGTAGTGCAATTCAGTCAATGTATTTCTCTCTCTCTCTATCCACTTATCTAAACTTCTATCCATATATATCCATCATTATGTGATGATCTACCCATATATACATAAATTTTAATATAACTGTTTTTAAATTTAGGCCAGACTCTTTGGTGCTTCGAATAATTATTAAATGGATAATACATTTAACTGAAGTGAGTAGAAAATGTATTACATAAATGAGAGAATGTTAATCCAGCTTACAGATTTTGAAATCCTATAAAACAAACATAACTATCATAAAAATTATTAGGAATTTTAACAATAAAGACCACTAAATATAGTTTTGTCATGTTCTTTTATCATAACACATTTTACACATTCATTTCGGATACTGAAAAACACACATTTGTACAGCAAATTTACTTACAGAAAAAGAGCAATAATTAGAAACGCCTTGGTAAGTTTTAGCCATTTTATGTTTGCTAAGCTGTGGCATTTTCCTCTTCCTCTTAGAAACAGAACACCAATTTTCAGCTGGGCTTAAATTTAAAATTTACATTCCCCATCCTTCCTTATAGTTTATATATTATTTACTTAACATTTGCATATGTCTGAAAATTTCCAATAAAAGTCGGAAAATAATAAGAATCATAATTCAATAGATAAAAAACTTTCTAAAGACTACTCAGGTAAATTGAAAAATGAACAAGGTATTAGCATATTAGCAAATGAAAATTTAAATTATTTTAATCAGATGCTTGTTATGAGAAACACGCTCTTAGTTGATTATAATTTATATAATATTCTTACAATGAAGTTACTTTTGTACATATCTTTCCAATAGATTTATATCCCAATATATATTTTAGTACCTATTCTTTGATAGTAATATGTAATATAGTAATATGACACCACTCACTTGAAATTCTCCTTTTCTCGTAAACTGATATAAATGAATGCACTGTTCAAGGCTTGAAGCTATAAAACTAAATAAATATTTAACCACCCACATGCTTAACTATGTGAATAAAACTTTCTTCATGGTGTTGTAAATGAATGAATTTATCTAGTTGTTTGTGGGTCTGATGAAATTATACTGTGAAGTCATAGCATGTATTTTTGTCTTTCCACGAAAGATTTGTAAGTTGGCACTTTCCCCCACAAATGCAAGGGGAAAAGTTAAACAATTTTTCCTCTTTCAATTATTCAAAGGTTAGAAAAATCAAAGAAAAGAGATGGTGTATCTTTGGTAGATCTTTGATGTTCAGAAAGAAAATGACCCACAGCTTACAATAACATTTAATTATCACCAAGAGCATACTGCGTTGCAGCTGTTTCAGATAATTATAAGCCCAAGGGCTGACATAAAAATAAAAGAAACCAAACACTTTTGCAATAAAGTTTGCTTTCTTAAATCTCAAAAAGAGTAGAAAGCATAAATATGAGTAGAATGTCAGACACATTGAAAATGACTTTTCATAAATACTGGTTGAATTTACAGTGGAACCAAATAAAACTTGTATCCAATAGTATGTGTTAGTGAGATTAATCAAAGATATTTGTATTATTAAATTTTAGAATAAAAATATAGCTCTTTTTACTTTGTCTCTAAATGATATTGTGTTAAAGATATCATAGTCCATGGAATATAATCCAGATCTGTCTTTGGTTTGATTCTGTCTTGGAAGCAGGGGATAACACTGTGACCTGCCTCTGCTCATCCAAAGAACAATTTTAATATTTTCTTGTCTCCTGTCACTCTACTCCATCTAGAAGTAGGGAAATAGTGGTGTGCTGTTATGTTTCACTTTTTCAGCAAGGCAGGCTACTTTCAGGGCAAAAACAAACTTAAATTACTATGAATCAGACTTATTTTTAAACGTTTATTTATTATTTATTTTGAGAGAGAGAGAGCAAGCAGGGGAAGAGCAGAGAGAGAGGAAGACAGAGAATCCCAAGCAGGATCCACACTGTCAGTGCGGAGCTCAACGTAGGACTCAAACACAAACTAGGAGTTCATGACCCTAGCTGAATCCAAGAGTCGGACACGTAACCAACTGAGCCACGCAAGTACTCCAAACTATGAAGAATCAGACTTATCAAACAAATTCACATTTCAAAGGGGAGTGACATAATAACCTCTTTCAAAGCCAACAAGTAAAATGAACCACCGAGTGGAGAAATGATTTATTTTATTCCTCCGGAAAAGCTACCACCTCATATTTATTATTTATTATTCCTTATATCAGTTAGCTTTTGCTGTGTATCAAAACACCCCCAAACTGGTTGAAAACACACCAGTGTCTTTAGTTCATCATTGTCGGATCGGAATGGGCAGTACTTCTGGTCTGCGATTGCTTGGCCAGTCTCTGCTAGGCTCTCTCGTGTGTCTGGTCAGCTGCCAGGTTGGCTGGCCACTGAATGATCTAGAATTGCCTCACGTATGTCCGGCTGTTGGCCGAGTGACAGCTGGGGGATGTTGGCTGAGGCTCCCCACTTGTCACATGGGCCGTCACTCTCCAGCCGGTTAGCGCAGGCTTGCTCACTTAGTGGTTGAGAGCTTGTAAGTACAGCAAGAGAGAGGAGCTCGGGAGGCGAACACTGTTAAAGTCTCCACTTGTATAGCATTTGCTATAATTTCATTGGCCAAAGAAAATCACATTTTTAAAAAATGTTTATTCATTTTTCAGAGACAGAGAGCAGGAGAAGGGCAGAGATTGAGAGTGAGACACAGAATATTAAGCAGACTCCAGGTTCCGAGCTGTCAGCACACAGCCCGATGTGGGACTCGAACTTAAGATCAATGAAATCATGACCTGAGCCAAAGTCGGACGCTTACCGGATTGAGCCACTCAGGTGCCCCGAAAATCACATGGTTTAACATAGGCTTATGTGGGTGAGGATTACCCAAAGAGTTATTGCTAGCAATGTACTTCACTTTCTTTCTCTTGATCTTTAGAAAGTTAAAAAAAAAAATTTAAACTAACCATAGCAGTTTTGTTACTATCTCCTGGAAGCTTGTTAAAAAAATTTTTTTTTCAAGTTTTGAATAAGGTTTTAAATAAGCTAAGGCTGTAAATTTTAAATTAAAAAAATTTTTTTTTTTTCATTTTGAGAGCCACACTCAGAGTGAGCAGGGGTGGGGCAGAGAGAGAGGGAGACACAGAATCCGAAGCAGGCTCCAGGCATTGAGCTAGCTGTCAGCACAGAGCCCAACACAGGTTCGAACCCACGGACTGTGAGATCATGACCTGAGCCAAAGCCGGACGCTTAGCTGAGGGAGCCGCCCAGGCGCCCCATGTTTTTTTCTTTTTCTTCTCTTGTACTCAGAATATGGCTTCTTTCTCAATGTATGTGTTATGGTTTTGTAATCACTTTAACACAGTAAACACGTCTCTTCTATGGCCCTATGCCTTTACATTTGCTTTTTACTCTTTTAAGATTAATATTATTTCCCACTTCTAATAACATTTTTTACTAGAAAAAACAGAATTATTTCCCTCTGTTTTTAAATTGTTTTTTAAAAAATGTTAAATGTTTTTTATTTATTTTTGAGAGGCAGATAGAGACATTGTGAGCAGGGGAGGGTCAGAGAGAGAGGGAGGTACAGAATCTGAAGACAGGCTCCAGGATCTGAGCTAGCTGTCAGCACAGAGCCCAACGCGGGATTCAAACCCACAAACCGTGAGATCACAACCTGAGCCGAAGTTGGATGCTCAACCAAGTGAGCCACCCAGGCGCCCCTTTTTACAAAAAAATTTTTTAATGTTTTTTATTTTTGAGAGACAGTGTGTTTTTAAATCTAAATGGTGCTGGGAACAAACTTGAGTGAGGCCTGAGCCATAAAAATTCTGCACAAAGTCCCTGAGGATTTGGCTTCCATTTCCATTTAGTAAAGACCTGGGAGGAGAAGTCAAGGTTAATATTTGAAGATTAAGCTGCAGTCTTCATATTTACATATAAAACATTGAACATTGATCAGGGAAAAGAGAGCATAAAACTCTAAAATTTACAGCCTTGGGGTGCCTGGGTGGCTCAGTCAGTTAAACGTCTGGCTTCAGCTCAGGTCATGATCTGACGGTTTGTGAATTCGAGCTCCGTGCTGACAGCTAGCTCAGAGCCTGGAGCCTGCTTCATATTCTGTGTCTCCCTCTCTCTCTGACCCTCCCCTGCCCGCGCTGTCTCTCTGTCTCTCAAAATAAAAAAAAAGATTTTTTTAATTTAAAATTTACAGCGTTAGCTTATTTAAAACCTTATTCAAAACTTGAAAATAAAATTTTTTAAACAAGCTTCCAGGAGATAGTAACAAAACTGCTATGGTTAGTTTTTAAATTATTACATTCTATAAAATAATAAGAAAACAGTATTATACAAGATAGAATATTTTTATGATAAAAACAAGAATCCAGGAAGAGTATCTGATATATAGCAAAGCAGCTATTTTTAGTATCTCCAAAATTAGAAAAGGTTAAAATGAAAATATACATTTCTCTATTTATGATGAATTACTTACCTTAAAAAGGTATCATAAGGAAGCTAAAATAATTGATATTTAATAAGTTGAACTCCCTAATCTTGAAGATTATATTTGGTTGTAATGGTCATAGAAATTATAAACATATGATCATTATTTATGTGTAAATCAAAATGTCTCTATCTTCCTGTTATTTTTATAACTGACCAATTTCAGAATAGTGATCATAATAAATTAGATATTCCGTTCCATTCCTAGAATGTCAACTTTTTCCAAAAAACATCAGTTTCTCTTCTGAAAAAAATTATCTTAAAACAAATTAAACATTTGTGTATATATCCATACACTGACATAATGTTGTATGAATTTCATTTTTATTAAATATGGTAAATTTTATTAAATAGTGTAGATTTTATTAATTTTAAGAGTTAAAAAAGGATGCTCAAAGACTGCATAAACATTGACAACATTTTTCCTGTATAAACGTTCTTTAGAAACCAGTTTGAACTGTGTCTATAATTTTCATTTGTAGCAAAGTGGATGGACCTTGAGGGTGTCATGCTAAGCGAAATAAGTCAGGCGGAGGACAGAAACCATATGTTTGCACTCATAGGTCGAACAGGAGAACAGGAGAAACCTAATGAAGGACCAGGGGGAGGGGAAGACGGAAAGAGAAGTTGGGGAGAGAGAGAGAGAGGCAATCCCTGAGAGACTACTGAATACTGAAAACAAACCAAGGGTTGAAGGCGGAGGGGGGGAAAAGAGGTGGTGGTGATGGAGGAGGGCACTTGTGGGGAAGAGCACTGGGTGTTGTATGGAAACCAATTTGACAATAAACTATTTAAAATAAATAAATAAAACAAAAAAATAAAGTAAAACAAAACAAAACATTTCTACAAATAAACTAGCATATATTGAATATCTTTTTATGTGCTTAGGATATGTCATAGTTGTGACAATATTGCCAGCATTCCTTTATGATGTGTTTGATAGGGAGAAGTTAACTTGAAACTAATATCAAATGGCTACAAAGTCCAAAATTAGAAGAGTTCAAAGTTACAGTGCCACATTTTTTCTCTAATATTTCTTGGATGGAGAAATAAGATTTTCATAAGCAAGTGTTTAGGCAATGATTACATGTATATAGGTGTCAATGTGCTAGGTAACAAAGATAACATATAAAACGGTAGAGACAGAATAGGGAGGGGAAAGAAGTAGTTCTTCAAAACAAATTGGAATTTAGAAAAGGTAAATATGTTGGAACAAATAGTCAAAACTACTGGCGTAGACTGGGAGACAGCCATTAATATATAATGCAATAAGATTGTCTGGGACCTAAAGGCTACACTGGTCTTGAGGTAGGAAAAAGATGACACCGCATTAGGTCATATTAGAACTTGTGTAACAGGATGAGGCCAAGAGTTAACATGTATGGAATACCCTGATACAGTAATCACACATATGCAATAGAATTCGAACAATACAAGAGAAGTTCAAAGAAGAATCAATCACTGAGTAAGGTTGCAAATATAGCAGATGAGAGAGGTTAAATGAACTAGGTGTTTTTAGCTCAAAAGAGTGAAAACATTAACAGAAATATATAAATCTTATACAATTTTAAAATGTATTGAAAAAAAACTGAATGATGGTAAGGTTTAAAAATCTTTGGAAAGAACTTTACAGAAGAAACAATTGGTATGAAGAAGCTATTTTATGGGTGCAAAAGGGATACTTTTTTAATTGTCAGCATGATAAAATGCAAGAATTCCAAAGGATCATAAAATGTCTACCTCTCTAAAGAGAGAAAAACAGGGACAGCCATTTGTTCTGTTTAGATCATCTGTAGTCCTAGTTTCTTTAAACTGGAGCAGAAAACCTTTTATGATATTAAAGTTTAGGCATCAAATATATATTCTGGATGACCATATACAAATTGATAATGAATCACAGAACATGTGAAGTCTTCATTGCATTTGCTATCTATTCCCAGGAAATGTTTTCAGTTCATAGTAATTTCTAGGCTTATCATTATTTTCTCTTTTTAAAATACTTTAATTCTTTTTTGCCAACCACATCACTGTCATCTTTCTATCTCATCATCCCTACAAACATATACTGAACAGCAAAAATGAACCAGAGACTGAGTCAATTGCTGACGTTCTAGCCATTATAAAGACAATTTTCTCGTCTCAAAAAACACACAGTTAATTGGAGGAAAGAAGATTAGGGAACAATGATTAACAATTGTTAAACAATGATATTGACTATGGGGCCCCTGGGTGGCTCAGTCAGTTAAGCATCTGACTTTTGCTCAGGTCATGATCTCACAGTTTGTGGGATCGAGCCTCACATTGGGCTCTTTCCTGACCGCTCAGAGGTTGTTTCAGATTCTGTGTCTCCCTCACGTGCTGCCCCTCCCCCTCTCATGCTCTGTCTCTCTCTGTCTCAAAAATAAGTAAACATTAAAAATAAGTTTCAAACAATAATAGTGACTAAAGAACAATAATTTAATAAGTGTATTTTAGCAAAGATGAAGGTGATATATTATTGAAAGCTCTTTAAAAGAGCACATGGGGAAAACATTGACCCTGAAAGATCAGGACTTGGCATTCCAAGAATGTAATTTAATGATTTTTTTTTTTTGTAATACTTAAAGCTCTTTCTCTTTAATTCCTTGCAGTATAGCTTTCCCAAATTATAATTCATTTTTTTCAATGGCTTTATTTGGAAAATATATTTTGAAAAGCTATATAATGCAGTGACTTTTTAGAGAAAGTGAACTTACTGCCCACTGAGAGATAATATTTTAATTCTGTATTTTATTATGTTTCTAAAGTTGGCTTCTATAAAGAATTTTAGGAAGTTTGACAGCTCCCATTTGCTACTGTTTTCATACATGATCGGTTGAACTGGTTGAAAAGTGAATGGAGAACTAGTCAGTATAGTTCGATTGTTGTCATAAATTGATTGATTATATTCCTTTTTTGGTGAGTTGAATTTTAGGCAGTAATCTAGACAAAAACCAAATAGGAGTTGACTAACAGCTTTGATTTCTGTGGGCAAGAGGAAGAAGAATGTGAAAAGATTTTGTTTTACTTAGAGAAAGGAAGGCTAGATGGAGATAGGAGAATCAAACAGTTATGTATTCATATTTCAATCTGGCTCCAGTATTGAGTAAAAATAGGTAAAATAAGAGTAGGTTGACATATTTGGGTTGAAAGTGTAAAGCAGTGGTTCTAAATTTTGGCATGCATCAGAACATTGTTAAAACTGAGTGCTGGACCCCACTCTTGAGTGTTTTAATTAGGTGGGTCTGGGCTGGGACCTTAGAACTTGCATTTTTAATAAATTCCTAGATGTTGCAGCAGCTGCTGGTCTGGGAACCATACTGGCATTGAGTATACCTGGTTATGAGGAACAGTTTCTTAGTAAAAAAGTCACCACAACAATAAAAGCAAAAATAGTAGTGGCAGAGGTAAACCAATGGCAAGAGAAATAGCTGCGGGCAAATTCTACTAGGGATTTATTTTACTGCTTGCTTTGTCTATAGCCCATTCATGGAAAAGTTGCCCTTTCCGCAATCCTTAAAAAAACCATGTCCTATTACAAGTGATAATCATAACACTTGTTCCTCACTGTATCTCTAACACCACCCCTGATTGCAAGTTTACTTGATTCCCAAGCTAAGGACCAGATTCTCATTCTCAGGAATCCAAACTGAGGCATAGAAGAATGTCTGTCCACAGTGAACACTGGAGCTCTGAAGGGAACTGTTTCCACCAAAATCATGAGGAAGTTGGAAACCACTAGTAAACAAGCAAGTCAGTAGGTAGAGAGGAGAGCTCAGAAGATGTGTAACACCACCCTTGAGAGCATCTCCTCTGTTTCAGATGACTTTCCTGTGTCTGTGAAACTAGCTCTACATTATTTCCTTGTCTTGGATTATTTTAAGATTTTCCAGTATCTACTGGGTAACTGTCCCGTCTCTTTTTTTCTTTGGAGAGAGATGGGTTATGTCTTTGCTTCATGCTATGAAAACCCCACATTAGAACCTAACGACATATTTTCATGAAGTCAGTTGCAAATAATAGGCTTTTCTAAAAGCTGAAGAAGGCATTTTGTCAGCTGAAACCAAATTCCCTTTGCTACAGGCAAACTATGTTCTATAGGAAAGTTCCTTGGGAATAAGGTGTCCCATCTTAGCAGTCAGTGTCTGCCAGTCTCAAGGAATAGTTTGGATAGAATATGCCTTTCTATGATACTGCTCCTGCTGTAGTGGTCATTTTATACATCTGACAGGAGGAGATTCTAGAAAGACCACTCTGGCTGCCACTGCCTGCCACCCTGGATGTGTACCTGGAATTCGGAATGATTCTGGGCAGGAGACAGACCCACGTGGGCACATAGGCTCACACAATCATCCCACACATTGTAGAAATGTGTTTATACTCCATGTTTGGAAAACTCAGGCCCTTTTCTTTTTTTTTTTTTATAATAGTTTATTGTCAA
>NC_043701.1:70708292-70883409 GCF_006229205.1 Suricata suricatta | reverse complement strand
GATACTAGCCCTTTATTTGATATGCCATTTGCCACTATCTTTTCCCATTCTGTTGGTTGTCAGGCCCTTTTCAGTTTAAAACATTAGGCCAAAAAAAAAAAAAAATCACCAAAAATGATACCAAATGTAACCAGAAATCATCCTCCAAGATAGTTTTCAACCTTGAGGTTAAGAAAACTCTGTGGTTTTAGATTATTCTTTTAAAAGTGTTTTTTCAATTATTTCCTCAGAAAGACTTTCATTTCAAATGTGCATATTCAATTCGAACTAAAATGCTGAATGTCAGACTGATGAATTATGCATCATATATTTGGTTATCCTTTGGCACTGCATTTTCCTAATGTGTACATAGGAGTCTGATCAAAGCCATGAACTACACGACCCTTCCCCATCAGGGCTCCAGGTCAATAGTGAGCTTAGTGGGGACTTTGTCTATGGTTTTCTCCTAAGAGGGGTTTTTCGGCTGAAACCTGTTGGAAAATTCAATTCTTAGATACTAATTAGTATGCTTCTCCACTTATCTAAGCTAAAATATCCATTTTTAAATTGTATTTACTGTGAAACCAGTGATCCTATGCACACAACAGTAGGGTATCATAAAATATCATTTGTTAGTGTATTGATGGAATACTTGGCCCAAACGAGGAGATGAACTTTTAAAATCAGTTTGTCCTTATGCAGCTTCCGGTAAGATTGACACCCAATTTCCAGAGTGAATTGAGAATGCTATCATCTCATTACTGTGAGAGTTCATGAGATTGTAATAGGGTGCTTCTTGCAAAGGGCATATGCTTAAAAAAAGCAGTTTAATTCAAAGCATCAATTGATCCCTTGAGGGACAGGGTGTTAAGAAGGAAGTTGCCTGCCAGAGGGAAGAATATGATCAGGGATTAGAAGGCAGGCAAGGTTGAAAAACAGGAAAGAGAAAATTGAAGCGTTTGCAAAAACCTGAAAATTCTACTGTGAAATTATTTTAGAAGCTCAACAGAGAGGAAGGCAGTCAAAATTCTAAGGGAATCAGAAGACAATGTTTTCTCATAAGGGAACAATAGAGGAAGGAATGATGTTTCCTTTGAATAAACATTGTTTAATTTGTGGAATATTAAAACTTATTTGAGATGGCTTGTTATTTCAAACATCGAGGTGAGTTCTCACTACTGTCGTGTTGAAAAAGTATGGTTAGCTCTCAATTTAGCGTGTATTTTCCCCCGTCCATTCTGTACAGTTACAAATACAGACTCCTTGTTGGTTCTGTTAGTTCTATGAGAATATTTCTACTTTCGTAGCACAATTAATGAATACAACTAAAGGACATGGAAATTTCCAAATCATTTATTATAATAATTTCTTTAGGATTTTTAGATTAGTAATTTCTAGTAAATTAAATCATCGTTTATCATGGGTCTTTACGTCGTTTTTAGAAAACGATGCTTTGGAAAGCAGCATTATGTAATTGACAGGATTAGTTTACACCAGTCCACATGTTTGACACCCTAATACACACTTCAAAAAAGATCAAATGTGAAAGTTAAAAAGGTATAATAGGAACAAAATTTTGTGCTCAAAATAGACTTCTGAGAAATTATTTTCTAATGTGCAAATTCTATTGGTATATAAATAATATAATTTGTTTAAAATGCAGAGCAGGGGTGCCTGGGTGGCTCAGTCGGTTAAGTGTTCGGCTTTGGCTCAGGTCATGATCTCACAGTTCATAGGTTCGAGCCCCGCGTCGGGCTCTGTGCTGACAGCTAGCACAGAGCCTGGAGCCTGCTTCAGATTCTGTATTTCTCTCTCTCTCTCTCTCTCTCTCTTTCTGACCCTCCCTGCTCGCCCTCTCTCTCTCTCTGTCTCTCAAAAATAAATAAAAAACATAAAAAAATAAATACAATAAAATGCAGAACAGTTTTAAAGAATACTTTTTAAGTTATAGTCTCTCATGTAACTACTAAATAAATATGTAGCAAAGATTAATTTGACTCATTTTTTAAGAGAGATCTAGTAAGATACTATCTTACTAGTTCAAAACAAAACTCTGAGAACCATACATGTATAGAGAATAAGGAACTTTGACATGAATTTAGAAATACATGCAATGCATTTATCCATAAGGCAATAATCAATTGCAGCATACTCACTCATACAATGGAATTGCATTTCTATGGCCAAGAATCATTTTGATTATCATCAGTTTTTTTACATGAAAGATAATTAGGTGATCTAAACAGGACACCACAGTTTTTCCTACTTTTAAAGGGCTATTTTCCTAAAGTAGTAATTTTTATAATGTTAAAACAAATATGGGTTAACTAAACTATTACGACTGAGTTTCTTTTAATGATTGCTTTTTATCTTGGCACAATACTAGAGTCTTTTATATCTAAAAATATGTATGCATATATGTGTATATGTAATATATGTATATATATATATAAATGTATGTATAAATATGTAAAATATATATAGTTTGTCTTTTAATTAGAGAGAAGAATCTTTTTATAGAAGAGGAAACTGAGACTCAAGAAACTGACCTTTCTCTAGTGCCATAGCTAGCAACTATCCCAGTGAAGATTTGGATGTGTTCTTGTATTCCAAGTCTCATGCTGTTTTTGCTACATCAAAATTGACAGAAAGAACAGCAATAATTATGGATGCTTATTTGTGATTATTAAACCAAAATGGGCTTAAATTGTCAAATAACCTGGTAGCCGGTTAAATTTATACTTTATTTGAAAACTGAGCCAAAATAAGGTAGAATACCCATCACTTTCAACTGATGAACCAAGTGGAGATAACAGTTCGAGGAATGGCAAAAACAGAGCCAAATTTGGGAGCTTAGGTGTGATTTATATTGTATTTCTTTTTTAATTAAAAAATAGTTTGCATTTCATGAAAATTTGATTTTTGTAATAACATGACCCATTATTAGTCATTAGTAATAATACTAAAGGTAAGAGTTTTAATCTTCCATTTTTAGAATGTTAAAATAAAAGGATTATTACTTCATTTAATTGTGGCTTGTCATGATAGCATTGATTCTCAACTATATTTTTATTTAAAATGTATTAAAATTTTCAGTTCGGTTCTAAAATATAGCCACGGTTTAAGAAGCCCATCTGGAATACATCTCCGCTAATATTAGTGGTTCTATTATTGTTTTCCTGCTTTATAATTTGACAACTGCAGTTTTGGAAAAGTGGATAAATGTATATTTTTATAACTATCTTTCCCTCCCCAAATGCCACATTTTACATTTTAAAGGGAAACCGCTAAAAAAAATGCTCTTTAAATAGTCCTATATGTGTCTTTTGAAACCAAATACCAGTAGCATAGAAGACCACAAAAAAGTTACTCCGTAAAATCTTGGTATTAGTCTTATAATTAAAACAATAAGGAAAATATGTTTTGAAAAATCAAAGGTGGTATTTTTCCAACTTTATTTCCTGAATTATAGAAGAGGGCACCTTTGGTGATGTGTTAGTTAGGGTTCTCCAGAGAAACAGATTCAATAGTGTGGATAGAGGGAGAGAGAGATTTATTATAAGGAATTGGCTCATGAAAATGTGGAGGCTGAGAAGTCTCAAGATCTGCGCTTGGCAAGCTGGGGATCCAGGAGAGAGAGGATATAGTCTGAGAATCAGTAGGCTTGAGACTCCAGGAGCGCCAGTTTTTCAGGGCAAATCCAAAGGCAGAAAACATACAGTCAGATCGCATCCCAGCTCAACTAGTGAGATAGGTGGAGTCTCTCTTACTCAGCATCTTTGTTCTATTCTAGTTTTCAAATGAGTGGATGAGGCCCACTCTCACGAAGGAAGACAATCTGCATTACTAGGTCTACAGATTCAAATGTTACTCTCATCCAGAAATACCCTAACAGACACAGGCAAGATAATTGACCAAATGTCTGCACATCCCATGGGCCAGGCACGTTGACACATACAATTGACCATGACTGGTAGTATCGTCAAATTTTTGTCTTTTTCTTTTTCAGGAGCTTAATGTATCTTAAGACATCCCCCCCCATCATTAATTAACATCATATACTATATGTTTACTTTCCCAGATTGTTAAATTACAAATATTACGGAAGTTATTAGGAATATATTTTAGCTAACTAGTAAAGTGGAGGACTTATTTGGACAAGAACCTCAATTTTTCCTATAACTTGGGTTCACAGAAAAAAAAGTTTATCCCTCTAAATGATGTGATATAGAAAAGCCGTCTTACTGAGTTTAAAAACTTTAGGTAGATGTGAAAATAAAGTTAATTATTTTTGAATCCTACTTTATACATTTTAAATAAAGTGATAATGCTTTATTCCTTAGGATTAAGCTAGAATTTGCCTCATAGCTTCTTTCCAGAATAGTTTTTAATTGAGGAAGACAGAGATAGAAGAGTGTACTTTTAATCAGCTAACCTTTATTCCAGAGACAGCCACCAACCAGCCATAGTAATTTGTTTTTCAGAAGAACAGGAGGAAATAGGAATATATTCTTTTCCATTGTACAACTGTTAGCATCTTTACTGACATAAAGTATAGAACTTATTTTAATTTATAGAAACTTGTGAAGGAATATTCTTGAATAATTTGTCAAATATTAGCTAGTGTTTGTTTAAAATAACTATTTGTATCCCTTGAGAGTTCCTTAATAATTGATATTCATGATAATTAATAAAATTATTTAATAGTTTTGAATTGGAAAAAATAATGAGCATTGAAATTATATAGTGAATTAGATAGTATTTATTTTATTTTATTTTATTTACTTTTTAATTAAAAATTTTTTAATGTTACTATTTATTTTGGAGACAGAGAGAGACAGAGCATGAGCAGGGAGGGGCAGAGAGAGAGAGAGGGAGACACAGAATCGGAAGCAGGCTCTAGGATTTGACCTATCAGCACAGAGCTGGACACGGGCTCAAATCCACAAATGTGAGATCATGACCTGAGCCAAAGTCGGAGGCTTAACCCACTGACCCACCCAGGCGCCCCATATTTTAAATCATTTTTCTAGGGGTGCTTGGGGAGTTCAGTTGGTTAAGTGGCTGACTTCAGCTCAGGTCATAATCTCGTGGTTCACAAGGTCAAGCCCCCATCTGGCTCTGTGCTAACAGCACAGTAATTAATGTTTAATTTCTTTTGAGAGAGAGAGAAAGAGACAGTGTGAGTTGGGGAGGGGTAGAGAGAGAGGGAGACTCAGAATCCAAAGCAGGCTCCAGGGTTTGAACTGTCAGCACAGAAACCCCATGTGAGGCTCGAACTCACGAACCATGAGTTCATGACCTGAGCCAAAGTCAGACGTTGAACTGGAAAAAAATTTAATCATTTTTCCATAATAAGAACATTGATTCTAATGAAATCCTATTTTAATGTGCTTTGTTAATTGATTGAACTATATTAATATAAACTATTACTACTTATATCAAAATATTAGTGATTGTTTTGAATTTATATCTTAATTATAGATTAACACAAATTACTTGCCCAGTGAAAATTAGGTAAGGTTCATTTAAATTTGAATAGATAAAATTGAAGAAACATTATAAATATAATTGTTTCATGAATTTAGTAATAAAAAGCAAATAGAATTTGCTAACACACGGTAGGAGAAGTTAGTATATCCCAGAAAAAAAAAGAGAAGGCCTCATAAGGATGTAAAAAGGAGACCAGTTTCCTCATGTGTAAAAATGGGTAAGCCAGGGTATCCCTGGGCACCTTCGCATCTGTAAAAGTTATATGAGCTGATTCTTTCATTGATTTGCACGGACACACGGGCAACTCATGACTGTACTATACCTCAGTCTCTTACATGGGGAACATATCTGCCTCTAGGAAGAGAAATGAGTAATAAATAGCAAAGATAATAGATATAATTCAGTTATAGATAATTTTAGCTGATAAAACATACATTTAACCCTACGGGGGGGGGGTACTGTGATTTTTACCAAGTAGTTTGTTCTTTCAAACCCATTTAAGTGAAGGGTGGGTGGAAAGGAAAGAGGAACACACTTAACCACAAACTTTTTTTTAAAATTTCTTCCAAGTTTTTATTTAAATTCAAGCTGGTGAACATATAGTATAGTATTGGCTTCAGGAATAGAATTTAAGGATTCATCACTTACATAAAGTACCCTGTGCTCATCACAAGTCCTTCTTAATGACCATCACCCATTTAGCCCATCTCTTCACCTACCTCCCCTTCAGCAACCCTCAGTTTGTTCTTTATGGTTAAGAATCTCTTATGCCTTACTCTTTGTTTTATCTTATATTATTTTTCCTTCTCTTCCCCTGTATTCATCTGTTATGTTTCTTAAATTCCACAGATGAATGAAATCATATGGTATTTGTCTTTAACTGACTTATTTCACTTAGCATAGATACTCTACTTCTATTCATGTCGTTGCAATGGTAAAATGTCATTCTTTTTTGATGGCTGAGTAATATTACATTGTATACATATATAATACACCTTTTTATCCATTTATCAGTTGATGGACATTTGGGCTCTTTCTATAACTTGGCTACTGTTGCTGTAAATATTGGGGTGCATGTGCCCTTTGAATCAATATTTTTGTATCCTTTGAATAAATACAAAGTAGTGGAATCGCTGGTTCATAGGGTAGGTCAATTTTTAACTTTTTGAGGAAGCTCCGTTGTGTTTTCTAGAGTGGCTGCACACCAGTTTGCATTCCCACCAACAGTGTAAGAGGATTCCCTTTTCTCTGCATCCTCACCAACATCTGTTGTTTCCTGAGTTGTTAATCTTAGCCATTCTGACAGGTGTGAGGTGGTATCTCATTGTGGTTTTGATTTGTGTTTCCCTGGTGATAAGTAAGGTTGAGTATTTTTTCATGGGTCTGTTAGCCATTTGTGTGTCTTTTTTGGAGAAATGTCCATTTGTGTCCTCTGTTCATTTCTTCATTGGATTATTTGTGTTTTGTATGTTGAGTTTGATAAGTTCTTTATAGATTTTTAATACTAGCCCTTTGTCTGATATGTCATCTGCAAATATCTTCTCCCATTCTGTCAGTTGCCTTTTAGTTTTGTTGATTATTTCCTTCGCTATGCAGAAGCTTTTTATCTTGATAAAGTCCCAATAGTTCATTTTTGCTTTTTTCCCCTTGCCTCCAGAGCTGTGTCTAGTAAGAAGTTGCTATGATCAAGGTCAAAGAGGTTGCCAACTGGGTTCTCCTCTAGATTTTGGTGGTTTTCTATCTTACTTTTAGATCTTTCATCCATTTTGCATTTATTTTTATGTACGGTGTAAGAAAGTTGTTCAGTTTCAGTCTTCTGCATGTTGCTGTCCAGTTTTCCCAACCCCATTTGTTGAAGAGACAGTTGTTTATTTCCACTGGATATTCTTTCCTACTTTGCTGAGCTTAAGTGACCATACAGGTGTGGGTCCATTTCTGCGTTCTCTATTCTGTACCATTGTTTTTGTGACTGTTTTTATGCCTGTACCATATTGTCTTGATGATTACAGCTTTGTAATACAGCTTGAAGCCCAAAATTGTGATGCCTCTCACTTTGCTTTTCTTTTTCAACATTACTTTGGCTAATCAGGGTCTTTCCTGGCTCCAGAGCATTCCTTTTGATTCACATATTCATCAACAGTAACATTACCTTATTTCTTTTTTCTCCAATATGATGAGTCTAAAATGAAGACTCATTGAACTCATTGTAATTTTGTCACTAAAAAGGCTGAAAATTTTTCTTGTGTATTGACATTTATATTTCCTCTTCTGCGAGAGTCCAATTATATTTTATGCTGGTTTTCTGTTGGGATGTTTGCTTTTTGTTGTTGTTGATTTGTAAGTCCTCGTATATATTTTCCAGTTCTCTTGTGGAATGCAAGGATTATTGATCCTAAGAAATAATGGGAGTTTCTCCTCGTCAGCTCATCAAAACTACCTGAATAAAAAATAAAATCTCCTGATGGGTAGATGATAAAGGAATGTTAAGAAAAGGTATTATATTTTTGAAATATTTTATTTTTGCCCTTTTAAGTATTTTATCTTTAGAATCTCTCATAATATAAAAATAGAGAGTGAGGTTCTGAAGCTGGTGGCTGTTCCACAATACAAAACAAAAAGAATTAAAAAATCACTTAAAAGATTGTATGTTTTTTGAATAAATGAATAGAATGTCCAATAGTAACTTCTTGTTCACCCTTAGAATATATTATTATGTTTACTTTTTGGAAAAGATATGTCCCAACATATAAAGAATCAACAAAATGAAGAAGAAGGAGCAACAGCTCTATTTCCCCCTATTTCAAAAGGATAAATATAAAATGCTAACATGAAGTATTGCCTGATCATGCCTGTGTGTACATTATATATATATCACATATGCACATAAATTCAGAAGTTAGCCTGTGGGAATTGAATAGAATAACTACTTAAAGATACTAACAATTTGATCAGTCCTTCAAAGCAGTGATCAAAGTATCATCTGTCTTTTACAACTGTCAGTGTGGGTGTTGCCCCCTTCTCCAAGTGATAGGTGACCTTCATATTCAATACTATATTTGTTTAATTTTGAAGGGGGATTAGGTAAATGAAGACAGTTGATTTTCTTGGCTCTGGATATTTCTTTAACATATTTTCTATGGATTGATTCAAAAGTAATCTTAAGTGGTGTAAATAAAACTGTGGTCTTTGCTTTACAAAAATAATGGACTAGAGTAAATCTCTGCAGAATAGGGGAAGGGTGTCTAGACATGTCAGTGTTAATAGTATGGATGATTGAGTTCATTTGGATTAAACTAAAGAGACTTACTGATTTTGAATATGAAAACTCCCACATTTTATTATTTACCATTCATTGCTGAGGTGAGATTGGTAAGGCAAGGAATGCAGAGAATTGAATTTCACCTCACTGAGATCATATTCTAGGAAAATGAGAAAACAGTCAATTTGCTGACACTAAAGGGAAACTTAGAACTTGAAAGGCATTTATCTAGGATCTAGCAGAAAATGGGGGAAAAGTGGATAAACTCATTTTTAAGCATTGTTTTATCTTTGATAGTGATACTGGTGGAAATGTCCTATGGATATGAGATTAAAGAAAGATGAGATAGATATACAAACAGGGAAATTATGATTCAATGGGAATTGAAGAAATAGTTAAAACACAATGTCCATTAATTTTTACTAATAGAGATGGGATAAAAATCAAACAGATAAAAATGTAGAAATACATCATTAAAGAGCTTGTATTAGACTGTGTGTCAAGGAAAATGGTGACAAATGTCAAAAATAGGAAAATAATAACTGGATTTGATTATTAGACTCATAAGTGGTGGAATCAGGATTCTAACTCAGGTCCGTCTGATAGTCTTATACTTAGCTGTATCCCTTAAAGTATGTAATCACAATACTTGAATATTTAGACATAACGAGGGTAGTGCTGGTTCGTTGAGAGATTAAATAAGACAGCATGATAAAATACATCATAAATGAAAGACATATACAAAGACAAGTTGGTGGGGGGATGGGTATTGATTAAAATATTTCCACATGATTGGAAAATTGATGCTATTATGTGGTAGAATATAAATTTCATTATTGACAATTCTATTATTTGGTGAAAAAATAAATATACCTTAAATTGAGACATATAGTTTCTGTTTTGCTCTAGTTTTATATTTCTAAATTCCCGGAAGGTAGCCATATATGTATATTCCTTTGTCTTGAGAATGAAAGAGGTTACCAAAGGTCATCCCTCTTCCTGGCTTTTGTTTTCCCAAACCTAAAATGTTGAGGGTTAATATTTAGACTGGGAGAGAGAGGTAGGAGTTGAATTTGTGGGTGAGAAGAGTCCTTACCTCAGAAGGTCCAGGGAGTTAGGGCATCCTAGTAGTGGGGACGCCTACTTTCCTCATTTTACTCTCTCTGGGGAGGTGATCAGACCTAAGAGGAAAATGCTGTGTGTGTTTAACTTAGGGAGAATGTGCTTAATGTTCTAGGCAGTAGGATTCTCAGCCTCATTTAGAACCTTAATGCCCAAGTTTCAGAAACACCAGCGAGAAGGATAGCCTATTAAGGGGCTCTGCAGCCAGGAACCACAAATACTTTAGAAGTGATAAGTGTGGATCAAAGATCAGAGAATATGCCCACTAAATATTCTGTCTGGATATGAAAGACCCAAAGGATCCTCTCAAGACTCTGTAGAGAGGAAAGGAGTCTCAAAAGTGCATTAAATTGAAGCTCTTCCTTCCTTTTCAGTGGAAGTGGTGTCATATACATTTTTAGTAGATAAATAATGAGATCTTTTTGTGCCTAGAGTACTGTAATACTCATAACTTCTAAAAAAATTCTGAGAAAGGGGCAATCACAAACCTTTATACATTGCCTTATTTCTAGCAAGTGATGAAGAAAGTAGGACTCTAAGGTGTAGCAAACTTTAATTAAATATTTTTAATTATCTGCAGAATTGCAGCATTAGTGTGGGTGTCAGAGGTGATCAAGTCCATCCTCCTTCTCCATTTTTCCAAAAGCTCTTAAGTATAGGTAGGAAAATGGAGAAAGGAAAGGCCTGGGGTTAGACATAGTATGTTAAAAGAGGAGTAGAGAAAGATTAATCGTGGGTCAAAGACAGGAAATAAAGGAAGCTAAAGTTCTGATTTGTGAGCCCATCTTGGACTCATCAGAGCCTAAAATGGAAGAAGATATTCTACTGAGGGTCAGAAAGTTCACCTATCTTAATCTGGCAGCCTCATCCAGACTGGGAAATGCTACCCATTCCTCATTCTTACGTGTTTTATTTTCTGTTGAAAGATTGATGATTACTCTAGCATCAGAGTGGGCAAAGTTTTTCATACGTCTGCCTTCGTAAGCCTACTGGAGTCTGGCAGATTGCCTCACCTGGCAACTGAAAGATAGGATATACCCCTCTGAAGCTCTGTGGGTGGAAGAAAATTTGTCTTGGCCTGCGTCTGTATTAGACAAACCTAATAACCACCTCTAGCAACAACCAAGAGATTTTGGCAAGTAGTCTGTTTTCTAAGGTTAAACATAAATCTTTAAACATAATTTGATAAGAATATAATAATGCCATACATTTTTCATTTAGGGGGTGGTTGCAGCAAAGTGTGTCTGACCACAGTAGACCAGTCAAACCAAACTACTATGAGTTACTTTCCTTAGTTAGACTGTGAAAATGATAGAATGGATGATTGTATTGTGAAGAGAAATCACACACTCATACAAAAATTAGAGTTGATGATATTTTTGCATGAAGCCTAGGCTTTCTGTGAAAATGTTACCAACAATTTTGCAAATAAGATAAACAAAGGAAGGTTACAGATCAGTGATTCTGCTAGTGACACCTTGATGAACTGGTCTCAGCTTCTCAAACCTTATGTGGTACCTACGGGTAAACAATGTACTGTGATATTTGACTTAGTTTAAATGTTAATTAAAAATAATCTTTGGGGCACCTCGGTGATTCAGTTGGTTAAGCATCCGACTTCAGCTTGGGTCATGATCTCACAGCTCATGAGTTCAAGCCCTGTGTCCGGCTCTGTGCTGACAGTTCAGAGCCTAGAGCATGCTTCAGATTCTGTGTCTCTCCCTCTCTCCCTCTCCCCCACCCTGCTTGTGCTCTGTGTCTCTCTTTTAAAAATAAAGAAACATTAAAAAATTAAAATTTAAAAAACCTCCCAAATACAGTGCACCTGGGTGATTCATTCTTTTAAGTATCCAGCTTTTGATTCCAGCTCTGGTCATGATCTTACAGTTTGTGAAATGGAGCCCTATGTCAGCACTGAGCCTGCTTGGAATTCTCTCCCCCTCCCTCTGTCTTCCTGCCCCTCCCCCACTCATGCACACGTGTTCTCTCCCCCTCTCTCCTCTCTCTCAAAATAAATAAATAAGCATTAAAAGAAATTACCTAAAATATGACTTGTTGAAGTTTACAAAAAGTAAACTATATGTTATTCATAAATAAAATAAATGATAAAAGTCATAAATCCTACATATTTATTCACAATAAAACTGTATTCTTATACATTATTTATTCATAAATAAAATTATAATATCTATTAGAGTATACTCAGGACTCTAATTCATTATTCTATAGAGAAAATTTGGCTCCAGTTAACATTCTAGTATTTTACAAACTCTTACAGTTTAGTCCCATGGCAGGTGTTTAAAATTTTAGGTAGGACAACCCTCAGCTTCATTTTGGGTTGCTTATAGTTTTTAATTGCTACCATTCTTATTTCATAATCAGATATTATGCTTCCCAAATTTCATTTTCAATTTACTTTGTCATGCACTTTTAGTTTAAACAGCTTTGAATAATAGAAACATCTCCATCAATAGAATTTTGACCTAGGATTCAGTAACATTCACTTTAATGTGTTTTGTGTTTTGAACACATATCTGCCATATCTTTATTGCTAAGGAGATACATACCCATATAACTTGAATGTACACTGTATTAATTTATCATTGGTTTATTCTTCATTGGGACGTGACACTCTACAGGATAATGAGATCTTTCCCTGGCCTCACAGAGAGGCATTGAAAAATTTGAGAGACACTCATAAAGAGTAATTTCAAAGAATATAACTGGATATTGATAGCAATTGACATATTGATTATTGACAATATGTGAAATCTAAGTGAGCAAATGGAGAAAACAGAAATGCATATTTGAGACTTGTGAGTAAAATTGTCTCAGAAATGTTGGTCTTTTTTGTCTCAGTCTCTGTCCTTGCCAGTTCTCACTCTATTGTTGCCAAGAAACTGGCACCTGTCTCTTCGCAAGACACCCTCCCTGCCTCTTCCCACACCTTACCCTGCCACTAACCCTACACTAATTCTGCTCTCACTACATTCTTCTTTCTTCCACCCTCCCAACATACATGTACAGCAATGCATCATTAACATATTCCATCAAATACCTAGCATTCATCTACCTAAGTTGCCTGTCATCTACCCAGTAAGCCTGTCATTGTTCAGGTTACAGACTCCCATAAGTATTGGTGCATTTGTGGAACATTATAAAACACTAATACAGTTAATTCCATTGGCTAACTGTGGAACTTTTTTTCTAAAATGAAAAAATAAAACATACAATATAAGCACGTAGTTCTGTATCATCCGGTGTCCAAAGTTGATACACTGTAACACTGGCCATCTTAGAAATACTTATATGTATATACCTGGTATATTACTAGAAAATGGTTTTAACATACTTCTCTCCTAGCCTATCTGCATGAAAGAAAAGGAAGGGAACCCTGTCATAAGTCCTTAGTACCTAGAAGTCAACACTGTTCTATACTTGCCTCAGTTTGACTCTTGTTGGCCCATGTGTTTATTTTCTCCGCTATGGTCCCTCTTTCTACCATTGTTTGCTTCCCGTTTTCTTGAACTGTTTCAACCCAGATGGATTAAACAAAAATTTTTGCCTAAAAGGGTATCATACTGTATATAAAATTATAGGTTTAATAGAGGCTTGAAAAGCTTTCATGAAAACTCAGTAGGCATTTGGAGATTGGAGGGTGACTTCTGCCTTTATGGAGGGCCTGATACATGTCTCTGCAGAGTGGGAGGATGGACCCAGACTGGAAAGGAATGGAAACTGGGAGAAGCCATGGCCCTAGGGGGGTTTACCTTGACTTCAAAAGTTTTAAAGAAAAATGAAAAATTGCCATTTTAGCAAATGAACATAATTCTAATTGGATCATGACCCCTGTAGACTTTACTCAGTTAGGGCTACCATTTCCAAACATTAAATGGGGTAGATGATGTATAATAAAAGCACATTTTCAAATATTGAATATTCAAATATTCCAGGTGCAAGTCATAATTATATGGTTGGATTTAGTGAAGTCAGTGGATCCTGAGTTTCCTATTAGTGTATTTATGATACCAGTTCATTTTTTTCAACTGGTAGGAATTGTTAGCTAGCACCAATTTAAGTTTGAAAATGATTTTATCTAGTAGTCCATTTTTTTCTGTAAATTAGAAAAAACCTAAAGCTTTCAATTTGGTCAGTTAACATCTTTGGTCCAAGTCAAGGAAACTATTAAATCATGGATTTAAAAACATATAATACTCCAAAGATCCATAAAGGTATAAATTTGAAACCACAGCATGAGATCCTACTGACTTAGTTGAAGAAAACCACCTTTAGGGCTTAGAATCAGAGGCACTTGTCTTAGAACATCAGCCTTACCTGCGTGTGGGCAGGAGACCGTAAGTCTGTTTGCCCATGAGAAGAATGGGAAAAAATCATTAGTATCTAACATATTGAGTTTTTGTTATAATTAAATAAGGTAATTCACATAAAGTATTTAGGACAAAATACAAATGTAGCAACTTGATATCTGGCACTTATTACGTTAACTGTGAATTTTGAACACAGTACAGCAGAATGAGTCCTCTCATCAAAGAACCTCTCGTGCCTCCCTAATGGATCTCTGTAGTATCTTAGAAATCATACCAGTAAATAGTCATCACCATGGGGTTTAGAACTGATTATTATTTATACATGTTCATGCTTGAATGAAGAAGTAACACCATTTCTAGTCAATATTATTTGATAGGACACACACTAGATTTGTTTACCCACTATAGTTCTCAGTTATCTGTAATTAGGGTTTTAAATAAATGGTGAAGTAAGGAAGGAAACAATTTGTACAGTCCACTTAAACATACTTTAACCAGATTCCTGCCATTAAAGACCCTTCAAGTGTTAGTATCTTCTATAAGCCAATTATGCAGGTGCCTATTTCCAAAATGTCTTATGAAGCCTTAGGAAATAACTTAATTGGTACTTTATAGGATTTTCTTATTAATGTCTTTATTCTAAAAGGAACCTACTCAATGGAAGAAGAAAGAGAAAGCAACAATTTAAAGATTTTTAGGAAGAAAGGCTAAATGGAAAGTATAATGACTAAATTATTGACCTAATTAAAGTGAAAGTTGAAACTGATCAAAACGTTTGAAACTAGAATGATATAAACATCCTGATATTGAGGTTTCTGTTTTTATGTCTATGATAGTCTAGGAAAATGGGGTGTTATTTATAATTCTGAAGTCAACAAGTCCAGGGCAGTAAGTTATTTACATGCTTAGGAAAAGAGCCTTACTTAACCAATTTCCCCCACCTCTTTCCATTTCTGTTATCTTCTGCCAGGAGGAATTTACTTTACAATTAAGTTACAATAGAACTGTCTTAGCTTGTTGATTCCCCACAAGCATCTTTACATATATATCACCTTAAATTTCTACAGCCATTAAATCACAAACTTCCCTTTCCAAAGAAGCTTGTTAAGCGGTGGATAAGAGCTGGAACTCTATCATACTGAGTGACCCAGAATACAAACTTGAAGTTTCATTAGTCCAGACACATACACAGCCTCCTTGGAATCACAAACAAGGTATTTTAGTACTTGTAGCTACTAATGGATTTGACTTTTTATCTTGCCTAAGACACAAAGAAAAATCTATTTAATTTTATCTTATCATTGCTTTTGTAATAATAAATGTGGTATTTCAGAGGATCCATGAAAAGTAACTACCTCTTACAAGACAAGATTTGCTTTTTTCTTTTTGGCTGACTTTACATCTATTTGTCTCAGTTTCCCCATACCCAATGTCACTCCATCCATGTGTTTATCAATATAGACTATCAATAATAATATCAATGTGACTATCAATAATAATAACTCCTGCTTATTAAACACAGACTACGCAGAAATAACGTATACATTGTCCTTCTATCAGTCTTACAAGTAGACACAATTGGGAAACACTTTGGCCCATATTAACATGGGAAGTAACCTTCCAAAGTCTCAAGGACGGGTTAACTTTTTCATTGTTTGTACATTTAGAAAGCATCGCTCATTTTTGGACTTACAAACCACAAAAAGGCTGCTGTTCAAACTTCTCCATTGTTTATCTGGTTATGATATGAATTCATAACTTAGTAATGTGGTAAAACGTTTTGGAGCATCTACTATATGCCAGTTACAGTGGCTTAGAGGCAGAAATGCATATGAAAACATAAATTACCACCTAAACCTTGCCCTTTAGGAATTTACAGTCAAGTGAGAGAGACAGGCATTTAGATTGATTATAAGATCAAATAACTATAATGAAAAGTTAAGGACACAATCTGTGACAGGAACAAAAATCCTGTATCTTCTGTCCCTTTCTGGGGTAGATTATTGTATGTTATTTCAAGTGATGCTTTCAAAAGGTCAAATTTTTTTCTTTCAATTTTATTTTGCCCATTCAACTATTCAAACACTACAAAATTCTGTCAAATAGTCTATTATACATATATATAAACACATATATATAATACAGGAAGGTCCGTTGAAAGACTGTTTAAAAAGTAATTAAAGCAACAGCCTCCCTGCCCTTCTCTACAACTAGACGTCTGCCACTTTATCATAAGAACAGTTAAGGTTTATTATTTGTAGAGGAAAACACAGTTTCTGAGTGGGGGAAATCAGGCACAGTTGAAAGGAAGGGTCACTTCTAAAAAGTCTGCAGATAAACAGAAGTATTACTATAGCATGTTGAAATTCCAGCTCACTTTCCCTCTGGGCTACCAGAGGCTGGCAGTAGGCTAGACCTAATAAAAATATTAGAAGTCCTGCAATGAGAGCGCCCCAAGGTAAGATGCTGTACTTGCTTTGAAAGTCGCCCAACCAAACCACCCTTAGGCCCATCGTTGAGAAGCCCCACTGACCCAGTTAGAGCTTCTAGTCCACTTCTCAGTGTCTCAGTCTCACATGTGAGCAGACAGTCATGAGTCTCACAAAATATTTGAGGACAGACTTTAATAAAGAATTCAGGGGCATCTGGGTGGCTCAGTTGGTTAAGCATCTGACTCTTGATTTCAGCTCAGGTCATGTTCTTATGGTTCATGGGTTCAAACCCTGAGTCCAGCTCTGTGGTGACAGTGTGGAGTCTGCTTGGGATTCTCTCTCCCTCTCTCACTGCATCTCCCCGTCTCATTCACAGGTGTGTCCTCTCTCTCTCAAAATAAATAAATAAACTTAAAAATACAAATTAAATAATCCAGATTTTTATATTAAAAGCAATTTAGAGAAAAAAGAGGTAATATGGAAGCAAGGACACCAAACCAATAAATGGATGGATAAGTAAATAAATATTAAGCACTAGGTGTTATATATAAGTGATTAATCTCCAAATTCTATGCCTGAACCCAATTTTACCATATATGTTAACCAACTATAATTTTAAAGCTTGAAAATAAATAAACACACAAACTCATGGATATCCTCAGAGGTAAGAGGATTCATGGCAGTCATGAAACAACTTTTGAAAAAAATCAGAGGAAAAAGAGTTGTCTATGTTAAACATGTGTTGAAAAAACATCACTACGTGAGTTGAACATAAAATGAAGTAAAACCCAGTGAAAGAACAAAAAGACAAACATATGGAGACAAACAAAAACAAGGAAGAGGAAATAATAAAATATTTAATTAATATTTTCCAGACTTGAAAGGCTAGGGTAAAGGATGAAAAGATTCAAACTAAATTATTAAATTTTAAAGTATTAGGACCAAGATGATCCCAAACACTTTTAGAAGAAAAGAACAGTTTCATGCAAAGGACAAGTGTCAGAATGGCATAGGACTTTCAATAGCAGTACTAAGCTAGAAGGCAGTAACCCATTTCTTCCAAGCTCTGAGGCAGAATCATTTTCACCCTTGAATTCTGTTCTCAGCCCTATTATCAAATAAATAGAAGGGTAGAATGAGGTAAACTCTCACCAGTTTTGCATCCTATGTACACTTGCCCAGGAAGGTACTGAAGATGTATTCTTCCAGTGCAAGAGAGAAAGCCAAGACAGTCAAATTCAAGAGACCCAGGAAACCAACATTCCTTTTTTCTTTATAACTAAGGAAAAAGAAACCAAGCATAAAGCATATTTTTTATTTTTTATTTTTCATATAGTTTATTGTCAAGTTGAGGAAACCAATCTTCAACATAAGAGAGGGAAGGGAAGTCCTAGGTGATTGTGAACAGAGATTCCCAAATAATATTTCAGATGGCTCCAGGAGAGATTTATTCAAGAAGAGAAAATATATTTTAATGTACTGACATGAGATTAAAAACAACTTAGTAAGAGTTCTGAGATGGGTTGAGAAGTACAGTGAAGAACACAAGAAGCTAATGATTCTGGGGGTGGGGGCAGTTATGACATTATAATATACTAGATGAGTCAGCTGTCAGAAATGTTTATATACCTATAATAATCTAAGAATGTAATTTAAAAAACGTTGATTTAACAAGAGTACAGCTTGTGTTCTCTTCTGATGTGTGTGTAGGTTCATGATGGAGGTTGCTGTGGTAAGATGAGAGACAGATAAAAATCTTAATAGATGTTTTCCCAAAGAAGATATATAAATGGCCAGTAAGAGCATGAATAGATGCTCAACATCATTAGTCATCATGAAGATGCAAATTAAAACTATGATAATACTTCACTCCCACTCAGATGGCCAGAATCAAAAAGATAATGGCTGGCCAAGATGCGGAGAAATCAGACCTCTCCACCTACACTGGTGGGAATGTGAGATGGTGCGGCTTCTCTGGAAACAGTTTGATTTACATGACTCTACACTGACCGAGCCCTTCTAGGTATATAACCAAGAGAAGTGGAGGCTTATGTCTGCACAGAAACTCGTACACAAATATTTACACCAGCATTGTCCTTAATAGCCAGAATCTGGAAACATCCCAAATGCCCATCAGTGGAAGAATGGGATAAACAAAATGTGGCATATTTGTGAAAGGGAATGAAGTATTAACACATGCTGCTGCTTGGATAAACCTTGAAAACATGATAAGTCAAAAAAGCCAGTCACAGGAATCCATCTATTACACGGCTCCATTCAGAAGATTTGGGAAACTGAGCTTCCTCCTTTAAGTGCCTGACTTTGGCCCAGGTCATGATCTTGCAGTTCATGGGTTTGAGCCCTGCGTTGGGCTCTGTGCTAATGGCATAGAGTCTGCTTAGGATTCTCTCTCTCTCCCTCTGCCCCTACCCTACTTGTGCTTTCTTTCTCTCTCTCTTAAAATAAATGAATAAACTTTAAAAAAAAGAATTGGGAAATTGATAGAGGCAGAAAGTAGGTTAGTAGTTGATTACGGCTGAGGTAGAGGGCCGACAAAGGAGGGGCAGTGGTAGGGAGTAATAGCTAAAGAGTATGGGATTCCTTTGAGGTGATGAAAATGTTCTAAAATTGACCATGGTGATAGTTGTACTTTTCTGCTCATTTACTAAAAACCATTTAATTATACCCTCAGTATACATATGTATGTATATACATATGTATGATATATGAATTGTCCCCTAATGATTGAGCTGTTTTTAAAGTATATTTAATTATATGTTTAAATTATATTTATATTATATTGAACTATATTTAAGTTATAGCTAAAAAGTGATTGCCTATATTGGGGCCCTTAGCCTGTTCAGTCAGTGAAGCACGAGACTCTTGATCCTGAGACTGAGTTTGAGCCTTATGTTGTGTGTAGAAATTACTTAAAAATAAAATTTAAAAAAAAGTGATGGCATATAAGTCAATGTTCCTCAACCTGGGCATTACTGACATTTGGGGCCAGACCACTGTTGTGCGGTGAACACTGCAGAATGTTTAAAAGCATCATGGGCTCTGCATACAAGATGTCAATAGCAACTCTCTCTCCCCTCCCCCATTATTGATAACCAAAATGTCTCAGAACATTGCCAAATGGCCAAGTGTGGGGGTGGACAGTGGAAGGAAGGTTGATTTTCCCTAGTTAAGAACCACTGCTCTAGTGATCGGGAATTCGAGCAAGGGAAGAGCTACAATGTGGAGGAATGGTTATTTTTCATAAGAAATATTGAAGAAGTACTTGACTATTCAAAATGTCAATGTGTGGGGTACCTGGGTGGCTCAGTCAGTTGGGCATACAACTTTGGCTTAGGTCCTGGTCTCAAGGTTTGTGAGTTCAAGCCCCACATCAGGCTCTGTGCTGACAGCGCAGAACCTGCAGTCTGCTTTGAATTCTGTGTCTCCCTCTCTCTCTGCCCTTCCCCTGCTCACACACACACTCTCTCTATCTCTCTCTCTCTCAAGAATAAATGAAAAAAAATTTTTTAATTAACAAAAATTGGGGTGCCTGGGTGGCTCAGTTAAGTGTCCGACTTCGGCTCAGGTCATGATCTCGTGGTTCACGCATTCAAGCACTGTGTTGGGCTCTGTGCTGACAACCTACTTCATGGATTCTGTCTCCTTCTCTCTCTGCCCCTCCCCTGCTCATACTCTTTCTCTCAAAAATAAATAAAACACTAAAAAAATAAACAAAAATAAAGTCTGAACTTGTGTGTTTTCTCTTGGGCCGCTATAACAAGATACCACAGACAGATCAAGCAACAAAAAGTTGTCTATTTCTCACAGTTCTGGAGGCTGGGGAGTCTTAGACCAAGATTTAGTTTCTAGTGAGCATTCTCTTACTGGCTTTTAGTTGACTGCTTTGTTGTTGTGTCTTTACATGGCAAGAGGGTGGGAAGGAAGATCTTGCTCTCTTCTTCTTATCCCTATTAGACTAGGGCCCACTTTTATGAGCTAATTTAACTTTAATTACCTCCCAAGAGCCCTATCTCCAAATACACATTGGGAGTTATGAGTTTGACATATGAATTTGGGGGTATAAAATTTAGTCCAAGGCAATGTATAACTTTGAATAAAATAGAAACTAAATATTGGATATTTTCACAGAAAATCTATAATAAAATTAGTTACTGAAGTTGTTCCTTTCCTAGAGTGCCAGTGAGGTCACTGTCACTGGGGATGTTATTAACAAGACTAGGAATACCATTTTGTTACTGTTGTTTTGTTTTGGATAGTTACATTCACTTGGCAATAATGTCAAATTTTTATTGTAAAGTTTGCAGTGGCTTTCAAAACTATCACATTATATCTATTTAAAAAAAAACTAAGTGGCTGTTTTATAGGAAAGATTGTTTTGATTATTTGCTTACTAGACTTAGATATATATTTTAACCATGTTTTTCATGTGATTCAGGAGAAAAGAAACAACTTAAACATTCTTCAAGCATGTACATATCACACCAGAAATATATAGGCAATTGCTCCATTTTTATAAATTGTTATCAACTATTCAAAACCCGAAACAGGATATTAGTAACGGATATTTGTCCGTTAATCTAAGGTGTTCTCCAGGCCAACTGAAATCATTTGATGTGGTTATTTCCCTCTATGTTCAATCTTTTAAACAGCGATTTAGTTTAAAGGTTTTATTTGGTCTAGTCATTAAAAAAAAATCAAATCTTCCTAGTCAGTGATCAAAGCTTTATTTAGATTTTTTTTTAGCAAATAATTAATCTCAGTTTTACTATTACATTCATCAACATATTAAAAAACTACAGCATAGGTCCATTTGAAAAACTTCCCCCATTTATCAAGCTGACATTTTGGCTGCTTCACAAAAAAGCAGATCCCATCATTGGTGTATATAGAGGCAAATCCAAATGAAATCATTCGTTCCACTTGGGGATGTTTGATTAATGAGATCCCTCTTGGTTTTATTACTCTTTCTGCATTCTTCACATCTCTCTTTTGACACATAACCATTCTCTTTGGAAACCACCTTCATTTTCTTTACGTATAATGCGGATTTAATTTAGGTTTGGAATTTTGTTTTCTTTTAGAAATCTTTTCATAAACCATTTATAGGACCTTTATTTGTAAGCTAAATATATTTATCTACTCTACTGCGTGTTGTGGAGATCTATTTTTCTAACCTGTTAATAAAACCCACCTGGGAAAGAAAACACACATTAATTGAGACCTTTTGCCTCCACCCTATTTTCTTCCCATACCTTTTAGAATATGAAAAGATACATTAAGGCAGTTTTAGATTATAATATCAGAACAATGCAGCTTTAGTAGTCATTCTCAAGGTCTTTAATGCTATCTTTGAACCAAGTGTGAATAGAATCAAAGTTGCTTTTAAGAACTCTAAGGCTGTGATAACTGAAAAGCAAATATATTTCATAGATAGATGAACAGAGTAAATGTTTACCAAGTCAGCTTAATGAATTAATTAAGTATTACCTGCTTGAAAAAAAAAAGGAGATTTTTTTTTTTAAACTAGTCTTTTGACCACCTTTAATTCAATGGGCTCACTGCTTATTTTATATCCTGTCAAAACCACAATAGCTTCAGGCAGGACACGGAGTTGATCCCCAACACCACTGCTCCTTAGAGAATAAGGGAAATCTACTTTTAATGCTCACTGAATATAGTCTAAAGTAATGAAACTCAGTTATGAGACTCAGGCTGAAATCATTATCTAAAAATAGGAAGGGAGTCCAAGCAAGCACAGAGCTGTGCAGAGTGAATTCACAGGTAACATCATCTATTGCATAAGATATACCCAAGGAACCAGATACAATTTCATCCCTGCCTAATGTGCTTTATTTTCACGGCCTCAGAAACCAACTGGAGACCGTAGGTGAAAAGAGTTTTACTCCTGCCTGGGGATGGTTCATTATGGCCACGGCGATAAAATCCACTCCTTAGCTTTGAGCATCAAACCTTTCAAACTTTGGATTCTAATTCCTTTTCTAACCTCTTTGATTTTACCCTAATTCTATCCTCCTAAGACAAAATACTTAACTTGAAACAAGGGGGATAGGCCAACTTCCTCTAAGGTAAGAAATAGGTTATACTTTGGAGGGTCATATAACCTCTGTCACAGCCACTCAACTCTGCCACTCCGTTGGCAGGAAGTAGCCATAGATCATGCATGAAACAGTGGTGTGGTTGTGCGCCAGCACCAATTCATTTACAAAACAGGTGGCGACTTCATTTGGCCCATAGGCCATAGTTTGCAGACTCCAGTTCTAGATCAATTGATTTTACAAACTGTGAGTTGTGACTGTTGAATAGAACATGCAACAATTTTGTAGGCCACGGCTAGGTTTTTATTTATTTGTGTAACCTTACGTTCCTCGACCACTGTTTATTATAAAGGGGAACCCTGATCCACATGATGGATTTATTTGTAGCATTTCTGGTAGCAAGTATGGGCACCAGGGCCTCCGAACTTTCTGGATTAGGAGCAACAGAGATCAGCTACCAGGAGGGTCTGGTCACGCTGGATGAAGATGGCTTTGATATCTTAGAAGTCTTATCCACGTGTTTCTATTAATGCGCCACTAGGGAGTCTGAGACGCTCTAGCGAGTGTGCACGTGACCTCCGCTTCACGCAGCTGTGGCGTTCCACGCAGGTGCAGCTCCTCGCGCAGAAGCAGTAGATTCTATTGAAGCCAGTGCGGCCAGCTTAGGGGTAGTGTGTTTGCTTTGATGAAGCTCTTGCGGCTTTTGCGTTGTGCCGCCGTGAGGTTGTGTTCTTGTGTCTGAAGACCTGCCTAGAATGCCCTCAGAAGGTGTGGCGCAGGGACAACAGATCTTCACACTGTGGCTCTGCCGCTGGAAAAGGTCAGTTTTTGTTTGGTTTTCTTTTTTAATGGATGCTTGCTTCTGTTACTAGTTCATGTAGTTTTAAAAATTTGGGAAAATACAATTAAAAAAAAATTAATGGGGTGCCCGGGTGGCTCAGCCAGTTAAGCAGCTGACTTCTGCTCAGGTCACGATCTCACAGCTTGTGGGTTCAAACCCCACCTCCGGCTCTGTGCTGACAGCTCAGACCCTAGGGCATACTTAAGATTCTGTGTCTCCCTCTCTTTCTGCCCCTCCCCCGCTCATGGTCTGTTTCTCTCTGTATCAATAATACACAAAAAAATTAAAAATAAATAAATAAAAACAAAATTAAGAAATATAATTGTAAGTGGAAAGATAAAAATTTATTTGCAAACGATAAGATGTTACTACTCAAAAATCCAAGAGAATAATCTGAAAATCCTTTAGAAGGGTGGGTCCCAGAGTTACCTGCACATGGGAATCACCTGGGAATGCCATGAAAAACCTGATGCCTGCTCCTCACCCTAAAGAGATTGTGATTTAATTGGCCCGGCTGGTGCTTTATTTATTTATTTTTAGATCGGGGATTTAAAAAAATAAGAGAAATATCAATGTGTATATATTACATGTATGCATGTAGTAAGAGTACGTACAGTTTTTTTTTTTTTTTTTTTTTACAAAAGTCTTTATTATTTTTGAGAGAGAGTATGTGTGTATGTGAGCCAGCAGGGGTGGAGCTGAGAGAGGGAGGGACAGAGGATCCCAAGCCAAGTTCAGTGCTGACAACAGCAAGCCCAATGCACAGATGCAGGGCTCTAACTCAGGAACAGCCAGATCGTGACCTGAGCCAAAGTTCCGTGTTCAACCACTGAGCCACCCAGGTGCCCCAAGCATGCACTGTTCTGCGAAACTTTTGTTTTCAGATACATGTTTTACATGGATGTGTGTACTGGCTGTGAAGCAAAAGCTATTCACCACCTGCAGACACAGTGTGAAAAGTTACCTAGCATCTGCAGAGCCTTAACATGGGAGCCATACTGCCTTCCTTTGAAATATGTCATGTGGAATGATGCTTGAATTGTTGAAAGCACTTTGGGTAAAGAGGAGAATCCAGAGGCAAGGAACCCTTCCAGAAATACAGTGGCGGATGCGAGCAAGGAGTGTGAGCTCCTCTTTGGGACAGTGGCCTACACACAGCTGGGGAGGCAGGCAGCAAAGGACCTTACCCGTCGGCAGTGCGGAGGCCCTCTTCCAGACCACACTTCCAATAACTCACTACCTTCCCTCCTCTTCCTTTTCAATTATTTAAATCTGAGTTAAGCAGAATCAGAAAAGGGAATGAAATTTTGGATGAAGGTAAATTCCCCTGGGTGAAATAATCCTGGTGAGGTAAAAGAGGTCATGAAATCCTCACCCCCCATCTTGTCTCAGATAATGGATCTTTGTGGCATTTGTTTTGCTCTCTTTTCCTGCCTTCTGACATTGTTTTTTTTTTTCTTTCTACATGTGACTCACACATACGTGGAGGTGAAAAAGGAGAGGTTTTCTTTTAGATTGTAAATTCTAGGACTCCATATGTTACCATAAGGAAATTTAGATAATGTCAAGTTGAGGGAGAGGAGGAAAAGGAGGGAAAGGTACGGTAAGAAGTCACTCTGGAATGGTGTAGTTAAGATACTTCTTTTGGGGATGGGGAAATCTTAGAAGTTTGCGGGGAGTGAATGAGAAAACCATGTTAAAATTAATTAATCTGCATTAAAGATACAGAACAGAAGTGTTGGTGAGTGTTCCTTAACTTACAGATCGTGTGGTACTTACTAATGAATTAACACAAACAGGTGAATCCAGACTGTACTACATTTGTTTTCTTTTCTTCCTTTTTTTTTTTTGAAATGGGTAATAATCTCACTTAGATTATATGTAAAACTGAAAAGGAGTTCAAAATCCTATATAGTCTTCTGTCCCATTATTTTACTTTCTTATTAAACTGAATGAAGTATTGAGAATAAGTCAGAGATAATAAGTGTAGAGACCATGAAGATCCCAGGTGTCAAGATTTCTGGTTGGATTATTTCCATCCTAACAAGTTTCTTTCTCTTCATAAAGAAAAGTTTACATCTTGCTATATGTTATTATGCAGTCCATTCATACATTTATTCATTCATACTTCCAGAAACTGTTTACTGAATTCTTGCTATGTGCCAGTCACTCTACTCCATGTCACTCTAAGAAATCGAATGAGGCCGAATTGGTGTCTCTGCCTTCTTGAAGCTCATGCCTGAAGACATTGAGGCATCACATGTGTCAGAGAGACTCACTGAAAATGAGAGAGATACTTTGAAAGTATTCAGTTCTGGCGGCACCTGGTTGGCTCAGTTAAGTGTCCGGCTTCGGCTCAGGTCATGATCTCATGGTCCGTGGGTTTGAACCCCGTGTTGGGCTCTGTGCTGACAACTAGCTCAGAGCCTGGAGCCTGCTTCAGATTCTGTTCTTCCCTGACCCTCCCCTGCTCATGCTGTCTCTCTCTGTCTCTCAAAAATAAATAACAAAACAAAAAAATTTAAGAAAATATTCAGTTCTGGAGAGAAAAGGCAGGTGAATGTGGGTTCCTAAATTTGCGTATCTGTCACTGTTCATTAAGTCCTATTGCCTAGAATGTGAAAACAGCTTCCTAGCTCCAGTTATGTCTTTAAATTTAAAAAAATATAGTTAAAAGAATATAACAAGAAAATAAAGGTGTGATGATATAAAGAAACCTCAAATTCTAAAAAAAAAAAAAAAATCCCTAATATTTCCTTAATCCTTCACATTTCCTTAATTTGTACATGTTTTTACCCAGAAGAAATAACAATCAGCAGTACATGCTAATTTTTAAAAAGTCACACCATGTATTGGTTTCAGAGCCAAAAGCCAAAAGTCCTGTCTCCTGAGGTTGGCCATATGCAACAATGGATTGCAAATATTTATATTGAAATTATTTTCATAGGTGTCTGTCTTATGTCTTAAGGTGGTTCAAATTCATCCAAGAGAAAATAAACAGATATTTCTTCCATAATTTTTACAATAAAAGATGGAGTAAAATACTTGTTAAGTAAAATATCTTGTTACCTTAAAAGTACACATTTTCATACTTAGTATCTATTCTAAATTGAAAAGTAAATTTTAGGCAAGTAAATAAATGTCCTATAAACATGAAAGAAAACGAAATTTTTGAAGATATTTACTACATGAACCAGATGGGAAATTTAGCTTTGTATGGTGCTTGTTCCTAATGTTGCAAAGAAAGCCTAGATAATCTCCAATTGACAGTCTTTCCATTTTGCTTATCCTGTTTATCTAATGCATAGTCTGAGCCTACTGGTACATGGCAGTTGTCTTCTTATTTCCCTTTCGAGCTAAGAGTAGTTCCTTTTCTTTAGGGATCTGCTCCTGAATCCATGTAGCTTTAAAGAGGCTGAAAATCAAGATATCAGAAATCACTCACCTATTCTTGGCATAATGGTCAATTACACTATTCTGTATCCCTGAACACAAATTATTCAGAGATTGGGCATGAGATGCATATCAGGAAAATCAAAATGATAACACTTCATTCTCTAAAATGGTGCTAGAAGGTTAGGTCTCTCTGGGTTGCGAGAGGTGTGTGTCCAGGTGTGGTGCGCCCTGGACCTGCTGGAAGCTGTTAGTCATCTACTGAGTGAACCTGACTACACATGGAGGAAAATGTGACCTAGATATAAGTGGTGGCGGGAGGAAAGAAAGAGATTACTAGTGTCATGTCGTTGATTTCAGTCCTTAAAGCTCAAATTCCTTGACTCTGTGAAATATGTTAGTATACATATCAGTCACATGAATCCTTTGTAAAAAATGCTTGCGATGGTGAGAGTTGAGTCTCCGTTACTGAGAAAATACTAGTACTTGATTTCTGCTTAAGTATTCCTGCCCAGGATTCTGTTCCGTGGATTCCACACACGTTGGTGGGGTCTCCTGCTTGCCGCTTAGCCTTTTACCAACCCCTTTTCTAGTAATAGTAAATCCTAGCTCTACTAGATAGAGTCAGTAGTGACTGGTCTGATCACCAGAACAAGCACCTACTTACCCACAGCTATTTGAGGATTAAAAATTCGTTGTAGGCAGATACTGCCTGCATTTATAAGATGTTTGTGAATTTTTTTATTTTGAAGTCCAGGTCTAGTTTCTTCATGAGAAATGGAATCTCTTTACCATCTACTCATATATTTTTATAAGATATATTTGCCAGCTTTTGAAAGAGATAACTCGATTTTCCACCAATTATCTAAAGTACACAAAGATAGCTATTAACTGTTCTCTACCTTGTTTAATGTCTTTCTGAATCCACCCCCCTTAGCAAGAAAGCAAAGTCCCAGGCAAACAAAAGCAAATACATTGACGCAATTGCTGGTGTAGAGTTTTAGGCCATGGCACTATCTGTAAAGACTGTGCCAAGGTACACTCCTCCGTGGAAGAAGAGAAATGGCCTTTTTCCCCTTTAACCAAGAATATAATTTTTCTAGTTATTTGAAGAGCTGCTTCTCCTGGCAGTCATAAAATTCTTTAGTTAGTACTTAAAACACTTGTGTCACATTCCAATGATCACTACATGAATGATTTATAATACTGTACCTGAAAGATAATTCTTAGAGGGTAGAATAGGCAACTTGAATAGTCTTCTAATCTCAGACCTTGTCTGGAAGATTTTTCTAAAGATACAGCACTCTCATTATCTAAAAAGTATTTACTTGTCCACTTAAGCATATTTTTCACATATTTCTCATAAAAAAACTCAAAGACTCTCTGAAGGTAGAAAAGATGAACAAATCACTGTATCTTTTTGTTCGTGTAATACTTTCTGAAAATGTATTTATTTGTTCTAAAGATTTTTTTAAAGAACTTGTGAATGTAGCCATGTTAAGTCAATACTTTATGTTACAGGTCATACTTCTCAAATGGAGTTAGTACGTGAAAGTGTTAAAATGAATAAAGGTTATATAGGAGTACTGTCTTGAATGAAATCTTGGATTTTACTCATTCCATCTTTTTTTTCTTTTTTGCCTATGTGGATAATTGAGTTGAAGTGATTATTAAGGAAGTTTGACAGTATTTTTTATTGGCGCCACACTTTGTGCTCTTGGTAAGAATATCTTTTAGTTTTATTTAGCACTTTATTATTTGAACCATTTTCCTCGTGGAAACCATTTTTGGTGCATTCCAGCTAGTCTTCAACAAACCATAGTATCTGTTCCATCAAAGCTGCTGTTCAGTCCTTGATAATATTTCATTGGTCATCTAATGTCAAAAAACAGAGATAGCAATATTAGATATTGTAATTGGATTTTTAATATTTAGCTTTTTATTATTTCTTCAAAATGCTTAATTTTTGGTATCTCCAAATTAAAAATGCTTAATAGGTCCCTTATTCAAGATTTTGGTGGCACCTGGTTGGCTGAATTGGTTGACCGTCTGACTTCTTTCTGCTCAAGTCATGATCTCACAGTTTGTGGGTTCAAGCCCTGCATCAGGCTCTATGCTGAACATTTCTCAAAGCCAGGAGCCTGCTTTGGATTCTGTGTCTCCTTCTCTCTCTGCCCCTCCTATGCTCACACTCTGTCTCACTCTGTCTCTCAAAAAAAATGTAAAAAAGATTAATTTTTACAATTAATATTATTTAGAAACTATTTATACTTTATTTATACTCCAAACCTTCATTATGCTAGCCGAAATGACAATTACTTTTGTCTTATCAAAGAGGGTATTATGTAAGTTATGCAAAAATTATGACCAAAACTGTAAGCATATAATTATATAAGTATAGTAATTAAATATAAATTAGAGATTCATTATCATATGCATTATCATAATATGCATAGGGTTATGAGCTGTGTCTGCCAATTTTCTTCCATTTATGTTCTATTTTTAACCACTCATATCTTTATTCACTCATCTTCTATAGTAGAAACATTAGGTTCTAGATGGAATCACTGTGCAGATGTTTTTATAATAACTGCCACAAGGATATAGTTTGCCCACTTCCCTGATGACCAAAAATAAGAAAAAAAAAAAAAGGAACGCATTGAAAAGGATCGGTAAATATTCATAACCTATCTGATTCTGAGAAAACCTTTTAATGAAAATGCTGTCTTAGTTCAGGAAATCATTGAAATTACTGGTCTTACTACCAACTAAAATTGAACTTTCTAAATTTCAGAGGTGAAATATTTAAACCCAAATGCTGCTGTTTCATCTCTGCCACTTGTCGTGCTTCATTGTTGAAGCACAGATACATCTGAACCTAGATTTCTGAGGCCTTTGTGCTGTAATGTAACAGCATGCTGCTTGAGTCCCCGAGGGAACTGGACACATGTGCGCCGAAGCAGAAGCCTAAGCATCATCTGTCCCAGAGGATCCAGGCTTAGTGACGAAAGGGTTATATTAATGTGAATTGATATAAAAAATCCTTTTTCCTTCTTGGCCCACCCGACTGCAATGAAAGCACAGAGCCCAGACCTTGGAAGTAGATCACTGGGGGTTGTATGAAGTCTCTGGAGCTGCCTTAACAAAGTACCACAAAAGGAGTGGCTTTAAACAACAGACATTTATCTTCTCACAGCTCTTGAGGCCAGAAGTCCAAAATCACGGTGTTGGCGGAGCCACACACTTCATCGAAAAGATCCACAGATTCTTTCTTTGCTTCTTTCTAGTTTCTGGTGGTTGTTGGCATTGCCCCGCTTGCAACTGTGTCTCTCAGCTCCTTGTCTCCAACTGTAACATTGTGTGTCTGTGTCAGATTCCTCTCCTAGAAGGACACTAGTCATTAAATAAGACATCACCAGTATGACTTCACCTTACCTGGATTACATTTATAAAACCTCAATTTCCCAAAAAAGTCACATGCACAGGAACTAATGGTTGAGACTTAGGCCCAGCTTTTTGGGAGTCACGTCCTGGGTATAGAAGTAGCCAGAGCTGATCCTCTGGAAGCCATACCTTAAGGTAGCACAGGATTCTGCCATAATTTAAAAAATTTTTCTAACGTTTATTTATTTTTGAGAGAGAGAGAGATGGAGTGTGAGTGAACTAGGGATAGAGAGAGAGGGAGACACGGAATCTAAAGCAGGCTCTGAGCTCCGAGCTGTCAGCACAGAGCCTGATGCAGGGTTCAAACCATGAGATCATGACCTAAGCCAAAGTCGGACACTTAACTGAGCTACCCAGGTGCCCCTGCCATGCTTTTTTTTCTTTGATGTGTGTTTTTTTTTTTTAATTTATTTTTGAGACAGAGATAGAGCATGAATGGGAGGGGCAGAGAGAGAGGGAGACACAGAACTGGAAGCAGGCTCCAGGCTCCGAGCTGTCAGCACAGACTGAGCCACCCAGGCACCCCGCCCCTGCCATGCTTTAAATCTGAATGACTAAGTAAAAAGTTGGATGAAGATAATGTTTTATATGTGGGCATTTATATACATAATTATTTTCTCCCCAATCCTTCTAAAAATGACAATAAAGGGACTTTAAAAGTACAGATCTCTACAAAAAAGAAAGGGACAGAAAGCAGCAACTTATTTTTGGAAAATGGATAGCACATGAGTGAGTGTAATTGACTAAGCAAAACCAAGAGAGCCAAATCCTAAGCCCACATTATCATAAGTCAAGAAACAACCTGACTATTCTTTAGAATTTTCCAAAACTTCAGGTTCTAGAAGCAGCATATACCTATGGAAGTGAGGGCAAAAGTTGGATTCAGAACTTAGGCTGGAAATCTATTTAATAATGGGTTATTCATAACCCCTAGATCACCTACCTCATCCAGTAAGACCCTGCTACTTCTCCCACATCTCTGCAAAGATGGGAGGTTTATTCTCTGAAGTGGTAAAACAGAGCATCTCCGCACTCGAGGCACGAGACTGCCGATCGTGGAACCAGGTGAAAGACTAAATACAAATACTGACTCATTCTGACAGAGGGTTAGTATCCAAAATTTATAAAGAAATTATCAAATGCAATACTCCAAAAAAACCCAGTTAAAAGAAATGGGCAGAAGACACAGCCAGGCATCTTTTCAGAGGAGACATATGGATGGCTAACAGACACATGAAAAGATAGTCAATGACACTCACCAGGGAAATGCAAATCAAAACTACAGTGAGGGATCATTTTCTATCTGTCAGAATGACTAAAATCAACAACACAAGAAACAGCAGGTTTTGGTGAGGATGCAGAAAAATGGCAACCCTCTAACCCTGTTGGTGCGAATGCAAACTCTTGCAGCCACTCTGGAGAACAGTATGGAGGTTCTCCAAAAAGTTAAAGATAGAACTACCCTATGACCCAGCAATTGCAGTACTGGGTTATTTACCGAGAGGATTCAAAGCTGCAGATTTGAAGGGGCACATGCACCCGAATGTTTAGAGCAGCACTATCAACACTAGCCACATTATGGAAAAGTCCATCAACTGATGAACAAAGAAGTTGTGATATATATGTGTGTATACACATGCACACATACACACACAGAGGAATTGAATGGAATTTAATAATCCATAAAAAGAATGAAATCTTTCCATTTGTAGTGACATGGATGGAGCTAGAGCCTATTATGCTAAGCGAAATAAGTCAGAGAAAGACAAATACCATGGAATTTCACTCTCGTGGAATTTAAGAAACAAAACAAATGAACATAGTGGGGAAGAGAGAGAGACAAACCATAAAACAGACCTTTAACTATAGAGAACAAACTGAGGGTTGCTGTAAGTGAGGGTTTGGGGAGATGGGTTAAATGGGTGATGGGTTTCAAGGAGGGCACTTCTGATGAGCGCTGGGTGTTGTATGTAAGTGATGAATCACTAAAGTCTATACCTGAACCTTAAATTACACTGAATGTTAAACCACTGGAATTTAAATAAAATCTTGAAACTGCAGAAGGATAAATAAATACATACTTAAAAATATTGATTCCAGAAGTGTACTCGTGTATGTTTAACAACTAGTTCTCTACTCTGTTTTGTAGCTGATTTCTGTGGTGTAAATAGCACCACTACCCATCACGCCTCCCAATTTCAAGTTCTTAACCTGATATCCCTGAATTTAAAATTGGGAAAATGTGCACATACTCCTTTCTTGTGAGTGAGTTCATATCAGCTCCGTCACACTACTGATTGAAAACTACCGATCCTTTTCTCTTAAGGCTTTAAAATGCTGGCTTCCCTCTGGGGACACAACTGAAATATTCTTAGAGGAATATGACCAATCTCAAGAAACAACTGATGTCTGACTTACTCAAAGAAATAGTCTTCCAACCCTCTCTAGAGCAAAGGTCTCAATTGGCAAAGCCTACTCACGTCTTAGAGCTTTCATTCTTAAACTCTCTCTTAAATATGTGCATGCAATGCAGGAGCACTGGGCAGCTGAGAAAAGCTTATTAAAAAAAAAGAGAGACCAAAAAATAAATAAATAAAAGAACTTGAAGGCAACAAAAACTATGGTTGAAGAAAGAAAAGATCTTCATAAAGATTATTACATCCATGAAATAAGATCAAGTGCTTTTATTATTTTTTTTTAAAGTAAGCTCTACACCCAGTGTGGAACTTGAACTCATGATCCCAATAGCAAGAGTTTTTTTTTTTTTTTTATACTTTATTGACTGAGCCAGCCAGGCACCTCCAACTAGGTGCTGTTTTTAAAAAAGCAGAAAGTAAAACTGCTCCATGAATTTAAGAGGAATAAAAATCACAAAATAAGTTTTGGAAATTAAATTTGTGCTAACATCCCAGAAGTAGAGAAAAAAAGACAAGAAAGGATAGAAAAAAGAGAAAATTAGAAAATTTGGACCAACTCAGAAGCTCAAAAAATAAAGAGAAAATAGGAAATGTATGAGAGAAATCATCAATAAAGTCATTGAAGAAAATTTCTTAGTACTTAAATTTATTTCCAGATTGATAGAGTCCATTACAATGGATGAAAACAAATTCGTACCAAAGCAAGTTATAACATTTTAGAACATGGAAAGTAATAGGAGGTTCTATGAGGTTCCAGAGAAAATAGACAAGTTATGCCCTTTACAGGGATAAGAATGCTTTGTTCATAGATTCAGCTCTGAAAGTCAGAAGGCAACAGAAAAATGCCTTCATATTTCAAAGAAATTATTTCCAGTGTAGAATTCTCTAGTCAAAATATCAATTAACCTAGGAGGCTGAAAGAATACATTTCAGACATGCAAGTTCTCAATTAACCTTGATGCACTGTTTCTTAGGAAACTGTCAGAGGATGTGTCCACCAAAACAGGAGAGCAAACCAACAGGAGAGTTAGATCCAGGAGAAAGGGATTCAGGCTGAGGAAGGAGTGAAAGGAATCATTAGGATACAAGTGATGGATGGTTTCATAAGGAGAGTGTGCCCCGACGGTGTCGCCAGTCCACTCTGCTGCTGGGCAGAGGCGCCCAGAGAGTGCTCCTGGGCAGTGGTGCCGACAGACCGCCGGATGCATCCAGAGTCTTGAGAAGGTATCTAGACAACTGCTGCAGAGCCCAGGGTTGAATCTGTGATACGCATATAGAAAACTAAGAATAAAACCTCACAGAATACTAAATATGATGCTTAGAAAGAAGACCAGGAAGAATGAAAGCATATTCCTATTATATATCACTTTGTTCAAAGACAAACTTTTAAAAAGTAGCAATATTAGCTCAAGAACCCACAGTTCTGTGCTATGTACAGTGACTGAGTAAACTGATAAAACACACCACCTGCTTCTAGGACTGTGGCATGGACCCTGCACAGATTGTGTTCTCTGCATTCCCGGAAGTGCTAACTTAGTGAGTAATGAAACAACTTGGAATTTCTTTTTCTCTTGACGAGGTACTCAAAGAGATATCAGAAGTGTCTCTGCTTTCAGAACTAGGTATCAGGTTATGGAATTGCAAAGACCAGACATGATCTTGCCCTAATAATGGTGTATTTAGTCTGAAAAAGAAAAACACATTGATATTATTCCTTATAATTTTATAAAATGCATATGAAATCATAGATGTAATGTAGGAACACCAGAGGAAATTTATGCACTGGGAAAGGCCTTAATAATATACATGTTTAAAGTGGTGCCTGGGTGGCCCAGTGGGTTAAGTGTCCAACTTCAGCTCAGATCATGATCTCAAGGTTCATGAGTTTGAGCCCTATATCAGTGTCTGCGCTGACAGTTCAGGGCTTAGAGCCTGCTTCGGACTCTGTGTCTCCCTCTCTCTCTGCCCCTACCCAGCTTCGGCTCTCTCTGTCTCTCAGAAGTGAATAAATGTTAAAAAAAAAATTTTAAAAATTAATAATAATCTCCATGTTTATGGAAAGCTGAAGAAGAAAAATCTATTAAGGGGACAGTGATTGTCCAGAGTGAGAGATCAAACCAGGAAGTATCTGGAAAACCAGGGACAGTGAAGTTCAAGATGGCAGAATGGCTACCAGGAAAACTCACCAAAACTTGAGGTTAATTAGATGGCAATTAGGCTTCTTAGTACGACGCACCATGAATAATAAAGAAAAGGCAGCACCACCACTGACTGAGCGCATAGCGTGTGCAGCCCTGAGCAGGTGTCCTTGAGGCTCATTGCCTCTCGCACATCCCACTAGCTCTTTTGCCACTACCATCTGCCAAGCTTCCGTCTGTTTCCTTGGATTCATCTTCTCTATGCTGGTGTTTGTTGTTACCCTGTGCTGTTCACTGTTCACTTGAATCATTGACTAAACATGACTTTTATTCTTTTTTGCCTTCCTAATTATATTTCCATCGATCCTGAAACTTGTTCTCTGTGGTTCATTAAGGATAACAGGAGTGTTAGGAAAAAAGTGAGGTATCAGGTGAAGCTAAGTGTTTCAGGCAAGTTGAGCACAGGATAAGGGGGAAAAAAGTTCTGGATGAGACAGTAAAACAATGAATGAGGGATTAAATTTGAGTTAGTAACAGAAAGACCACTAGAAGGATGTCATATTAAAAGACAGTAGCACTTAACATATCCCGCTTATCCCATTGTATCTCTTGATAATGTCGTAGATGTTATCACAGGTGGTGTTTTACGTTGCATTCCCTGGAAGATCCTAAGACATGTATTGGTGTGAAGGGTGTTTGGCTGGGTTAGTCGTTTGTTTAAGTGTCTGACTTTGGCTCAGTTCATGCATGATCTCAGCTCATGAGTTTGAGTCCTGCATCAGGTCTCAGCTCTCAGTACAGAGCCTGCTTCAGATCCTCTGTCTTCTTCACTCTCTCTCTCTCTCTCTTCCTCCCCAGCTCTCAAGTGGATATGTGCTCTCTCTCTCAAAAAAAAAAAAAAAAACATTAAAAAAAAAAAGAGTATTAGTGTGCAAATGATTTATTTAAGTAGTGCTCCCAGGGGAGACTGGTAAGGATCACGGATTGGGGCTCAGGACACAAAATTAGGGGAAAGACGAGGATAGCTTCAACTTGATGTCACAGGGGAACTGCAGGTTGTAAATTAACCCCTCGAGGTGCCCTGGCTGAAACAAAGGTTTTTCTGTTGTTGCAACTGTCACACAATTGGTCACTCGCAGGCTGAATAAATAAATTGCCAGGCACCTCTGGAGTTCTGTGGTGTTGGCAGAAGAGCTCCAGTAGCTGAATACTGGATGTGAGAAATAAAAACCCACCAACCTAAGGAGACACAAAGAAACAAAAAATAGGGGAAAAAATATTTGAGAGGATCTAGATGAAGGCCAAAAGATTACCTTTGGATAAAATTGTTGCTTCCGGTAGCATTTAGGAAAAAGCTGATTTATAATTTCTCACGAATTAACCATGGTGCTCCTGTCTGATACATTTATATGACATTTCTGAGTAGCACTCCTGTACATACATCTTTAGAATACTTTCACGGAACTCATCAGAAGAATTCTTGTCTCTTCACTGAGTGACATTGTAGCCTTACTACGTTAGCTAACACATGGTTAAGTTTTTGTTCAGATAGCTGCTGTGGGCTGAATTCTGTCCCCCCAAAATTTGTAAGTTGAAACCCTAACCCTTGATGTGATTGTGGAGTATGGAGGTCATAAAGGTCATTAGTGTCCTTTGACGAGACTAAGACCAAGAGCTCCTTCCCTAGTTCTCTGGCATGAGGATAGATCAAGGAGGTCGCCGTCTGCAAGCCAGAAAGAGAGCTGTCATTAGGAACTGAATTGGCTAACACTTTGATCTTGTACTCCCAGCCTCCAGAACTGTGAAAAAGAAGTTTCTCTGTGTAAGCTGCCCAGTCTGTGGTATTTTGTTGTAACGGCTGGACTAATACAGTGCTGCATATCCATATTCATCTTTAGACATGTTTTATTTTCTTAAACATACAACTTAAAGCAAAATTCCTGAAAGAATGGTTTTACTTTTCACATCATCTTTTCCCTAGTAATGAGAATTGCTAGGACCATTGAATAAGTAATTTGCATTTATTCACTGTAATAAATTGTCCAAGATTGGAATAGAATAGTACCTAAATTTGCTCTCAGACCTCACCAATGTTGCCTATGTGGCTGGGTAAAGTGTTTTTTCTATGTTTAGGAGGTCAGAACCCGCATCCTGGCGGAGACTGGTCTGTAAGACACTATAGGAGGGACTGTGATTTGAAAAGAAAATGTTCATTGACATGAACTGCTACATAAGTCCCTATAAAATTTCCACTGGCATTTTGTGCATCTATATGCAGGATCTTAAAAAAAATCTTAAAAAGTCCAGGTGCTTCCCAGAACAGAGACCTAAGCATCTATTAACTGCAATGAAAACATTCTGTTTACAGGCGGACTGCAGAAGTGGGAGTCAGCCATATGGCTGACATCTTCCTCACCCTACAACCCCATGCCCCACACTCGAAGAACCCCAAACAGAGCAAGGCAGGTTGCTCTTGGGAGTTAGCCAGCAAGACCTGGCAGTAGTCCACCATTTTCTCTGGGGCGAGTGTTTATAACAGACCAGTTACAAAGAATTTGAACTTGCCAGTTTGCTGTGATATCAGCAAGGCTGGGTTTGGCTAACAGTTTTCTCAGAGTGGCTATGTCTTTAAATGGACTCAATGGTAACTTCTATCCTGTCTGTCCCCTAAACAATATTCAAATTGGAAATGCTATATTTGCATGTTTTTCTTAAATGAAAGAGAGATTAACATCCTGGTACTGATGAGGGAGGTGGGTTTTGTTCCTTGAGAGGCTTTGATCCCCTTACTGCCACAGGGCTAGTCGGGAGCATGTTCTCATTGCTCCGAGCCAGCCTTCCTCCTATGGAGCCCACATTCGCAGTGAGTCCCCTTCCCTACGGTAGAGCTGTAGAGGTGGTAGGGGTGGAGGTGTTGATAAGAAAGAGAATAAGGGAGAAACCTAACTTTGATTCTGCCGCCCAGCCCTTCTCTCCAAGGTCCTTTTGTGGTGGAAGGAGCTGGGTAACAGGCAGCAGCTGTCTGGCCAGCCCGTTCCGTTCCTGAGAGTCCCCAGTCTCCTAATGAATGTAATTCACTCACTCTACCCTCCTAGGCAGAACTTGAAAGGTGAATTGTAAATGGCACTCAGTAAATATTTAAATGAATGCAGGCTGTCTGGATCAGAACAGTTTGGGTCTTATTCTATCATGAGAGATCAGAAAATTGCCTGAAAAAAGGCCACATCTTAGCAGGGCCAATGATAAATGAATACCAGGATTGCTTTTATTATAAGTCTTCTTCAACTATAGCTCATGTGTTCGTTCCTTCTTCACATGTTTATTGGGCACCTACTCTGTGGCAAGCTTGGGGATGGAGAGGCAAATATGGTGCTTAGAAGGATTGGACAGACCAAGTGACCTGCCTCGTGTTTTTGTTCTAAACCTCAAGATTTGTGATCTCAGGCAAGTTACTTAACCTTTCTGTGCCTTGATTTTCTCTTCCATAAAATGGCAATGAAGAAATATCTATGTAGGGTGGATGTGCAGATTATGTCTGGCCTATGTAGTAGACCTTCAGTGTGCCGTTACTACCATCTATGCTCAGTTGTACCCATACAGAAATCAATAAGACAAAACACCCAAGATTCTTATAGTTTGGTGGGGCCTAAAGATAAAAAAATTAATGATTAAAACTTAGTATGGTAAGTGCTATACTAGAAGATATATTCCACAGCTATAGCACTTCTAATGGGATTACTTAGTCCGAGGGGTGGGGGGTGATGTCACATTGGTATGAGTCTTGAATGGCTTAACCAAGGAGACAAGATGATGCGGTCTCCAGAAAAGACAGACCTGAGAAAACATGGTGCCTTCTAGGAATGTTACAGAATTTAGTATATCCATGACTAGCAGAGACTCTGGGAACATGTTAGAGGATAAAGTTGGGGTGATAGAAAAGGCCAGGACCAGGCCATGCTAAAAAAAAATGTCAATTTTGTTTTTTTAGGACATTAGACAAGTCAGATTCTAAAAAGTTTGCTCTAGGTCTAGTGAGAATGATAGATTTGAGTTGATAAGTCTCAAGGCCAAGATAGGATAAAACTTATAAGAAAGAACTTCATGGGGGAGGCAGCTTCATTTTTCTAGAAAGCAGGGAAATAGACCCCCATGGAAACAAGGGCTAAGCTTAAGGTTGTGCAGTAATAAAAGGGCAAGTAGGAATTTCTATGAAGGGGGGACTGTGCTGTAGTCTGGACCCACAGGATTTACAGGAGGAAAGGGGAAGGAAGCATTACCACTGTCGTTCACTGACATATGGTGCCTCTTTGTCCTTTTTTTTTTTTTTTTTTTTTTTTACTAATGACTAATTTTTTGCTATTTTATTGTTTTACATAAATCACTTAATTTTATCCTTACAATAATTCTATTTGGTAAGTACGATTATCTTCATTGTATGGATAAAGAAACGGATACATATGAAGTTAAGTGATTTGCTTAAAATGAAATACCTAGGAAGAAGAGAAGCTTAACCTCAGACTGAAACCAAAGTTGACTTTTTAAAATTTTTTATACACCTTTTCTTTTCTGGTTATATGTTCTCTTACCTTTTTCCAGTCTCCGGTTTCAACCACTGGCCTTACCATCATTGTAGATTTTCTTGTACCTTTTCCTTTCTTTACATATGATTTATGAAGTGTTCACTCATTTGCTGTCTCTTATTTCTGGGCAAGTGAACGTATTTGGCAAAACACACAGTTGTAAATGCAGGATCTCCAACTTCAGCTGAATCCTTACAGTGTTCTCCAGACAGTTTTCTACATGTATCTTGTCCATTCCATGGCCTGTTCCCCATAAATACCTTCAAGTTGAGACTATAATTCTTATGTACCAATTACAAGTCTATCTGCAACTCAAATGATGTCATATTTTTCCCCTTTCATGAGAAAAATCAAGACCATCTCGTGCACTTGCTCACATTTCTATTCCTTCTGTAGATTTGTTCTGTCCACTTTTACACCCCCTCACACATGTGCTTCTAAGGCAAACAGTGGCCTTGAGATTTTCAAGCTCCTCATGGACTTAACTCTGCTAATTACTTTTCTCACCCAGGATCCCCAAACCACTCTTCTTCATCACGGTCCTCATTTACCATGCCTGTATAAATGCATCCTCATTTTCCTCAGATCCCCCTAAAAATTTACGGTTGTCCCTTCTCTTTCAAATTTATCTTGCCTCAGATCCCAATAGTGGTTAAAAGCTGAAAAAATCTCATGTTCCATGACATCACAGGTATATGGCCTATCTTGCTAGCACCTGAACAAAAGGTACTTTTGCAAATATGTTCTCTTTTTCTCATCCCCTACTTTCCTTTCTCCTCACTTCTGTTTAATCATAATTTTGCTTCTTCAGCCTTCAGTTCTTCTCCCTAATCCTCACTCCATTCTTCATGATATGGTAAGGGAATAGCTAGTCAGGAAAAGTAATCTCTTTCCTGAGAGATTGGAGTATAGCAAAAGCAGCATTTCCAGGAATATAAATGCAATTAAATTCCAAAATAGGAATAGATTTCCTTTCCCTCAATTTCTGGATAAATAAAGCTTGCAAAGTTGCTGATGTATTTAGAACGAGCTCTGGAAGTGTCATTGCTTCATTGCTTACTCGTCCTCTGCCTCGACAAAGCCAACTTGTTATTTACAGAATAGAGTGTGGAAAGTCTTTCATGCTCTGTCTAGCATAAGGCAGCTGCAAAAACACATGATTGGGAGCATCAAGGCCATGGCTGAAGTCTTTCCTTGTCAAGGCAAATGTGGAACCTCAATGCATGTGCTTGCAGACCCTGAGAGGAGTAAGGTCAATGTGCCACAGGAACTCTAAAGATGTGTGGTGGTTCTCTGATTTTGGTAGTCACAAGAGTACATTGAGTTTCAAATTGTATTTCAGGAAGCAAAATATAGTGTGGACTGGATATAGGATTCTCATAGTAACAACTTCTCTTTATATAAACTATATCCTATATATACTCAGGACATGCACATATGATGTCTTTGATTATTCATCCTTCCTTTCACTACCGAAATTTATTACTGTAGTTTCACTGGAAGGCACTGTTAAGAACCAAACTCTCTGAAGCATGTCTGGTACAGTTCAAAACAATGTTGTTGGTGAAGAAACTATTAATTCCCTGCTACTAAAACATACCATGTTGTGTCCACTCATGTTAACTATTAAAATTAGATGCTGTGAAAAGATCAGAATACATTGGCTTTATCGATGGCAATAAATGTGTTCTGTGTGTAATACGCATTTATATACAATTACTTATCATTATTGAGTTGACATAATATAGACTTATTCCCTTCAGTTACCTAAGCAATATTATCTCTTGGCAGTGTCACAATCAAATAATAGAAAATAATTTTTATCTTAAGATTTTCCTTTTTTTATTAAAAAAATTGTAGTGTTTTTATTTATTTTTCAGAGACAGAGCCCAAGTGGGGGAGGGATAGAGAGACAGGCAGACACAGAATCCGAAGCAGGCTCCAGGCTCTGAGCTGTCAGCACAGAGCCTGACATAGGCCTTGAACCCATGAACCGCAAGATCATGACCCATGCCCAAGTCAGACACTTAACTGACTTAGCCACCCAGGAGCCCCTTCACATTATTTTCTAAGTATTGTTTGCATTCTGAAAGATTTCGGATTTGCATTGTCTTTATAATGGAATTATTGTATAACCTTGGATTGTGAATAAATTGTTCTGCGAGTATTCCTCAAGATGAGCAAACATTTCAAATAACTTTTAACTTGATAAACAAATGATGTCTTGCAACAGGAGTAGTATGTGATGCCAAATGTCACATGATCACAACTGAGCTAATGGTTCTTGAAATTCGCTTTGATATACAAGTGCTTTGGATTACAAGCATGTTTCCAGAATGAATTATGCTTGCAGATTTTACTGTATATTTTTCCTTAAATAAACCTTACCATGAATTTTTTCCAAGTAAAATTAGTGTTGAAAAAAATAGACCAAAATATCTTTACATGTTTTTTTTAATCTCTGTCAAACAGTGTTTAAAAATTACTGTAACTGTCTAAATGCCTATTTGGAAGGAAACCATTTTCTCTTTAAAATAGAAAATAGGAGTGTCTGGGAGGCTTAGTTGGTTCTAACTCTTGACTCTGGCTGAGGTCAAGATCTCATGGTTCTTAGAATTGAACGCCATGTAGGGCTCTGTGCTGACAGCACTGAGCCTGGTTGGGATTCTCTCTCCCCGTCTTTCTGCCTGCCTCCCTCCCTCTCTCTCTCTCTCTCTCTCTCTCTCTCACACATAGTAAATAATTCAGCTTAAAAAAGGAATAGAAAATACATTTCCTTTAGAGGAGACTATCTGTGAAGCCATGACTTCATGACTATTTTGTACTTGATTATACATGGCAATTAGTATTGTGCGTACAAATACTGAATTCAATTAGTGAGCAAAACTAACTTTCCAGGGGAAAAAATAATTGATAGTTCACTGTGATATGTAATATAAAAATGTCAACATAATGACAGCTCATTGTTTCAAATGAAAACTCAATATTTGGGAAAATATATAAAACCCAGTGTTTAGTTATAGTCTAAGTTTTGCTATTTCTAGGTGAGCAGTGTCTCATATAGATCTCGGGTAATAATCCTTTCTGTAGCACCCCTGAGGACTAAAGAGGTGGACAGACAGTCATAGTACGGGCATGTCTTGGACTTTTCCAATATTCTGTGATGGGAAGATGATGCAGGTGAGGACTATCTCATACTCTCCCCTCTTCCACCCAGTGCTTCCTTGACAAGGAGACCTTACTTTAAAGAAATCAGTGTTGTTTTCTGCTAGTTTTCTTGATAATTGGTGCTAATAAATCAGATCACCTTTAATATAAAAGAACAATTCACGTTTAAGACCCAAAGTACTTTGTAACAACATTGACTCGTAATTGAGGACATCTCTACTTTTCCTCAGAAAATCCTTTATGGAGTTTCAAAAGCGCTACACAAAGTAAAACACCTGCAGGGCAGGAGGTTGCTAGCAAGGCCTCTGCCCCCTGCCTGGAGTGGTTAGAAGGAAAAGGAGATGAGGCGGGAGGATGAGGGGTTGCAGGCATTGAGTAGGGGAAGCCCCAGGTGGACTGATTGTTTCTCAGTCTCCCGTCTGACCAAGGCCCCTGCTTTGTTTAAACTTAATCTCTTACTTGCCCTGGCAAGGACAAAGCACATTTCAATTAGTCAAGCTTCTGCTGCTGATGGTGATTGCTGTTTCAAGAGGGAGGAGAAAATCATGCGTGGGAAAAATAATTTTTCTTCATTTTTTTTTACCTAGCGTGTGTATATACGTATAGGAAAGAAGAGTATGCCGGTAGGCAGGTGAACAATCTAAGTAAATATACTAGTTATTATCTAATTAAGATGCACATATTTCTGTCCATCTAACTCTCCTGATTCTTGGAAAAATACCTTGATGAATGCAGGTGAAAGCAGCCTATTTCTGTCTAATCAGAATTTGTTACTGAATGTCGAGTTAACAATGACCATGAAAATCTAACTTGACTTCATTAGTCTTTCTTCCTCCTCAGATTAAGAAAAAGAATGTTCCACCACTGCTGCTGCTGAGTGCTTTCCAATTAAAGAAGAAACAGACCCTAGACTGTGCATTAACTGTGATATTCCATCAGCCAGTGAAATTTATATTTAAAGTCAAGTTTGGCATGCAGTCACATTGGACAGTAAATACTTTTTTTCCCTTCATTTTAAAGAAAACAGAGTCTTTAGGAAAGACAAATTATAGAGATCTCCTAGAAGCTTGTTAGATCCTAAATTTGGACCTCTGGTACATTTATACTAAAAACATTAAAGAAATTTTGACAGCTTGATCAAAATACTGTGGCATTTATTTGAAACATATATAATTGGTTAATGACATTCGAAAACCTAGTTTTCTCAGTTCTGAGAACACAATGTTATTATTGTTTTTCTAAATGTACGTGCTAAAGTCACTCAGCCAAATTGTTTCTCTTACAATATGAAGATATATGTACAGGTACATTTTTTTAAAGAAGACCCACAAGTACCTTTCTTTTAATGGTAGAAGATAACCTAAATATGGTCTCATAGACTTTCAGCTTTGTAGCAAGTTCACCTTAACTATCAATGGTGTAAGTAAATTTAAAAGTGTTAACAGTTGTGCGGCCATTGTATTACTTTGTTTTGAGAAAAATGTGTACTTTTTGCTTCTAATTTAAAACACTTTATGTCACCTCTGTGCCGATTCCCCTGGGAACTTGGAGCTGAACGTTTGGAAGTGTTATGGGAAGGGGTAATTATGCTGTCCAGGGAATTTGTCAAGGAACAGCGCTGTTGGAGATTAAAGGAGATGTGATGGGTGCAGGGGTCACAGCCTTGATTTTGAGCCAAGACTCACTATCACTTTTTTAATTGAGTCTGAAAACTAGAAAGCGGCGATGTAGTAGCCACCTATTACCGGGGAGGACCCACCGAGCTAATTGGAAATGAGCGAGCGCGGGGCTTAACGACTCCAAAGACAAAGAACCAGAACAACTAAATATGAATGGCAGTTCATTAAAACAAATACTCAGAGGCTTTGATAATTGATGTGTAACCTTCCTTTGATATTTTAAAAATATGAATGCATTATGAAGAATACGAATAGGTTTAGCCTCTGTTCTAGCTTTAGTAAGGCACTGGGAAAAATGCTTTGCATTAGTGGTGAAGCTTTGATTTTCAGAGCAGTTTTGGTTTCATATATTAAATAAAGTTTTTAAAATGGTAGTATTAACATGCCATATTATTTTTATTCCTGTGTTAAACCAAAATTAAAAAGCAGGTATGATTAATGTCATATTGTCATAGTCAAACTACGAAAGCAGCACATGTGATGATATTTATAACACCCTTGTTTACCTACTTGAGCATAATTGCTTTGGGTATGGCTCCCACTCCTTTTCAGCACATCCCCTTGTATCTTCAGACCTCAGATGACAAATTACTAGTTTCAGATCCTATTTCATAAGACTAGTTTTTGTAACTGCAAAATAGTTTGCAGTTATAAGGAGATCTGGCATATGTTTTGTTTCTATTTGTTAAGCTCAGAATTCATGCTAACTACAACTGTCTCTAAAATGAAATTAACTGATTTCCCCCCGTTTCCATCTTTTGGAAGTCACAGAGCATCAGAATAACATGTAATACCCATCCCTCTACCTTGTTTTATCTAATGTCTGTGGACACAGTGAAAAGAATGTAGCTGATCCACAGGAGTTCTGTGATTGGGGAGGCCCTACAAGTGAAAATGGAACAAAAGTTTCTGCCATAAGTAATTTCACAGTGTACACATGGCTTCTTTGGGCTTGCCAGCCTGATGTATCTGCTAATTGTATCTCCCTCTGCAAAGACTCTTTTTTTTTTTTTTTTTCCTTTCTTTTTTGTCTGGGAAGTGTGTTTGCTTGCCCCAAGCACACAATTTTAAAAGAACAGTAACAGGCCAGACTTGGGAGAGCAGCCACTTGGGTGACTACTTCAGTTAAATGAACCATGGGAATCGAATGGATGAAAATGTCAGTCCTAGGAGATTTCTGGACCTTACCTATAAGGGCCTAAACAGTTTGTACTATTCACCTTCCAATCAATTGTTTTTTTCCATTTTGGGGTAGGGGGGTAACTAAATAAGATCAGCAAATTGTGATCTTTCTCTCTTGTACTGAGGCAACACTGACATTGCTCTTTTTCAGAAAATACTTTTCATCTACTGCAACAACTAGAACATATAATGATCTCTTGCTGTTTTAATTGTTGGTATTAGAGAAGAGAGAGGGACCTTCCCTTTGACTCTAACCTCGTTGGACAAATGGAGATCTCATTGGTCCAAATTCTTCCTCCTTAGAAGCATTTCCAACTGCTGATAGGGACTAGATCTGCTCAGACCTTTTCAAGAGGCTCATTTACTGAGCAAAGGAGTGCAATCATTTGGAATAATCATGAATGTGGTTTAGACATTAGAACCCTTTGAAAAGTCTGTTTGTTGGTGTCCTAAAATGCCTACTCCATTTCTCACTATTTAGTAAACACACTGAAGTCTGACCCAAAGACATGATGCACTTCCGATATTGCTAAGCACTCTGTACCACGTTCCACCACATGTTTACGGTGCATGAGTTAGACATGGCCTAATAGCTTTTAGACTCTCTAGATTTTTTACCTCAGTTTTTTAGGAACCTACAGATGACAGAAAACACTTATAACTTATTAAGAAACCTGGAGAGGTGAAAGCTGCTCAAAATCAAACTCCAGAGCTCAACACAGACATTTAGTTTTGAGTTTATTCTCCTCTTAATTATCCTTAATCTGAATGCTGAAGCACCACCTTTTAAAGGTAAACTTTCTTAGAAGTTCAAATATTCAAGGTTAGCCATCATACAAGATGTGTGAAACCTTAAATATAATGAGCTTCGTGGACATTGTACAAAACAGACTCATCATATAAGAGGTGTCTTCTGGGGCGGATGAAAGACATTCCACTAGGTGTCAATTAATCACATCACGGAATACATTCATAAACACCACGGAGCAGCCACATTTGTTTCCATTATCATGTCGCTAGAATTTTCAAGTAAGATTTTTTTTCTCACCCCTTCTTGATCTCTCTGTAATGTCAAGCAGTGATCAGTTGATTTTTCTGCTTTTTTTTGACTCAGGAGTAGATGATGACTGAAACGTTTTAGTAAATTTGGTATTCTGGCAATTCTTTAACAACTGTGAACCTGTGATCGTGTGCATATAGCTTTTGTGTCTTGACTAATAGCCAAGCATCAGCAGAGTCATTCTATGGCAGAGGTTCTCCATTTTTCCATCATATTAAAATTACCTGGGGATATTTAAGTACAAATTCTACCTGCAGACTAAATGTACCCAAGAGTTTTGGCGGGGGAAATAGGCATCAGCCTGTCTTAGAGCTTCCAGGGGATTTCAATATGCAACCAACGTTCTAGAAAAAAATCAGATTCAAAATTGGCCTGAAGAAAATCTCGCTTACTGAGCCCTGAATTTACCATAAAAATAACGTGTTGGGTTTTTTTTTTTTTTTCTTGTCAGGATGATGGGTGCCAAAGTAAATTCTTGGCCAGATTACATCAACTTTTGTGACATCGTTCAGACATACCCTCATTGTCATGGAAAATGTCTGCCTCCAGAAAATGAGGCCAAAAGTGAACAATTTAGTTGACTCTGGACTCCCTATTTTGACATGGCAAAGCTGTGTGCCAGGACCTAGAAACCTGGCCTGTGAGGGCAACATCATGAACACTGTATTGGTGTCATACTCCACATGTCCTCAAAGCCCCCCTCCCTGCAACCTAATATTATACTTTGTTTCCACTTGAAACTTCCCCTCCTCTAGGCTCATCAAATGCTATATTTACAGTAGACCCAGTTCGAGTATTCAGACAAAGCCAAGTTATTAGTTGATAAAGGTTTAAAGTATAATCCCTCCCAGAGGTCCCAAAATTTTAATAGGGTCTTTTGAAAGCCAGAAATATCAAAGTTGTAAAACTTTAATAACTGGAGAAACCAGGAGGGGGATTAATTGGACTCATAGGCCCCTCTACATTACCATTCTTTAAATTATACCACATAAGCAGTCTTGCTCATTAGGTTAGTCCCTCTGGAAAACATTAAGCTTCTGTTCATAGTAAGTTCAGAGGACTCACCATTACCTAATCAAAAAAATAATTTTTGTCTTTTTGGTTCCCAATATGGTGTCTTTTTCTTTCTCAAATATGGTGTCTTATTGGTCACAGAAGTAAGGTAGTCACTTATGTTAAAAATCACTTATTTTGACCATGGTAATTTGCCACTGATACACTAAAACCTGTATTTACCAAGGGAGTGTGCTAATTAATTGCCTTCCAAAATTTTAATTTATTCTAGATAATTTATTATCATAAAATACCTTATAAGATGTCATGCATACTATGCTTTATCAGTGACTATGAATATGAATTCATTCACATGAATGAAGTGACAAAGAGTTTTTAATAAAGAAATTGACTTTATAGGAGTTACAGCCTCTGCTAATAATCTTACCTTTACCAAAGAAAATTATGTCACCATTCCATTTATTGTTTTCTGTTCTTGAATATTCTCCCTCTAAACATGTTAGCAAATTGGAAGTATTTAAGAATTTAGGCATAGTAATACATGCCAATATAAGTTATTCCTTATAGAGGACATCAGGAGGCTGTAAGGGGACCGGCATTGAGAAGTTCTACAAAAGCAGGCTGGGACATGATAGCTTTAAACACCTTAGTATCATATCTGTTGATTTGCATTATTTTTAGCAATATGTACTATGGCCAAAATGATTGTTTCTTGATATTATTTATATCGGTTTTAATCACCATCCTTCTTTTCTTCCCCCTGCTGCAAAGTGAGTGGAAATGTTGAAGTGAAAACTTTTATACTTCCTGCTTGTCACCCCCAGTAAACTAACATTCTTTAAATGTCCTCCTTCTCTCCTTCTCTCCTCTCTCTCTCTCTCCTCTCTCTCTCTCTCCTCTCTCTCTCTCCTCTCTCTCTCCTCTCTCTCTCTCCTCTCTCTCTCCTCTCTCTCCTCTCTCTCTCTCTCTCTCTCTCTCTCTCTCTCTCACACACACACACACACACACACACACACGCAACTCTGAGGGTGATAAATCCTAGCAGTTACCAACCAGGAGCATTCTAAAAAATTGCATCCTCACTATGAAAGATGTCTGCTAGTCACGGAAGTTAATGGGTTTGCTCCTTTCCAGTGGCAAAGGCTGTCTCTTCTTGGTCGTGGCAGGAAAAGAAAATTGACCTCCTGTTCCCAATTTCATATGGAATTTTCACCCAGATAGGGGCAGTGACCTTGCCAGAAGGATCCAAGTACATGTAAAATCATATTTGACTTGATGATGGATGGCCAGTTACCTGGTACAGGCATCTGTTCTGATAAGGGTGGGGGCTGGGGGTAGGGTAGCTGCATATTAACTCTTTTTAGCTGCATTTGACTCATGCCTCCAGCTGGCAGGACTAATATTTTTGTAAATTCAGTTGAATCTCAAAGGATGATTGACTATCCTATCATAAACTATGGAATAAGGACCTGATCTTGAATTTTGTGGCAGAACTTAGGTTTCAATCTTTCAACTTGGCTCTACTAATAAATTGCTTGTCTAGAGCTAATTTTATACTTTGAAGTTTCTCTAGTGAGTTCTACAAAAGACAATTTAATTTGTTCTATAAAAATGCCTTCCAGGTTTTCTATGGTTTTTCTAATCATCCATTCCCTTGTTTTCAGCATGTGGAAGGATATTTACATTTGCCAAGTTGTTTCCTGAATACTAAGGTTTTGGTTTAGGTGATTGCCTTATAATTTATAAATGCATTGTCAGGTCTCTGGTTCTAATGTAGCATGACCTAATACATATTTTCTTATTTTCTTAATACATATGTTACAGCATAATGAGGTTAGAGAATATTTGATTTATATCTTCCCCTTTATATGTAAAGCCTATCAAAAACTACAGGAAGACTGATCAATAGTAATAAATCTGCTTTTTATACTGATAGTGGTGACTGTTGACACAAGAACTCGGCTGATATAAAATGGCATCTTTAGCACTAATTCTTACCTTCCCATGAAACTAGAATTAATCCTGCAGTTCTCATAGTTTGTGAAAAACTGACAAATTTTAAAATTCTGGAGAGTATCTTTTGGACACTTCTCTTCTGTATTTTCCCTAATTGAAGATGATCTAGGTCATGGTGTGATATGATCTGTGAAGGAACTTCAATGATGATTTCATCTATTCCTCTCATCCTACGAATCTCCTGTAGGTGGTATATTCAGAGTCAAAGCTGGGAACCGATCACAGATATGTGCTTATATTTTTAATTAATTTTTGTTTTTAGGAACATTTTCTCCTCTTATTTGAAATCAATAGATTATAGATTTTTATTTCATTTATTTCTGATCTCTGCATTGTTTGATCTTCTCCCACTTTCTTTTGTTTTGATTGGATTGTGCAGGATAAAGGCTACTGCCATGTGATAGCTTTTAGGATGCATGAGGCAAACTTTGAGAAAAGGCTGAGGTATAGGGTGAAAAAAATGTCACTCCAAAGGTGTGTATGGCCATTTATTTTGCCACTCCAAAGGCTGTATGGCCATTTGTTATGGGTAAATATTATTTGATAAATGCATGAAATATAGGAAAAAACCTGTAACATATTCCCGAGAGATTTACTGCACTGAAAACCTGTGACTAATCTGTTTATGAAGAAGCTATGTAATTATACAAATTCTTCTGTTATGGTCAAGTAATGCATGAATCCAGAGGTAGCAGCATTCAAATGGTGGGTGACCCTAGGAAGTTTTTAAGTTTTTCTGTGAGCTTCTGTTTCTTGATCTGTAAAAGGAGGAGTATTATGCATCCATTGCAGGAGTGATACGAAGGGCAAATGAAATTATGTACATTGGGTATTTCATGCAGGACTGACCACACAGGAGCCTTTCTGTGAATGTGGGTTCTCTTTCCTTCATAGTTTTCAGAGAAAACACAGGTGGTCTTTTAAGGTACTGTTTGCCTTGTGACAGGTTATAAACAACAGGGGTTTCTGGGAAGTGAATCAATGCTTGTTGAGGATTGCCAGAAAAGGAAAACAGAAGAATTTGTTAGCAGTTTAGTCACTAAGGCAGCTTTTTGTGAAAGAAAGTCATCAGTGAATTGTACACACAGCAATGGTTTGTCTCCTCTCTTCGCGTTCCTCAGCCACATCTAAAGAGAACCCATCTACCCAGGGGGCCTATTACCTATTAAGAGGCATCCGGTTCACATGGCAGCAGCTACAGTAATTGAGGCATGTAATTTAAGAGCAAATGGGCTTTTAGTGGTTGTGTAGCATTCTCAGACCTATCAGAGGATGGCGGATAACACATAACTTCATTTCTATATCCAGATGTATATCTACCAACGGTATTACTGGTATTATTTTCTTTGTCTTATAAAGTGAATCAGTAGATTCAATTTCCATTTAATTAATGGGATATCCAAAGATTATAAAATTGCTTTTTATTCTGCCTGGATTAGAAATTCAGTTATTATTCTGTAAGAATTGAAGTCATGAGGCAATGTGATGTTAATACAAATACACAGGAGTCATTACTTAATGGTGATATATGGAGTCTAAAAACCACATATTTTTAAAGGTGTAAATGTTTGCTGTGTCAGATGGTCAGATGGTACGTTTGGAAGTCATTTTTTTTAGAAAGAATGTTTTATAGTATTAAATTCTATGGTTTGAGAGAAGGCTCTGCTTTTTCTAAAGATGAGACTGAAGATCTCGAATAGAGGTCAAGAAATGAGAATGCAAAGGCTGTTTCACTGTAATATTTTAACACTAAGTCAAACATACTCCTGTCTAGAAATTGACAACTCTATTCTCATAAAAACAACTACCAAATTAAATGCTGGAAAACTCATAGAACTCAAACTTTGATCATAATAACAAAGATGCTGAAAGCATATTTATTTACCTGTTCTTTTGATATTTAAACTTTAAATTTCAAGGGTAAAGAGAGTTTTGCATAATATAGTTTAGATTGAGTATACAAATGATGAAGAGAGAAAGCAGATTTTTTTAAATGGTAAATTTTCTCTTGCCAGCTGAGGTAGAAGTAGACTGAAAGAAGGAATAGAAAAGTATTCCAAAGTGCTATTGGGAGCAAAGCAAGGTTTTAACTTAAAATACAGCCTAGCTGTTTACACTGATCATAGTAATCATGTACTTGTAAAATTTCCTATTTCACTTTAAGCCTATATAATAAGCCTAGAGAGCAACCGTGTCCACTTGACAGAATATAATTAAGAAAGACCTATTTCTTCAGGGGAAATTTTCATTAAATGCCCAATAATTTATCAACATCAAAGAAGGGAGAGAGAAACCCATATATATTGGCCATACATTATGAATTATTTGATTCTTACAGCAATCCTGCTAATTAGTTACCATTATCACCATTTCATACCTGAAAAGTTGAGATTCAGAGGGGTTCTATTTGTCTCCCACATCTTTGTCCAGTGCCTACTAAACAAGTGGCTAGCCCTGGACTGGGCTCTGGGGTTATCATAGTGACCATGATGGAAAAAGTCACTCCTCTCAAGGGACCTGTTTCTTGTCAGAGAAAGAAGATGATACCCAAGGAAGGAAAATGATAAACAGAAAACAAAACCAAGTAACATTTACATGATGTAGGACTACGTTGCAAGACAGTGATGCCACAGCCAGTGCCTAGATGGAAACTTGAAACTCCTTAGGTGGGGGAGACTTCACAGAGTAAGGAACCAACTAACTGTAATGAGAAGGAGGGCAGAGGGAAGAGTCAGGGCAAAACACTAAAGCTTGTGCCCTAGAGTTCTCTGAGCAAGAGAAATTGGAGCAACATCTGGCATGAGGTGCATGACTGACAGATAAGATTGTGACAGACTTTGAACCAAGATTTTAATCTATGGATATTGGAAAACAGTTGCAAGGTTTTCTGTAGAGGAAGGAACTTCATGACTCAAGTTAATATTTTGGAAGAGGCACTGGCTACTGCAAGGTAAATAGTAGGAGGGGACATACTGGAGGGTAGAAGCAGGAAAACAGGAAGTTCTTTCACTGCTCCAGCCATGAAGTGGGAGTGGAGATGTTGAGAGGATACATGACATGGTACTCAGATAAACAGGAATCAGGAAAAATCACAGGTATTTCACAAGATCCAAAGTGCCATTTACTGAGAATGGAAGACTGGAAGGGGAGTTTGTTAATAGGTAGAAACTTTGCTAAGTCCAAGAAGCCTGTTAGACTCTAAGAGAAGATAGCAAGTAGACACGGGATATACAAGTATAGATTTGGGAGTCGAAATAGGAGATAAAAGACAGAGTCCTGTTACTGTGAAAAACTTCACATATCAAATATTTGATCCAGTACGTGATCAAAAGAAAAGAAAAAAGTCTCCAAACCTCCTTTCATTCAACTTCTGCTCTCTTCTGATTGTTAGGCAGATTAAAAGCCATTATTTTTAAATAAATCTGGTCATATAATTGCTCTTCAAACCTTTGATGGCCCTCCTGTTACAATTTAGAATAGCATGCCCTAGTTTACAACATCCTTAAAGGAATGGTGAATGAATGACCTGCTGTGGTCCCAGTCCAGAATACCCCTGGCACACAGATTCGGTTTTGGAAACTATTTCACACAGAACTTGCTCTTTTGGCCTTGAGTGAAATGTAACCATCATTAAACATTTAGGAAGCAATCAAAAGTAAATTTTTTAGTTATTCACTTTTAGAAAGTAGCACTTTGTGTTTTATGATTTTGTTCAATAATTTACATACATGCAGGGGTGCCCAATGGTTCAGTGGGATAAATGTCTGACTTGGTTTTGGCTCAGGTCATGATCTCATGGTTAGTGGGTTCAAACCCCATATTGGGCTCTGCACTATCAACATGAAGCCAACTTGAAGTTCTGTGTCTCCCTTCTCTGCCCCTCCCCTGCTTGCACTCTCTTTTCATCTTTCTTTTCCTCTGTCTCTCTCAAAATAAATAAACTTGAATTAAAAAAATTAATACATGCATACAGATACATGTGTAGCTCATAGACAGTGATTCTTTGTAACCTTGCCCTTCTATGACCTTGCATTCACAGAGTCCATATACCAGTAATCTAGGCTAGCATGTGTAATACTAAATAATAATTTACATAAGATAGGAAGACAAGGAATCTTATAATTCTGATGCTATTTTGTTTTTCATGACCAAGGAAATAAAAAGCTATTTAATGTCTGGCTATTTATATGTATATTTGAACTCCTTTTGCTTTTGTTGAAAGTATATAATAGTTAAAACGTGAGGCACCACAGTGCCAGTTGTGAACCTTTGCCTTGTAAGATAGAATCTAAAAGTTCAGAGAATTGATGAAGACCAGCACTCCATTGCTAGAAAGAACAGTTAGCAAACCACTGAGTTGTCCCCTGTTTACACTTAAAATAAAAACAAAAAACAAAAACAAAGAAAAACAGCTAGGAGCACCTGGATAGCTTACTCGGTTAAGTGCCTGACTCTTGATATAGGCTCAGGTCATGATCTCATGGTTTGTCAGTTCGAGCCCCCCATCGGACCCTTCATTGACAGTGTGGAGTCTGCTTGGGATTTTCTCTCTGCCTCTGTCTTTCTCTCTCTCAAAATAAATAAATTTCAAACAATTTTTAAAGAGTTAATTGCTTATTTCTTTACCACTCTGTTTCAACTTTCTTAGAAGCCATTAACCGTCATTGATTGGATCTGTCAAAATCATCAAAGCATTTTGTAAGAAACCTTTTCCTTTTTGAACCATTAAGAAGTTGGAGAAAATTTCTAATAGTTACTCCATTTCTATATTTCATTTTCCTTAGCAGTGCTTGCTGTGTATGGAGTTCAATGTTGTCTAATTAACTTTAAGACATGCACTTAATAAATAATTGATTCAGAAAATAATGAAGAGTTTATATTCCTGGGTCTCAGGAAGTTGCTCCTTTGCAGGTGACAGTACAGGAAGAAAACACTCCTCCCTTGGGAATCTATTTTTGTTTGAGAACTGAAAACTGTGTACTCCCTCCTCCCCCTTCTTACACACGGGAATGTGGAATTTAAATATGTTTTGACGAGCTGTAGAGAGCCATCTCTGTAACATATGGATGTCAATGAGTTTTAAAACTATTTCCTTACAGGTTAAAAAAGAAAGGCTGTGAGAGGAAATGACTAAATCTGTTGTGTATATCTTCATTGACAGCCAATAATTAGCACGTAGCTTAGCAATAATAATTAGTTCCCTCTTGAGAAAATTTCCGGATGAACTCTGAGTTGGTGCATCTCAGTTTAGTCTTGTTTCTTTGTCCATTCCCTCCCCCAAGTAATTCATGTTATTTTTAGAGTAGGAAGAACTCAAGATGAGCTCTCTCCTTTTAACCTAGTCAGCACTGTCCATTATTTGCACTGTGTTTTCTGGAGATTACCTGAGATTAGAGTTTCTTTTGTCTCTCCTCTTCCTGTACGTTTCTGGATTCTTTCATCTAGGCAGCTTGAAACAGTGGAGATGAATAAAGAAGTTAGCCATTGCTTGCTAAATATGGCAAGTTCACAGACAATAATTTGGAGCTAAAATCATTAATATGACTTAAAGTGCTGGCTTGAAAACTAAAAAGAGAAAAAAGTCTTGAGGGAAGGAAGCCTTTTGCTTGAATTTCTTTGGCATTTAATATAAACCTTAAAACTTTCATACACTTTGAAACTCTGTGGTAAATTAAATAAAAACATTTTCCTTTTTCAGAAAAAGATGTCTGATGCCAAAAATGTCACAAATTCACAAGTCAAAGCAACCTGGAACATTCTGTCATTATTTGAGTAAAAGAATTTAAAATTGATATGAACGTGAATTTTCCTGTTGATGTTGCCATTGGAATTATTTTGTATTAATACCAATCTTCAATGTTGGGAACACCTTCCATTTTATCTTATTTATATCACGCTCTGCCAAAATCTTTTCTATTTCTGACACGTTGTAATCCCTTAATAGACTAGATTTTTCTTAGTTGTTTCTTGAAGAGTTTTATATATCATTGGTTCTGGAGATGGTGTTAGTAAGGAATGAGCTTTTAATAAGTCAGTCTTTTTGTTCTTTATCTTCGGGGACCAGAACAGGAGATGACTAAGCTGTGTGAGTTTGTAGTGGTGATAGATATCCCAGGCCACATGCTTTTTCAAAGCAAAGGTCTTCATTTGACTTCTCTTGTACAAATTTTGGTACTGACAATGAGCATGTAACCTTAGATGTGTACCCAATCTCTTCAAACCTCTTCAACATCTAGAAAATGGGGGTAGTTGTAGATTCTTCTTTATGGAAGTGTCACGTGATTAAATGAGATATTAAATGCCAAGCCCCTAGACAATATGTGACCTATAACTACTCAATGACTATTAACTGTCATTACCACTTTGAGAGTCGGGCCTGAGAGGAACAGTATCAGGACAGGAAATTTGGTTGCATGAAAGAAGTGATTTCTCCCCCACCTTTTCTTTATGCTTTGGATGAAATTGTGTTTTTAATAAAGCAATACATGTTCACTGAGAAAATTTTGGAAATAACAAATGTTACATTGGCCTCTGAAAGAGTCCTAATAGTAATACTCTGAGCCTCATTTTTACTGGTTATTGTAATTTTTGGAATATCATTTAAAATATTTTCACATTTATTTCTTTGTATATTTAAGGAAGTTGAATTCTTTGTGTGTGAATTTGTTTTTAATCTGTCTTCTATTATGACATGTCTATTTATAAGAAGAGTTGATGAGTTTTCTTCTTTCTTTTAAATATTTTTTCAACATGCTGAGAGATTAAGAATTTGTTTTTAAAAAAAATTTTAAATGTATTTATTTATTTTGGGAGAGAGAGTGGGGGGGAAGAAGAGCGAGGGAGAGAGAGAGAGAGAGAGAGAGAGAGAGAGAGAAAGAATCCCAAACAGGATCCTTGCTGACAGTGAAGAGCCTGATGTGGGGCTTGAACTCATGAACCATGAGAAAATGACAAAAACAAGAGTCAGATGCTTAATCAACTAAGCCACCCAGGGCCCCAATAAAGTTTTTGCATCTATGCTCTAATAAATATGTTTCTCTAACTTTTCTCCTAATAAATATGTTTCTGTTTTTTTAATTTTGGAATTTCATAATTTATCAAACTGTACTGCTTTTCTCTTATTAATTGCTTTTATTTTTACATTGCTCTTTTTATAAATAAACCAAACTTTAATTCCTAAGAATTTCATATGGATCAGTTAGATGAATATTTTCTAATTCCAAAAGAAAACAAAATTGGAAGTAGTTTTCTCTGTGCTGACAGTAAGGTTTATTCTTCAACTGAGTGAAAAACTTTAACAATTCAGTTATTATTAGGAAGTATGGCTCAAGATTCGATAATAATAATCCAGATTTCCATATTTGAAGACGGTCATCAAAACTTAGTAAGATTTTAACTTAAGTAAGCTTAAATATGGCACATGTGATATTTACACTTATTAATTATACTCCTTCAATTTGTTAAACTTCCAAAAATACATGTTTCATACTATACTTTGAAAGACTCTAAAATATATGGGTGTTGTGTTAATTTTTTTTACAATATTTTTATGACCTCCACTCTAGAAATTAAATTTAGTCAAAGAATTAATAATTTCAAATGTGGAAGAATGATTAACATGTGAAGAAGCCAGTCTCACCACTAATCAATAAGGAGGCTAAGTGGTTATTCAAGGTGACTCGGGTAAATAGCAGCAAAGAGCTAAGACTTGAATGTGGCTCTTCAGATTCTCAGTCTCCAGGACTTTCTGTGATGATATACACATCTGTTGTACTTTAATTCTCATGGTATTTTTGTGGTAATTTGAGTGATTTTTCATTGTAACAATGCATGTATAGGGTAGTCATTTAATTTCTGGGCCCCTGAGCTTCTCAATCAGTAAGGGTCAGTAATTTTAGCTGTTATCCTGTGGTATGTTCACTGTCGTGGGGAGGAAAAAAAAGATACATGTAAAGGCCATAAGAAATGAACAAGTTAAAAAATTTGCATTTGTTGAATGCACATTTCAATTTTTTTCTCTTTTCATTTTCCAAACTATTTCTTCATAGGAATGCGAGTGTATCTTTGTGATCTCATGGGAGAGACTTGGCCAGAGAGATGGGCAGATGGGTCAGAAGAAAAGTTGATATATCAGAATAGAATAAGATTGATGAGGCAGTAATTAGTCTCTATTACAGACAAAGAAACAGGAACTACCACCTTTATACTATTTTATACTATTTATACTTTAGAATTATAGTTAGAATAGCAGAAATTGACAAGTCATAAAAACAAGTAGATGTTAATGGCACTCTCTCTCTATGTATATGGGGTTCAGGAGATCCTAATGACCTCACTGGGAAATAAGCAAAGTGATCCTTAGGTGGAATTGATTCATGGAGTGCCTCGGCTACTGGTTGGGCTGCCCTTCATTTCAATTCAGACTTTTGAATATGGGCACAGACTATATCACTGTGGTGATTTTAGGGTATGCTCTTATATTTTATTCTTTTCATCACTTGCTCCTATTTTCCAGCAAACTTAATCACCCAAACTCTGCACCTTACTTTGTTTGGCTTAGAAGCCTGTTAATTCTGAAACTTGGAGAATTTTAACAAGTAATTGGAATAACTGGGGAACCTTTTCTGAAAAAGAGTCGTTTTAGCAGCCCTGACATAAAACAATAAATGTTTATATATAAAGACAAAGTGTAATGGCAGTGAACAGTATTGATTCATATTTTTGTTATGATATTGGATCCTTAAAATGTGCATCTCTTATGGTGGGTCAGTTGATTTAGCGTCCAACTTCTCTCAGGTCACGATCTCATGATTTGTGGGTTCGAGCCCCATGTTGGGCCCTGTGCTGACAGCTCAGAGCCCGAAGCCTGTTTTGGATTCTGTGTCTCCCCCTCTCTCTGCCCCTCCCCTGCTCATATTCTGTCTCTCTCTGTCTCAGAAATAAATAAAACATTTTAAAAAATTAATAATTAAAAAATGTGCATCTCTTGCTGTTGGTGGATGCCTTTAAGGAAGGAAAAAAATGTGATTTTACCATGACAATATTAGTAAATGGGAAAAATTTGACTTCCAGGATTCTGAATCCCTTGTCTCTCAAATTCATGTTTCTTCCTCCCCAAATAAAGCACTTTATTATTCTGTGCATCCTTCCCTCAAAACTTGTTCTCAGAGTCTTTATTTAAGTGAAGAGTCAAATGACTTATCATTAGTTTTACTTTTATAAGAGATATTTTTATGTTAGCAGTATTGGTTATTTTAAACTAAAGGGCTTTTAATTTTTTAAATTTGAGTAGAGTTGATATCCAATGTTACATTAATTTCAGGTGTATTAAACTGGAGGTTTAAACTTAGCCCTATTCCACAAAATTTTGGACATTCACAGTTTTAGAATAGAGATATAGACAGTGAAGACATATTTAATTGGTTTTTTCGATGTTTATTTTTGAGAGACAGAGACAGAACGTGGGTGGAATGGGGGCAGAGAGAGAGTGAGACGCAGAATCTGAAGCAGGCTCCAGGCTCTGAGCTGTCAGCACAGAGCCTCATGCAAGGATCGAACCCATGAACCATGAGCCAAAGTCAACTTAAATGACTGAGCCATGCAGGTGCCCCAGTGAACACATTTTTAATAGAGAGGGCAAAGGTACTTCATCTCTCCTTTTTCAGAAACAGAGTGGGCAAACGCTATATAGATTTGTCACGTTTCATACTGCTATCTGGATTTTAGTGTTCTGGTCACCAGTATTCCACATTCTCTGTCAGATACGTTAGGCTTTGACCTTTGGAAAATGAAGCTATCTTCTCACTTGTCAGTGTTTCCCAAGGGGCCTCTCTGGGAATTTTCAGCACGCAGGGTCTGGTGTTAGGGGCGGTGTTGTTTCATCGGGAGAAGGCTCTCATACATCACTTACCAAGCTTAAGTACTGATCTGCCATATGCAATTAAATAGCTTGAATGAACAAACAAATGCACACACATGAGCACACACATTCTGGTGTCCTAGAATGTGACTTTCTAAAAGTAAATGTGTATTAGCTCAAACAAATAATTTGTGATTTCTTCTGTGGGCACAAAGACTAGCCTAAAGCCCATGGTAGAAAACAATCCCCAACAGTTTTATCAGTTGTTCCCCCTGAACTGAACACCATCATGTGTTACCCCATTGGGTTAACCACCTGACAGTTTCCAGACGTGAACAATTTGGTTATGGATGTGACTTTCAAAACCAGTTTTAAGTGGAGACATTTTTTGGTGAGTTGGTTTTCATCTCGAGTTAAATGGACCCTCTTTTAGAATATTTTTTTTGAAAAAAGAATATTTTTTGTAGATTTGGAATTTTTGTTAAACACAGAGAAGTATAAAAGTTACAATAAAATGACTCTTCCACATAGCACTTTACATAAAGATCATGAACGATAATTTGTTCTATATGTAAAACCATAGGACATTTATCTTACATATTGAGTTGAAGTTTTTAGGCTCAGAAAATTATAGAAGATTTTAATTTATGCACATTAAAATTTATTCCCAGTTACACTTTTTTATTGGTCAATTTGTTTTAGTTTTTCTACTTTTATCAAGAAAATATTAATTATAACATTGTATAAATTTGAAATGCACAACAGGATTTGATATACATACATATTAAGGACAGACTACTACAGCAAGTTTAGTTAACATCCGTTATATCACATAGAATTTTTTTCTTGTGATGAGAATTTTGAAGATCTACCTTCTTAGCAACTTTCTAATATGCAATGTGGTATTGTTAATGTGCTACATATTTTTCATCCTTTGAGTAATGAATTCTGAAGGCTTTATATTGGTGATAAAATGAATGTAAACTACACAATTCCAATAGACATGAAAATAGAGCCATGAAAAAAAGTGTTACAAAGGTATTGGTATTTTGACTTTCGTTGAGTGAACATTTTCTTTTGCCTTTCAGAACTCTTGGATTTAAACCGAACATCAATCTTTCATAGTCCTTTTGGGTTTCTTGATCTCCATTCAATGCTGCTGGATGAATATCAAGAGAGACTCTTTGTGGGAGGCAAGGATCTTGTGTACTCTCTCAGTTTGGAACAAATCAGCAATGGCTATCGAGAGGTATGGAAACATCAGACTGCATATCAGAAGATAACTTCTTGCATGGTGTTACTTGAATTAGTCTTTTGGTTGTTGGCCATTTTAATATTCTCAGTGATTACTTTATTGAAGGAAATAAGGTATTCATGAAAAATGAAATCATTTTGAGAGAAGTTTGTAAATGATCAAGAGTGAACTTTTTAACACACTACTGTTCTCTCTATTCCCGGAAGACTTTGGGTTAGTGTGTTCAACATTACTCTTTGCATAATGGCCCTTGTCACCACACCCACTGTCCTGAGATCTGGGTTTGGTTCGAACTTGCTTTTACCAGCAATCCATCTATGTTTTATTACTACAAAAACCCTAGCCTAAAGAAATATGGATGTGTGATCTTGCTATAGCTAACCCTTGATGTTTGGTTGGTAATATCACTGATTCAGGTCATGCTCCTTAAACTCAGTGGATGAAAGTATATTAAAATAGACAAGTGCATAACATTTTCAAGAAGAGCTTAACTGTGATGAGAAAGACAGCACTTTAAGTCTGTGTTTACACAGAGTTGAGCTGAACTAAATTTTTTTCAGACCAAAATCAATCTAAAAACATGCAGAAATATTTAGACAATAGTATTTTTTGGCATAAAAGTATTGCATGATACATTTTCTTTATAGTACACATTTACTTTTATGTTTGTCAAAATGAACAATGTCCATAGTTTTTAAAGTCACTTAAAAGAATTTATGATGAAAAACAGCATCCCTCATCTCTGCCAGTTCCTAATCCCTAGAGAAAATTATTTCAGACTCTTCTGTTGTTTCTTCTGATTCTTACCTCCATTTTTCTAAATAACATTTCTGTACTATTCTTACTTGATATCATTGATTTTAGGCTATCTGTTGACTTTCTGTTAAGAAAGATTAGGACTTTAGCATTCTTTTCTTGCAGTACCCTAGCTAAAATGTCTCTGCACTGTACCAGCAGTCTCCAGTTGTCTGTCCCTTCATCTTCCCAATTTAGCTATAGAACAATTTTGAGTTAACTAATAACCATTTAGGTTAGTATAATTTGGAAAATAGATCACACTTCTTTTTTGTCCCCTCTGGGATTTAACAGCCCCTCCCATTTTTATTCTATTAGCTTAGATTTTTTACATTACTTTCACCAATTTTTCACCAAACACCAAACTCTTGACCAGACTTCTCCTTTTCTCAGTTTTCATTAGTTTTAAGATTTTTTTTTAATTTCAGGAGTAGAATTTAGTGATTCATTGCTTACGTATAACACCTGGTGCCCTCCTCAGTGCCCATCACCTGTTTAGCCCATCCTCTCACTAGTTTTTAAATTAGAAATATTCTTTATGGTTCTCTTAGCATCCCAAGTTTTAACTTCACCATTATCTTGGAGCATCCACTCTCCTCATTTGCAGGGTCTTCTTTCTGAGTTTATTATGACCTTTTACTGAAGTCTGCCTTCCAGTAGCTTCTTGAAGAAGGAGTCAAAGTAAAATGTTGGGTATTTTATGTTTTAAAATAATAGTACTCAAACTTCACATGTAATTGATAGGTGAGTATAAAATTCTGGAATGAAAAATCATTGGCTTTAGAGTTTTGAGGATATTGTTCTATTGTTTTCAGATTTTCAATGTAGCTTCTGAGAAGCTGATGCCTTTCTAATTTCTAAGTTTCGTATGTAACCTGTTTCCTGCACTCTAACCTCAAATTTTGACCCCAAGCACCTCTGTGTTCCAAATTTTTCTCAAATTTCCCTTACAGTTGATCTTTTTTCATCCACACTGGGCCTTCTACAGGAGACCTCATGGCCTTCAGCTTTGGAAAATGTTCATTATTTTTTAAATGTTTTCCCTTCTGTTTATTTTCCTCTTGATTCTCTTTCCCTCAGTTTTCTGGCCTATTTATTACATAAACTTTGGACCAAACTTAGGAAATCTTCTGATTTTGCCCATACCCACCATTCCTATTCTCAGAGAGACTTTGAATTCCTGAGCATTTCTAAAGTTCTTTTTCATGAATCAGCTTGCTTATTGGCTCCCTTCACCTTACAAGCATTTAGATTTCAGCTTTTCTAGTGTGCAAAGCCAGTCAACACTTTTCCATATGCCGTAGAACTTCCAAAATGTTGCTGACATTTCTTTGGCTTCTCCACTTAAGTTCTGTTTGTCCTTTTTGGACTGTGTCCTTTACTGTCATGTTAGTAGTTGCAAGCATGTAGTCCTTCCTTTTCACTATCATCACTGGATTTATTTTTTCCAGTAGTTCTTAAAAGAAATGCAGTCTCTCTATATATGTAACGTATGTATAGTATTTATATCACACACACAGTCACACACACACACACACACACACACACACACACATGTTTCTAAGACCATCTATGACCTCCCCTTGCCAGTCAAATTCAAAGATTTTTTCCCCCTCTGTTTGGGTGTCTTTTCTGCACTAACTGTGGTATTCATCATATGGCCCTCTCCTTTTCTCTCAGTTAGTTCATCTACGTGCTCTGATTTCCTGTGAAGGAATATCTAAGCTAGGGATTCTAAGTATGGGATCCATAGAACAATCTCTGTTATGGACTGGATGTCCCCTAAAATTTATATGTTTAAGCCCTAACCCCCAGGTCCTCAATTATGACTGTATTTGGAAATAAGGCCTTTAAAGGCATGATTAAATTAAAATGAGGCCATTAGGGTGGACCCTGATCCAGTGTGATGGATATCTTTATAAAAATAGGAAATTTGGTCACACAAAGAAACGTCAGGGGTGCATGCCTAGAAAGAAAATACCATGTGAGTCACAGCCTGAATGAAGGTAGCCATCTACAGGCCAAGGAGGGTGGAACTAGTCTTGCCAACACTTTGATCTTGAACTTCCAGCCTCTAGAACTATGATAAAAAAAAAAAAAAGATTCTGTTGTTTAAGCCACCCAGTCCATGGTATTTTGTTATACTACAGTCATAGTAAACTATTATAACCCGATATTAACATTTTAAGTATGTTAATATGGAAATATCCTTCAAGGGATCTGAACCCCAGAAGATTAAGAATCCTTGCATTATGGAACTGGTTCTTAAATTGTTATCCTGGGGTTAAGATCATGTAACCCTCATGGAGTTGGTCCCTGGCATCCATATTTAAGCAGGCTTTCTAAATGATTGCTGTGTACATAGAATCTCCTAATGATTTTCCTCAGCTGTTGTTTCCTACTTAGAACTAAGACCACAAGGTATCAACTTCCCACATTAATGTGATCCCCCTTTTAGAGCAGAGGAAGTTGAATCATCTACTTATTCTCCTTTATTGTTTAGGCCTAATTGTACCCTTTGGGTGGCAAGATTGGCTTTATGGAGGAAATGACCTGTGAAGACTACATAAGGGACCAGGAGAGTGGTAGGATTTTATGAACTGCGTCTTAGGGAACCAAATAGATTAGTGTGTGGCTATTGAGGCTTCAGGGTGCCATCCCACAAGGATGTCAAGGAAAGCAGCTACACAAATTATTAAGTTCAATAACTTTCCTGCGTTCAAGGGTAAATCCTCATTTTGTGGGGTCTAAAGTTCATACAGTTTAGCAGACCTCTTCAGGAAATATACTTCTTCAAACATAAATTTCAGAGTTGCTAAGGTCCTTCCCTGGGTCACAAAAGGGCCAACTACCAGCAAAGAGTCCTGAAGCTTAAGCTTCACTAGCTCTGAGGTGACTTCACCCCAGCTGCATTTGCTGTATTGTACCTTTCCTGCCTGTTTCCACAGAATGATTAGCAGTGAAACTTCATTTAGGACTTTGGTGTTTGTTTTCAGTGCCAGCAGAATTAGAGCTAGGTCTACTTCATGCACCCTCTGTTTCATGAAGTGGACTTGAGGATGAAGGTACCTCAGTGCTTTCCAGGCTCTGGAGATGCAGTGTGTCAGCCTCTGGGCCAGGCTTTCCTCTCATCTTTTCTAGACCTTGCTCCCTCGATTATTTACCTGTTATTATATTTTTTAATGTATTCTGTTTTGCTTTATATATCTCTGGGTTGCTCATACTCAGTACTATTGGCATTGTAAACAAGTCTAAATTGGGGAAGAGGGTGTCCTGTGGATTGTAGGCTATTTAACAATAGATGCCAATAGAACTCTCCCCCCCAGTCATGACAATCTAAAAGTTGCCAGACACTACCAGATACTCCTTCAGAGGCAAAATTGCTAAGGGTCAAACCACTGAGTCTAGCCCATCATTCTATAAGCAGGGTCCAGACTCCAGCATAGGAAAAAACCACTCTTAATTATGTATCCGTGTGATCCCAAATCCCTCCTTCTTCCCGGGAGATCAAGCACCTCGTGGATAGCCAGAGCCCATTTTCTTCATTTTGCCACTTTGTATTTATTTCTTAGCTTTTAATACATTTTGAAATGCAGTATTTCATACTTAAAAGAATATAAATAATATAAAATGTTAGAAAGCATAATAATGAAATTAATACCTGTGACCCCACCACCTAACTCAAGAATGAGTGGATCTCCAATCCCGTTGTAGATGCTTACTTTACCTTCCTCTATCTTTCCCTCCACATACCTCTGCTACTTAGACACACTTCCTAACCTGTATTTTATGGCTATCTGTTTTTATTTTAAAACATTTTATCATAACTTTTTCTTCTGGGATTTTTTTTGGTTTTATTCAATATTTTTTGTTAGATTCCATCATCTTCCCTGTAGATATAGTACCATTTGTTGTAGAAATAGAATAGTGAATTAGGAGCACAAATTAGATTTCTAGATTCACATTCTGGCTCCATATTTATAACATTTGGCAAATTCCTTTACTCTGTTATGCCTCTGTTTCCTCGGCCTTGGCACATGTTAGAAGCTATGTGATAAGCTTGTGTTACTCACGTTGACTTGTATGTAATGTATTCCATCGTACGAATATAGCACAACTTACCCATTACCTGTCAAAGGATAATTGGGTGGTATCCAGTATTTTGCTTTATTGATCTGTGATCACTGTGGGAAACATCTCCTAATACACATTCCTGCAGGAACGCCTCCAGGGTGTATATTCTGGAGTCAGATGGCTGGTTACAGGTTCATTTCTGTTGGTGTTCACTTGCACAAGACGATGCCTAATACTTTTCCAAAGGGGAAAGTAGTTTTACAAAGTCCCCTTCCCTCTAGCATATCTGAGTTCCTAGTGATCTACATATACACCCTCGAAACCTTCCATTGGCCTGTTTAACCCACATATTTTTCATTAGCCTTCCCTTGATTCATTTGTTTATCCCCACCTAATACCTCAGTGTCATTGCAGCTACAATAGCATTTTTCTTTATTATTTTACTTTTTTGTTGTAATTTTCATAACCCAATTTTTATTTCAGAAGCTGGACATCTATATTTTAAAGATTACATTAAAGAAAATCCAGAATGGGGCACCTGGGTGGCTCATTCGGTTGGACATCTGCCTTTGGCTCAGGTCCATGATCTTGCAGTTCATGAGTTTGAGGCCCACATTGGACTCCTTGCCAACAGTTCAGAGCCTAGAGCCTGCTTCGGATTCTGTATCTCCCAGTCTGTGTGTTCCTTCCCTGCTCTCACTTTGTCTTTCTCTCTCTCCCTCTCTCAAAAGCAAACATTAAAAAAAAGAAAATACAGACCAAAAAATATCATAGTACAGTTAGCAGATAGTGATAAGTGCTGTCAAGAAAAATAAAGCGAGTTAGGGAGAGAAGAGTAAAGCGGTTGCTATATTAGATAAGGTGGTCAGGAAAAGATTTTCCAGGGAAGTAGTTAATGAGAAGCCACATAGCTTGTACCCATATTTCAAGGCTCAATAGCCAGTTGTGGCTAATGACTCCTATATTGGACTGGGGGTGGGGGGCTAGAGAAGTAATATCGGAGTGCATGGCTGAGGTTGATTTTAAGGATCATTGAATGATCAGAGAGAGGTTAGAGCACCGATTGGAGTGGGTCATAGCTGATGATTCATTCTTACGAAGAAGAAAACAGTAATCTAGGTGTAAAAAATCTTTCAATTAATGGAGAGCATATGACAAAGAATGGTGATTGATAGCTACAAGGAGAGATGGCAAGTGCTATACTAAGGGTTTTACATTTACTATTTTGTGTTACTGATTTTTTAAAGTTTATTTATTTTGAGGAGAGAGAGAGAGAGAGAGAGAGAGAGAGAGAGAGAGAGGACACATACAAGTGAGCAGGGGGGGAGCAGAGAGAGAAGGAATCCCAAGCAGGCTCCACATTGTCAACATAGAGCCCAATGCAGGGCTCAGACTCCCGATCTGAAATCATGACCTGAGCCAAAGTCAAGAGTCAGACGCTTAACTGACTGAGCTACCCAGCTGCCCCCTTCTCTTTAGTTTTAAGTTTTGTTGGGTAGATGAATTTAGAGAGAGTGAAAATTAGTTAACAGGCAAGAAGGGTCAATTAAAACATCTTGCTTAACATGTGGGTTTCGAGTAAAAAAAAGCCACTACCAATAGAAATGGTTGATTGAGAAACAGTAGATACAAGGATGTAATTAAAGCAAGGAGGTAAAGGAACACTGGAAAAAGAGGTGGAAGTTACAGTGGATTTTACTAAAGACAGAACAAGTCTTTGAGATTATTTAATGGGAGTGTTTGAAAGGTTTTGAATGGTGTAGTCAGATTGGGAGCTGCACAGAGCATTTTATGGGGGTATGAGTCCAGTTTTTGATTGTTGATCTCTTGGGTTGGGGTTGTCAGTCCTTCCCCTGGGGACTGCAGCCATTATGTAGGGATATGTTCCAATGGATTAGCCCTGATGATCTCTGCAAGGAAGATTACTAACCTTCATTTTTAACTGACCATCAAACAGGTGGATCCTCTCTGTCCCATTACCAAGTCTGATACTTCTGTGTGGCTTTTCCACCTCCCTCCTTGTTACAGTGGGGGTGCTCCTTCTCCTTTGTGAAGTGCCATTGGCTTTGTTGGCTTTACTTAAGGATTGGTTATTTTCCGTCTTTTCTACAATATCATTTCCTCTCTTTCTATAACATCAGCAACAAATAATAGTTTTGTATAGGGATTCTCAAACCTTTTTGAATCATTGATCCATTTGGTAGTCTGGTGAAGTGTATGGACTCTTAAATGCATTAAATCATTATGTAAGATTATGAAATAAAATATTGAAGGCATCAAAACATGAATATATTGAAATGTAGCTATCACACTATAAGAATAACAATGTGTAGTATGAAAACATGTAGCTTCTTAATTGTATATTAAATAATAAGACCTATAGGGGAGCCTGGGTGGCTCACTTGATTGAGCATCCACCTCTCGATTTCAGCTCAGGTTGTGATCCCAGTGTCATGAGTTCAAACCCCACATTGGGCTCTACACTAAACTTGGCGCCAACTTAGGGTTCTCTTTATTCCTCTGCCCCTCTTCTCCTCTCATGTTCTCTCTCTCTCTCTCTCTGAAAATTAACAGATAAAAATAAATATTAACCTTAAAACAATAATAATAATACCACCTAGCAGTTGGTCTTTTCAATACTGTAATTCCAAATTAATGATGAATATTAATATTGTGAGCTACCTATAACAATTTTAAACTGATATTAAAGTATCTGTTATTTCTCTTGGTTATTAAACCACATATTAATGCTACTGTGATTTATTTTCTGCATTTATATGATAGAAATGCTAAATTCCCGCTGGAGATCATGCAAATAGATAATGATGTGGTTTTTTGTCGTCAAAGCCTATGCATTTTGGGCCATAATTAACAGCTCTTGGTCCATAATTTCTATCTTATGAAACATTAAAATGTTTAAGTAAAAATAAACATAAAGTTCTCAGTTTAGCAGTTATAGATCCTTATGTCTACTCTTATCTACGTTTTTCGTCTTATCTCCACTTGTCCCCACCATCACTTTGTTAACTCATCACTTCTATTTTTACTTTTTCCAGTTTTATTGAGATATAATGACACATAAAACATTGTGTAAGTTTAAATAACATATTGATTTGATAAATTTATATATTGCACAGTGATTACCACCATAGCGTTTGGGAACATTCCATCATGTCACATGGTTACCATTTCTATTTTGTAGTGAGAACATTTATGATTTACTATATTAGCAACTTTTAAGTATGTAATACAAGATTCATTATTATCATCATGCAGTACATTAGGTCCCTGGAACTTATTCATCTTCTATTCATCTTATAAATGGAAATTTGATTAACATCTCCCCGTGACCATCCCTGCCCCCTCTTCCCTGTTTCTGGCATCCACTGTTCTACAATTAAGTGATACCACGATTAAGTGATACCACACAGTATTTGTCTTCATCTCACTTACTTCACTTGCTCTTCCTTCCATCCATGTTGTTGTAAATGACAGGGTTTCCTTTTATCTCATGGCTGAATAACATTCCATTGTGTGTATATACACCACATCTTCTTTATCCATTCATCCATTGTCAGACACTTAACTTGGTTTCATTTCTTGGCTACTGTGAATAAGGCCACATGGGAAGGCAGATATCTTTTTGAGATTCTCTTTTGATTTCCTTTGGATATATACATATGGTCATTCTAGTTTTAATTTTTTGAGGACTTTCCATGCTGTTTTCCATAGTAGCTCTACCAGTTGATATTTCCACCAACACTGTGTTAAGAGTTTCCTTGGGACACCTGAGTGGCTCAGTCAGATAAGCATCCAACTCTGGCTCGGGTCATGATTTCATGATTCATGGGTTCAAGCCCCATGTCGGGCTCTGTGGTGACAGCTCAGAACCTGGAGCCTGTTTCGGATTCTGTGTCTCCCTCTCTCTCTCTGCCCCTCCACTGCTCATGCTCTGTCTCTCTCCAGGTCTCATAAATAAACAAATGCTAAAAAAATAAATAAAGAGTTTTCTTTACCCCATATCTTAACTAACATTAAATTTTTAATGGCCATTTTAATAGTTGTGAGGTGATATCTCATTGTGGTTTGATGATGATTAGCAATGTTGAGCTCCTCTATTGGTTCTTTAATAACTCCTTATCCTTACACACTCTCCTTTGCTGGACTAACCTTCAAACATACCCACTTTTTAAAAAACTGTTTTCTTTCTTTTCTAAAATGGATTCAAAGAAATTCTCCCAACCCTTTCTTAATCCTTGGTCAGATTTTGATTATCATATTATATTAAAATTGTTTACTTGGCAGTCTACTTTATAAGATAGGTCCTTTAGAGCAGACATTATGTTATATTTCTATTTGAAGTTATAGGCACTCCAAGAAGGTAGACAGTAAAAGAATGAAAAGTGTGTCTTTTGTTAATCCTGACATCACCCAATAAATATTTTCTTTTCAGTGTCTGCCTTCTTGCAAATCCCATTGTACTTCTTGCAGAACCACATAAAAAATTAATTATTCTCTGATTTCTTTAAGGTTAATTTTGCCTGCCTTCTGCCTCTACCCCCACCCCCACCAACCACCTACCCACTTCCCCACTGGCTAACAAGGTAGGATCCTGTTTTACAGTGTGGCAGGAGTTTTTACTTTGGCTGCACATTAATAATGCCTGAGGACTTTGTAAATAATATCTATGCCATGGTGCATCACCCCCTTGCCTAAAGTGAGGATTTAAAAATTCTCCCAGGTGATTGTATGCATGTCCAGGATTGTGAAATACTAAAGGATTATGTGCCCCTGTAAGCCCTAGGAAATACTGGTCGTATGTGGAATGCCAAATAAATAATTGTTTTATATATAACAATAAAACTCATATGGGTATATATGTACATAAGACTGATTTTTCTTACACAGTTTTAAAATAGATAAGAACTAACTATTCAGTAGTTTTCTGTCTCTTTAGTAGTATAGAGTAGTCTTTTTAGATGCTGGTTTTACTTTATGATTTCTTTCTTTTATAGCATTTCCCAGACTTTGTAATAATAGTCTTTTGCAATGAAATTCTGCTCTGTTGTATCTGTATTATGTTCATAAACTCAGAAAAGTCAATCCTGGCATTAAACCATACTCCTTCCAGTGAAAATTTCAATTTTATAATTCCATTTGTGTTATCTCATGTTTTGTTTTATTTGAGGAGAACCTCACACTTGCCACAAAAGGTGGCTTCTGGAAATTGCTCTTTTCAGAGATCTTTAAAATCTACAGATAATGTGAGATGTCTTAGGTGAAACTGATTTTATCAGGAACTACCTGAGAAACATAAAAAAAAAACCATTTTTTTCTTTTTATCTTTCTCTAAAATCCTTTGGTGTAAAAAGTTCTAATAAATTAGACAAAACCATTATATGATGAAAAATTAAAGCATCTTGAGATTTGCTGATTACATTGTGACAATATGAGGACATTAGTATGAGTAGAAAACGTGGAAGGGGAGGACAGAACCTCCTGGCAGATGCTTTCATGCAATTTCCCATCGATGCAACCTGGATCTGTGTCTCACTTTTAAAAAGCATTTATAACAAAATCCCATAGTGTGTAAATTGGGATAGGGCTCTAACCATGGAAATTCAGGGCTATTCATGTTTAAATTGGCCTTTGTTTTTCATCTGTTACAGCATTCCTTACTAAATTTTCTTTTACTTACTACTTAATTTTAAAATTATGGTTTTGAACTGAGGAGGCACTTCCAATCTAGATCATTTGAAAAGGAATGTGTATGTTTCTTCTCACATCTTCTGCCCTCAATTTGTACTTCTTGAAAGTCGAGATGTGGCCAGCAGAGAGAATTACAGTTTATTGTGTTATTATTAAATTCTCAGGTGAGCAGCTTTACATTCAGCAGGATTAAATTTTATTTTTCCATAATGCATAATTTTTTAACTTTAATCACTGGTATACTTTAATTGGACTTGACGCTTAGAAGATTTAATAGATATATACAAAATTAATGAGTTAAGTTTTTTAGAGTTAAACAATTTGTAAAAAAAAAAAAAACTATGATTATGTTACATATATCAATATATGCTCAAGAAAAGAAAAAGAAAGAAACAGCTACAAATATGGTGGTATTTTCTTAACACTTAAGAACCAACCCAGTATTTACACAATTATTTAGTAATTCAATCCTTTAAAATAGGATTAAAAAAACACTTTTCATGGGATTTTATTTAAAATTTTTTTAACATTTATTTATTTTTGAGAGAGAGAAACAGATCATGAGCAGGGGAGGGGCAGAGAGAGAGGGAGACACAGAATCAGAAACAGGCTCCAGGCTCTGAGCTGTCAGCACAGAGCCTGATGTAGGGCTTGAACCCATGAACCCTGAGATCATGGTCTGAGCTGAAGTCCGATGCTCAACTGACTGAGCCACCCAGGCACCCCATGATTTTAAAACATTTTAATAATGTGTATCATTTCAAAAAATGAGTGATGATAAAATTCATTAGTAAACTAAAATAGTAGTAATCAAAATAAACATTCCTCTTGATATTACATAAGGTAAATATTTTCATATAGCATCTAAGAATTATTGAAAATATTTTTAGTGGTGCCTTTGTGACTCGGTTAAGCATCCAACTTCGATTCAGGTCATGATCTCGCTGTTCGTGAGTTTGAGCCTCGCCTCAGGCTCTGTGCTGACAGCTCAGCACTTGCACTTTATGTGTGTGTGTGTCTCTCAAAAATAAACATTAAAAAATAATTTAAATTGTATTTTTATACTATATTCTATATTCCATGAGAAAAATTTACTTCTGTCTTTTTTTATCACATTTAAATTTATTTTTGTCCTTATTTTTTCTGATCAGTATTTTATTTCTAGAATGAGGTTCAGCTAACTAAGTTAATATTTTTGAAACTTAACACAAATAACCAACATATTAATTTTCCTTTTTATTTCATTTTAACTGTTTTAATTTACAGATTTTTTTTTAAGATTTTTTTGATGTTTATTTGTTTTTGAGAGAAAGAGTGTGAGCAGGGGAGGGACAAAGTCGAGGTGGGGGACACAGAATCTGAAGCAGGCTCCAAGCTCCAGGCTCTGAGCTGTCAGCACAGAGCCCAGCATGGGGCTCAAACCCACAAACTGTGAGATTGTGACCTGAACTGAAGTTGGATGCTCAACCGACAGAGGTCCCCCAGGTGCCCCTCACAGATTTTACTACACTTTTTGAAAAGTAGCAGAATGTGGTAGCAAGAACACAGAGTTACATATTCAGATTGCTGTGGGCTCTCATATCTGGTCTGCCACTTATCAGATGAATGAGCTGGGCAATTCATTCCACATCCCTGTTTCTCAGCTTTCTAAGCCTCTGTGACAGAGAGGTGATCATAGTACTTATCTCACAGCTTTTATGAGAGAATTCATTGAGTATTAAATGCCTAAGCACTGCCTAGAACATAGTAAGTGCCATCTAAATATTTGCTACTATGATTATTATCTAAACTAGACATAGAATCAGCACATGATTCTAATGTGCTGCAATTTCTAAGTAAGTTTAAAGAGTCCTACGTATTTTTAGGGACATTCAACTACATTCTTTTTTTTAATGTTTATGTATTTATGTTGAAAGAGAGTGAGAGAGCATGAGTGGGAGAGAGGCAGAGAAAGAGGGAGAAAGAATACCAAGCAGGCTTTGTGCTGTCAGTGCAGAGACTAATGCAGGGCTTGATCCCATGAACCATGAGATTATGACCTAGCCCGAAATCAGGAGTCAGACACCCAAGCAACTGAGCCACCCAGGCACCCCTTAGCTACATTCTAGAAACATAAATGGGAATATCAAGAATGAAGAAATGAACAAAACAATCCCTACCATAAAATATTTGTAATATAATTGAGAAGATACAAAAATACGTATTTTTTATATATAGCACAATTTAAATAAAACTGTAAAAGTGTTTAAATAAAATGCTAAGAAAGTATGTGATATCTGGGAGGTAGAGGTTCCTGGAGTGGATATAATTAAAATGGACTTTTAATGATACTTGGAATTTTAATTTGTACAGATTGGTAGTGGGAACAGAGTGAGTAGAGGAAAGAACAGAAATTTTAGAGTAGTTTAAAGTAATGACTAATAACTGTGGCTAACATATATTGGTGAAGTGAGGGGGTTGTGACTGGGAACAGGGTACAGAGTGAGAGTTAAAGATGGAAATGTGGTTGAGATCAGATCATGGAGAATATTGAACACTGCTGCTAAAACCTAATAAACACAATGTATGAGCCAGGGAGAGATTCTCTAAAGATTGTATAACATAACTACAGTTGTAGTTTGTGTGATCACTTTACATTAGTATGTTGGATGAATGGAAGGAAGAGAAAATAGAGCCATGAAGCCAATAAGTTGTAGTTAGAATTTAAAACCAATCTGTCTGTCCGAGGAGCCTCTTTGCACTTCTGCACACCATCGAGAAGTAGATTACGGGTTCGGTGAGAACTTCAGGTCTACCAAACTGGTCTTCAGTACCCCGGGAGCCCTGCCTATTATCATGTGGTGCTTGTGCTCCCTTGGTTCTTACTTCCTAAGCCTGACTGCATTTTATCTTCGTGATGGTGAAGAACTAGTGGAATAATTTGTTAGTGATAGCAGTGGAGAAAAACCACTGATTAATGTTGGAAAGGACTGTATCCCGCCGGTCTTGCGGCAGACATTGAGACCCTTGCCTCCAGTGCTCAGCCGTGGTGAGAGATCAGCTTAGCGGCGCTCAGTCTTCAGAGCCCCATGCGATCTGTACTCATTGGAGGATGACTCACATTTCCTTAAAAACAAAGAATTTTCTCTGAAAGATTGCAATACTAGTGTGAGGTACAAGATTTTCTTTTTTCTTTTCCCATTTCCCAAAAAAAGTCAAAAGTAGATACATTTATTTGAGCTACATTTTATGGGACTTCATAGACTATCCCATATTAATATTTAAGTTTAACAAACATTCATCAATTGTTTTTCTCTAAGTTTCTAAATTTCAGGGGCTTTGTCTAAAATTATTCTCACCACTATTATCCTAAACTCACATTTAGATATCTGTCCCTAGAGCTCTTTTAGACACTTCTGTTTTTGAAAGTATTTATACTTTTCCCATTTATTCAACTTTATTGCATCAAAAGTAAAAGAAGTTCTTGTATTCTAGAATTTAATTTTTTTACTGAGTGGAAAAAGGCATTAAAAGTGTAATTTGCATATGAATGGCAGATGGTTTTCACATTAATGATAGCATTTGAGTAAATTTCATCCATTAAAAAGGGCATGAAGCAGGCCAATAATGTTCCTGTAGTAATAATATTGTTCTAGTTCAAATGCTTTGGAGTATAAACATTTCAAATACAAATCTTGTTTATAGTTCAAAAGATTATAATTCTGGCATGCTTGAGTAATGACAGTCATTATAATTAAGTATAAAAGCATAAACACTAAGAATGATAATATGTCAGGTTAAAGACTATCATTTATAAACCATTAGTACTTTTTTAATATGTTACATTCAGAATATATTTTCTTTTCACCCTGTTTATAGGACAAATAATTAAAATATACATCAATGGACACTGGTACTGTGCATAGATGTAATATGTAGAAAGACAAACTAAAATGTAAACAAACATTTTTTTAGAATGATAGAATTTAGAAAGAGAATATATTAGATGAAATTATAATAGCAGCTTAGCCATTTAAATATATTTCATGAAAAGAGATATACCAGGATCTCTTTCTTTCTCTCTCTTTTTCTCTTTCTTTTCTTCCTGCCTGCCTGCCTGCCTTCTTTCAAAATAAAGTCTTTTTTAGACAGTTTAATTATTCCTTCTTTGTGCATTTGTTTTTGCTTCCCTAAATCTCTGAGTGTCATAACATCCTGTAACAGTAAGCTATTAAATCCTTAATCGTAGCATAATTATGAGACTCAATAGGGAGCCCAGAAAAAAATTGCTTTGTAATTTAATTTTTACTTTATTTTTTTTCTCCTCTGAGATATGCAAGAATAGTAAATAGCCCATTAATGTGTATTGGAACAATTAAATTGTATTTAGGAGTATTGTGATGAACTGATATGTATTTAACCTTTTGCTTTTTATACCTTTTTTGGAACAGAAAAATTAGAAATAGCATTACACCCAGTTGTTTAACTGCCTTTAAAAAATGTTTTGTGCAGAACAAACACGTTAATTGTGTGGGTTTCTGCTGATGCTAAACTCTGGAGCAGAACCAAGGGACATCCTGACTTCTACAATAGATGAAGACCGTCATTTCTCTTCCTATTTTGACAGGTTATTTGTACATGATGGCTTTAAAATAACTCATTTTCAGTGAGGTCTTGCTCTGTCATCTTCAGTCACATGAATGAACATTCAAATGCCATCCTAAGCCTATTAAATTTTGGTAAAACAACAAATCAAAAGAACAACAAAACTCAAATGAATCTATAATTACATTGTTCCTTTGGAAACTTCTCCATATTTCACTTTATCGTAGTAAGTGTTCATAATTTAATCTTCTGCATTTCTCCATTCCATCCTCTCAGAGTGATTTCCTTCAGAAATCCTACCAGTCTTCCAAAGCCTAGATTTTTAATATCCTACAAAATTTCTTTCCTGATTACACTGAAAATTGTCTCATTCCTTTGCCAGTGGTTACAGCGATTTTATGTTAGTCAAGCTTATCTCTCAAATTTTAGTGTAAACTAACTCCTTTAGTGAATGGATTTTCCAAAGAATGTGATAAAGGTAAATTGATTGATACAAGTCAATCAGTGAACATTGAAGAAGCCCTGATGACCTTGAAGGCATCGTGCCTGGCTGGGATTGTGCATTGGTGAGAATACAGCAAGAAGACAGTACCTTGTTCTCTATAACTTGCAGTTTCATATGAGAGCTAAAGTTAAGTACGTAAGTCAATCATAATCCTAGGTAGAGAAAGTAAGAAGGACACTATAGACGATGAAAGGTGGGAGAAATACCATTAAAAAGATAGCAGGAAAGGTTTTGTTGTGAAACGCTTTGTAAGATGTGTCTGAGAGAATGATTTTTTCATTCTTAGATGAATTGGCATTACTACATTTGTTAAAAACACTACACATTCTGACAACCCTTAGACAAGCCATTTATTGTATTCACTATCACAAAATCTAGTATCTTTTGTTGGTGTCAAAACTGTAAAGGCTCTGAGATTTTTACCTCACTTCTGAGGCAACAAGTTAGTTAGCATGTCACCGTTTTCTGAATGCTGCCAGAAGTTATGACATGCATGGACCAGAGACAAAGAACTCTGTTAGCCACAGCATAGCATGCAGCGTGGCCATCAAGTTCCCAGTAATTTACTTGCCCCATTAAGTCCCACAGCGGGTGGTGGGAGAGATGCCGCACACAGGGAGGATGTGTTATGCCTGAGGTGCCTCAAGCTTAGGACATAGGAAATCTCATAAGGGGTCTGTTAGCAAACATATTCAACCTTTGTCTAGAGGGAGACATTTTTGTTATCCTGGTCAGGAAACTAGTCTTTCATTTGCCCTGGGGGAAGGTTTTATCTCTATCTTTAAGTCTGTTTGAACAGATAATGTAGAACAAAAGGTGTCAAAAGGTGTGTAGAAATTCTGTAGAAAATTGCTTCCTAAAGAGTGTATTGAAATAGTCCTAGAAATAAATAATCATTATGAAGCAGTAATTTAGGGGAATGCAGGATATAATGAATTGAGGTTATTTTACTGGTCTGGATACTATTTCAACTTTGAAAGCTGAACTTCATATATTTTTCTAAAGAATTGGTTATCTCATACTTGAAATTGTGAAAATACAATGTAAAGGAAGTCATCATTTTACATAATGAAAAATGGATAAGAAGAGATGCTAATACTTTAAGAAGAATAGCCCTGCATTCTCTTAAGTGTGTTGAGAATAGAAAGCATTATAAAGGTATTTTCTGATTTATTGATGCTGATAACTAACTGAATTAGTCATGAAGATTTTTCTGTTGATAGATTATCCTAAAATAAATTTGTATTTATCCTTACTTACTTACCATATCCTTACTTACTATATAATATATGCTATATATTCTTTCCATATATATGTGTATATATATGCACATGTTCTAGAGTACCCTTTTCAATAGTTTACACATCCACCATAAAGTCATAATTCCAAAACCAAATTGAATCTCTGGTGAAAATGGGTCTTAGGAATCATCTGAAAAAGTCTCACCCCAGGTGCAAAAATGGTTTCCAAAATAATGCATCAGTAAAGTTTTCAATTCTTCAGCTCACTTCTAGGATGTTTACCCTATAATGGTATTAGTGACACTGTTGACGCTGATGCAAGGGTGCATCTGAACCTGACATGGATGTATTTATGTGATGTCTTTCCTGATTCATGTTTGATTTACTGCTGGGTCCACTGCTTCCATCATAAACATGGATTCTAGAATTTCATGTGTTGTGTCTTTGGCTTTTTAGTTGGTTTTCCTTCACATTCCTACTTTTTTCCTTTGTCTTTTTTCTTTGTTGCAAAAGAAATGAAAATACATGATTTGTTTTAAGTTTATATACCACATTATGAAAGAGGAGAACACCTGATGTTGAGTACTGTTAGTAGAAAACGTGGTTGGGGACCCATTACACTAAGAATATCAAACTAAGATGTTATACCTGTAATTCAAACCATAAGATGCTTGCTTCTATGATGGTACATGTACTATGTAAAAACCATCATAATAAAATGCCACTGACACTACTTTTATAAATTCCCAATAATATTTATATATTAGGGACTGGATTTGGCTACATAATGTGTGATAAACCTTTTCTACTTCAAGCATATACATGCCTAACTGTTACTTTGATGGGACACAGCTTTAAAAAAAATTATATCTTGACCATATTTGGGATTCAAATATATATGTGTGTGTGTGTGTGTGTGTGTGTGTGTATACACATATGTGTATATAGATATATCAGTTTTCATATATATTAGTTTTATATCATTTCTATATTATATATATTTTTATGATATTTCTATCATATATATGCATATATGTGCATATGCATATATGTATACACACACACACATATATATATCAGTTTTCAAAAACTAAAATGATTTCAGGGGCCAATTAAGTAAAAGAAAAGTCTAAAGTAAATCAGAGAGTGCCTGGCCCATGTAGAGAAACTGGAAATCTTGATTTTTATGCACAAGTTCTCATTTGTAAATGTTGGACACTAATTAAAAAATAAACAGTGTTCTCACTAAATAAAATAAATACCTCCCGTCAGCAACATCTAATATTGAGTTTGACAACCAGAGTGGTCTCTCAGGCTAGCCCAGCACAGAATGGGATGGTAGTAGGTGGAGGGAGGGGAGAAATCAGGGAGGGGTAAGAGGGACCTTAAAGGGACAAAATTGCCATAGATAGGAACAGAGTCTGGCTGACTGGCACAGGCCCAAATTATACTCCAATGACAGTAAATATTGAGTTGTAGGAAAATATTTCTAAACCCTTCCTCTGGGGTCTCTTGAGCACCCTGAGGAGGAACAGGTTATTTATAAAAGTATTAATATCTTGAAATATCTTTCCAGGCTACTCTCCTGGAAAGTTTGTACTCCTTCCCCAGAATGTTAACTTGAGAACAGAAAGTGTTTACCTAAAAAAGAAGAGGACCGAGGACATATTGATATATCCTGGCTCAAATGCCATGCAAGTAGAAAACAGAGGGTGTCTTCATGGTTCTGTACCCCAGTAGATGTGGATCTAAGGGGAGAACCTTTGATGGCAAACAAGAAAAAACTACAGCGTGTTCTCATGAGAGCCACTGTCTCCCAGAACAGAATCTACTATCACCCAACCAGCAGAAACCATGAAGATGACACATTAGCATGAGACAGTGCTCCCCAGAGTTCTGACAGAGATACAAGAAAAGGGGCCAGTAGAGTTTTTCATTCTGGTGGGTGTGGGTGATGGAGCTAGCAGATGTGGGGGTAAACTGTTAATTGGAGGCCTTAAGGTCTTGAGGAACCAAAGACATTTGAGAACTCAGAGGGATCCAAACCATTAGAGTTCCAAATCATAGATCTAATGCGTTGTGGAGCTGGACAAAGAAATATGCATCTTTTGCTTTTAAAAGGAGCTCCTGGGGCTCCTGAGTGCCTCAGTCAGTTGAGCCCCTGACTTTGGCTTAGGTTGTGATCTCACAGTTCCATGAGTTTGAGCCTTTCATCAGCCCTCTGTGCTGACAGCTCAGAGCCAGGAGCCTGCTTTGGAATCTGTGCCTCCTCTGTCTTGTCCTCTCCTTGACTCACTCTCTCTCTCTGTCTCTCTCTCTCTATCTCTATCTCTCTCTGAAAAGGTAAATAAACATCAAAAAAATTTAAGAGCTCCTGAGGTAATACTGTATCTTTGATAAAGTTATGATAGGGGTTAAATTAAATATTGAATCTGAGGTGCTCAGTACAAAAATGAGAAAACTGGCAGTGCAGGTGTCAGTGAAGACACGGGGATATTGCTGGTGGAGTATGAACACGTTTCCATTCTGGAGAACAGTTAACAGATTAAATATGTGTTTGCCTAAGACTGAGTAATTCCGCTTCTAGCTCATACATACCAATCCCGCTCCATTGGTTATACTAGCAGTGATGCTCTTTTACAGATCTCAGAGAGACAGGTGCAAAGACGTGCCATATTTGATGTGCTAGAGACTTGGAAGCAGTCTGTGTATCCATCCAGGGCATAGGAGCATGGATCCTTTCATCCCATCACTTAGCAAACATTACCAAGTACCCATTTACCAAGCTCTGGGCTGAGTGGTAAAAATGCAAAGGGAACTCAAGGTGGTGCCTGACCAGGAGGAACAGCCAGTCAGGTTCAGGGGAGAGACTGGACTGCAGAATTCAGGGCGAGTTAAGTACAGAGCGGGGCTGCGCCAAGTAGGGGCGGCTTCTGAAAGGCCGAGACACGAAGGAGCCTTCGGAAAGACTTTTTCTTAAAAACCTAAGTTTTAGCCTGTAATAAAAGCTCAAATAGAAGTGCCTTCATTATACAAATAATGATGTAAAGAAGATAAAGTCTTAATATATCTTCTGAGGAGATAGAACAAAAGGAACACATTTTGGAATTCCAGAAAAAATGAAATGGTTTTTCAGTGTGGTTTATTTTTGTATGCATTTGCATAATGGTACATTGTCTTTTATTTCAGATACACTGGCCTAGCACAGCGCTAAAAATAGAAGAATGCATAATGAAAGGGAAAGACGCAGTAAGTATTACTCATTGTAAATTAAACACATCATCAATTATATCCCTGGTCAGTCACAAGGGACTGACTCCCTAACCTTTTATTTGCTCCTAAAAGGCATATGTGCAGTTTATTCAGGAAGAAAAAAAATATGTATGTACATGTACCTATATATACAGATACATTTAGAGGTAGTTATTTACAAGTTAATTTCAATGAAGGGTTAGAGTAAAGGGAGTTGAAGTTCCTTTAGATCTTGGTTTTTGTTTTATTATATTTTTATCCTCTCAATTTATGAATTTCTTATACTGATGCTTATTTCTTAAGTATTTGGAGAAAAATAATTTTAGGTCAACTTTTAATTCAAGGGAAAGGTAAGCACATTCCTTGTGAGGTTTCATTCTGCTTTGGTGAGTCCATTAGAACCTACCAAAGACACAAAAGGCAAAGGCAGCAGGCGTGTTTTGCTCTTCCACGGTGTGCCCTACAGTCTCTCCTACTGGAAGAACCAGCGTTCCGTCTCTCGAAACTTCCCTGCAGCGTGTGAGCCTGTGCAGAGCAGTGGCCTGACCCAGTTCCGAGCACGCTACAACATGTATGAAGGGACTTCCGTGTGCCTGGAGTAGCTGCCTAATGACACAGTACATGTGTTTGGAGGAAGGCATGCCCATCTCCTTTTGAAAGTTAACTTACCCTTTTCTTTTTCTTTTTTTTTTTTTAGTGAGGGGAAAAAAAAAAAACACGGAAAAGGCTAACACACGTTATACCAACTCCTGAGTTTCTGTAGCAGTTGTGTCACAGCCAAGGATTGAGTCAAGACATTCTTGCCGCCTTAGTTTGCAGCACGATGCTGACTAATTGAACACACTCTTAGGCTGTGTCGGTGTAAGCTCAGCAGAACCAAAATGTTGTGTGTAATTGCCTCATTCAAGGTGTGACAGTGTTTGATGACATGAAAAACAGGTGCTTCTAGTGATAGAGTATTTCCCCCAGGCCTAAATGATTAGATTTTCCCAATGATATGGGGAAATCACTCTCAGAATAAAATCTATGAGTGGGAAATTGAAGAAAATATACCTACAAGCTCTGGATAATCGAGATAATAGTGCATTCCTCATTTCTTACCAAGGAAATGCCATAATCTAAATTATTTATGGTAAGATGGTTCTGGTGGCTTTTTCATTCAATACTTTTAAATGAGAGACTTTAAAAGTCACACACTGTCTTTATAAAACATTACATTTCATGACTATTGTATTTATCGATACTATAGTACTATTTAGCATTAACATAGTATTTTGTAACTTATTTTAAATGAAATAACAGTACCTGGGGCATCCGGGTGGCTCATTCGAGTATCCAACTTCGGCTCAGGTCATGCTCTCACTGTTCATGAGTTCAAGCCCCACTTCCAGTTCTGTGCGGACAGCTCGGAGCCTGGAGCCTGCTTCGGATTCTGTGTCTCCCTCTCTCTTTGTCCCTCCCCTCCTCATGCTCTGTCTGTCTGTCTCTCTCTCTCTCTCTCAAAAATAAACAAACATTAAATTTTTAATGAAATAGCAGTACCTACTTTACCAAGGTATTTGAAGGAATTGATTTAGACAAGTTGGTTTGAACAATTTTAAACTGTTTTTCATTCAGCATATTGATCATAAAATTCACCTAGTGATTTATGTAGTAAAGTTTGTTAAGCATGTACAATATATGTGGTGCTGTGTCTGATGAAGCAGGGAATACAAAGGTGTGTAAAATAAAAATCCTGCCCTCAAAAAATTTAGAGTTGAATCCCAGTGTTGGCAAACTAGAGCTTCTTGGCCAAATACGGCCTGCTATCTATTTTTCTAAATAAAGTTTCCTTGGAACCCAGCTGCACACAATCATTTTTGTATTATCTCTGGCTGCTTTCATGCTATATCTACAGGGGTAAGTAGTTGAAACAGAGACCATTTGGCCATTCAACTAAATAGATGTATTCCCTGATCCGTTATTAAAAAAACAAACAAACAAACAAAAATCTGCTGACTTCCTGGACAGCAGTCTTAAAGTAATAGGTATAAAATAAGTATTTCTCTTGGTTAGCTTTCTATACATTTATTTGAAAGCTCTCTGTGAAAATGCTTTATGTGAATTTATGAGTTTTAAGATAGGACTTATCTTTCCAAACATTAAAATACTCTGTAATGCCTTAAAGTCTGCATATGTTTCCTTGAGGGTAAGGAAGCTTTCTCTAATTACTGGTTTTCTGACTTCGTGCTGATCCATTGTTTACATGTACTGTAAAAAAATAACAGCATTGGGAATAACCTAATTACTCAGTGAAACATACTGCCATGAAAATCTTTATGTTTGAATACATTTCTGAGCAGTGTTTTTTTTATTCCTTGGTTATATGCTAGACTACCTGGAAAGTGCTACAATCCCATTATAAGTGTAATTCACGCAGTGTGGTTAACTACAGTGCCCATTGGTCACCTTAGTGTCTGTTCCTTGCCCTCTATCATCTGTTCCACGTGCCCCCACTAGTGAAGGGAGACTTAAACATGAGATTTGTAGGGCTAGGAAACACAGGTATCAAAAGGGGCTAAACATTTTTTAATATTAACCAATATCTTCTGTTTAATTTTTTCTGCGATAGAGCGAATGTGCAAATTATGTTCGGGTTTTGCATCACTATAATAGGACACACCTTCTGACCTGTGGTACCGGAGCTTTTGACCCACTTTGTGCCTTCATCAGGGTTGGATACCATTTGGAGGTAAGATAATTTTACTCATATCAGTAAAAGTCATGCTTAAAAGAACTTTATTTTAGTATATGTGCTGCCGAAGTCAGCATGAAAGAACTTTATTTTAAAAGAAAGGTAGTGGCGGGGGCACCTCAGTGGCTCAGTCAGTTAAGCGCACAACTGGGTTTGGCTCAGGTCGTGATCTAACGGTTTATAAGATACAGCCCTGCATGGGGCTCACACAGAGAGAATGGAATGTGCTTGGGATTCTCTCTCTCTCTCCCTCTCTCTCTCTCTCTCCCTCTCTCTCTCTCTCGCTCTCTCTGCCTCTTCCCTGCTAATGTTCTAAAAAAAAAAAAATGATTGAATGAATGACTGAATGAAGAATAAAAGAAAAAAAACGGTTGTGGCATTTTCTTTGGTGACAAAGAAAAGCATTTGTGGTGTGCTGGTAAAATTTTCCGAGTCAGAGACACAATCTCTCTGGCCCTTTAAAATCCTCATCAGCTATAAAATCTGTGAATCAATTAATTCTTTATGTATTCATTCCCTGAACAACTTCATTTACTTAATTGTGCACTTAAAAATATTTCTTCATATCAAACTGTGTTCTCTGTTGTGTTCTTACATAAATCTTATCAATGTAACTGCCAAACTAAAATGCATCTATGAACATATGTAAAAATAAATGTATATAAACAAAATTACTACATACAGTATTTTATAAAAGATACGCAAAGACTTGTTGGTTTTGTAATTCCTCTTCTCTCGCGGCAGGCGAAGTGAGCGAGGGGGCGTGGGGAGTGGCGTGGGAGATTACGCACTGTCTAGAGCGCAGTGCTGGAGCGGGGCAGCTGTGCGCCCCGGACCCCGCCTCTACCGGTCAGTATAAAGAAAGCAGATCTCAGGTGCGGTCTGTCGCACATCCAACACTGACCGGCAGGCGGACTGGAAGATCAGTCCTATAACCTGTTTCAATGAGTCAGATGAACTCTCAACTCTCATTTTGGGCACACTTTCAAGCACCTTACATCACACTTTCACTCTGAAATACACTAAACAGTATTCTGATGTCAGAATCTGCTGCCTTTTTTTTTAGGTCAAAAGGCAGAATCCTACCTGAAGACGGGATACAGATAAAACAGACATCTAGATATTCTGTAGTGAAACAGCTAGGTTCTTGATTCTCATATTTCTGAGAGGGCAGCGGTGAGCCTAAAATATTTTCAGTCACCACATATAAAGAATAACTTTGAGTTTACTAGTGAAAAATTATTTCCGATATTCCTTACACTAGTGAACACTCAGGTGCGCATATAATTAGCAGTATCCGAAGTGCTTACTTGAGTTGCCTTTTGAGAGAGTCCCTGATTGAGATACTTCAGCTGGTAAGTGCGCTTATAGGCAGGAGTTTTGATTAGTCTATTTTAAATGGTAACTAACCACATCTACTTGTAGATTAAAGCTAAGTAGCATATACAAACACATGAGTGTATTCACTGAATTATTTTAAAGAAACAATACAGTTTATCTATTGGAAGAACTTTCAGCGGAGATGTGTGAGGCAAATCCGCCCTGTGGAAAGCCAGAATATTTACACGTATACAAAGTAGAGAGACAGGGGCGCCCGGTGGGTCAGCAGGCTGAGCTCTGACTTTCAGCCTAGAGCTGGCTTTGGATCTTCCCTCTCCCTCTCTCCCTGTGCCTCCCATGCTCCTTGTCTCTTCCTCTCTCTCCCTCAAAAATAAACAGTAAAAAAAGTATACTGACAGACATGTATGCAATACACAAAGCCAGACTATATACATTTTGTGGTACAGATCTGTTGGCAACAGATGATCTCTGTTTTCATTATCTGAAAATACCATGATTTATTTTTTATTTCTGAAAGATATTTTCCCTGGAGATAGAATTTTGGCTTCATAGGGGATTGTTTTTTGTTTTTCTCTTTTATCATTTCAGAAATACTATGTTGTCTTACCTCTTTCTAATGTAAATTCAGGTTTCATTCATATTGATATTACCCTGTTGGTAATTGCTTTATCTTTGAAGATTTTCTCTTCCTGTTTGGTTTTTACAAGTTTTTCCATAGTGTGTCTATTTGTGTGTGGGGAGGGGTGGTGAGATTGGTATTTCCATTTCTTGAAATACTGAGATTTTTGGATACAAAACCTTCTGTTTTGCATCTAATTTGGCACATTGTTGGCTACTATAATTCGAAATAATATTAGTTATGCCCTCCTCTTCTTCAGGGGGTGTGGGGGGGCATTATGCCACAATTGACTGAGATTCTGCTCATTTTTCTATTGTCTTTGTTTTCTCTGCTTTGCGAATTGGGTAAGTTTTCTTGATTTATTTTCAAGTTTAGCGACTCTTTCTCCTGATATCTCCAGTATGCTGTTAAGCACACCCCATTAATGGTCAATTCGGATAATGTACTTTCCAGTTCTAAAACTTTCATTTTGTTTATATTTCCTTTCTTTAATGAGCATTTCCCCATATTTTTATTCATCATGACTTTATTTTGCTGTAAGCTCTTGAATATATTTTTAACAGCTGTTTTAAAATCTCTGTGTGCTAATTTTCACATCTGGGTCAACTAAAGGTAAGTTTGCATTGATTGATTTTTTCTCTTAACTGTAGATCATATTTTCTTCTTTCTTTGCATGTCTAGTAATTTTTATTGTGTACCAGACATTATAGATCATATGTTTTCAAGAGTGGGTTTGATTATATTTTAAAGAGAGTTGATTTTTATTCTAGCAAGCAGCTTACTTGTCTGAACTCAAGCTCAAAAATCTCTCGTGATGGGTGGCAGCCAAACATCTCTTGCAACTTTCCAGACGGTGCATTTTAAGTTGTGTGTGCACGTGCAGTCAGGTGTCTGCCAAGGATTTGGGAAAGAATGTAGACATGGATTTCAGGGTACCTCCCTCAGGTTTTGGTATCTCCTCTTGCATTTCAGCTGACTTGGGACTTTCAGTCTTTAGTTTTTTACTCTCCAAGCTAGTGAGTCTGTAGCTTCCTGCTTGAGTTCAGGCCATTCCTCACCACATAGATTAGTGGATTTCCTTGAGTGAAAAACTTTCGTGTCTTTTCTCTTAACTATATCCATTTCTTTAAGATAATTTTTTTTAAACGTGTAGCTTGTCATCATTAACTGTGTGAGAGTCCAGACAAGCTGATTGTCATTAGCAGAGGTGGAACCCCATTTAATTCACCTAGATAGACATGATATTGAACATTTTTTGGTGCAATTATCTAAGTAACAGTATGATTGAAAACACATTTTTGAAAAAAAAATCTGTATGTGTCATAAGAGGAGCTTGTGGGATATGATAATTAGAATAGTGAGAGATTGATTGCCCAAACTCCATTTGGAGGCTTGATAATATTTTATACAAGAAAATGAGAAATTACAAATTATACAGGCAAGGAAAATACTTCATGTAAAAAACACAGAAGCAGGCACATATGGAATAGGTTTGCAGACACTAGTGGACTTGGTTGGGGAATATCAGGAGATGAAGCTGGGGCGGATTGGCAGAGGATTTTAGTGCTAGACAGTGGCATTTTGTAGTTACTTCTAAAGACAGCATAGGGGCCACGAAGGAGTTGAGCAGACTGAATTACATGACATTAGTAATACTTAGGATTGATTTAAGCAGAGAGAGATGAAAGACAGAGAGGAGTTAAAGAAGGCTATTACAAGAGTCTGCAAGATCGTGAAGATATTTAACAGTATGGCCACAATAGCAAAGGAAAGGAAGTGTGGAACCAGTGTGAGAAGCTGGTCAGTGGTTGAGAGGTTCTATAACAACATTTTATTGGATGTTGCTGACTAAAGGGAATTAAAAACCAATTCCAATTTTATTTCTTGATTATTGAGAAGAAAAACAAAAGGAAGCAACGTAGGTTTTGATGAAAATATTTTAAAAATGATCAGTATTTCTCGGTTGTAACTTTTTCATTTCTATAGTTATTTGAAAACTTGATCTGCGTGCTAGCAGAGGGTTTTATCAGAACAAGTTGAATTATTGAAGCCTAGGGAGTTAGCTGTCTCTGAATGAGTCTCCTCGCTCTTTCTCTTCTCCCCCTACCTCCGTCTCCCCATCCACCCCTCCATCTTACTACTTCTCTCTCTCCCTCTCACTTTATCCAAGTGCTTGGAAAATTCCATTGTTTAAGTGACAGGGAATGTCTAGGGAGTGTCAGTGTAAACAGAGATTAAGCAGACAGAGTAGTAGGAGGCACATCAGGTAGTACGAAAGGGGAAATTATTATAATTTATTCATAAATATAATAAAATATGTTTCATTTTATTATAAATAATATATTTTATTATAAATTATATACTTTATATTTATATATTAGAAATATAATAAAAATTATTATAAAATGATAGGATCATCAATTCTACAGAGAGTGCAGCTTTGCTAAAGGGATGAGTAATTCGAATTTAGGAGATTAAGAAGTGACTGAATAGCAACAAAGTAAAGATAGTAATATTGCCGATTTAATCCAGAAATAGAATAGTTAAGGGAAAAAATAAGGAAAAGATAGATGAAATGTAGGAGTGTTGAAAGAAATTTTTTCTTAGGATAGCAGAGAGAAAAATCAGTTATCCAGTAAGAGAAAATGGCCACTTCTTGCAGATAAAGCGAGCCAGGTAGGAAGTAAGTTTGCTGAGGGGAGCAGTGGGATATTTAATAGAGAGATCTCATCAACAATCGACTATAAGAGGATATCAGGAGAGAGAGAGATCTCTGGTAGAAATACGGATTTAAGAATCAATAGTATGTGTATAATATGTGGATGTACGTATGTGTGTGTGTATGAAAGCTGAGATCTTTAGGCATGGAATTGCCTAGGAAGAGAATTTGAGTAAAAAGGGAAAGTAGCTAAGTATGGAGCCTAGAAACACCAATACTTGAAAGGCTGGTGAAGGAAGAAAAACTCTCAAAGATGAAAAAGGAGTGGACAGGAAGTGTAGAAGGGAACTCAGAGAGTGAGATAACAGAAATTAAGGAGTGATCGTCAAGGTTAAAAGTGTTGAAGAGTCAAACTGTCATTGGACCTCGAAAGACTGGAGACATAAAAATTTTAGTAAAATGTGGATACAGAACATGGTCTTCAGGCATTAAAGATTCGGCAAGCTTTCTCTTGAAGCACTTTTATATTTTTCACATTGCATGATTTTCAATTTTTTTTTTACTGAAGTATAATATAAATCAAGGAGTATACAGTATATAAATGAATGGCTAGATCATTTACCTAGATTGAATAATTTATTTTTATTTTTTGTTATTTTCACCTTTTTTTCTCGTAGGTCATAAACTTTTGAGGTAGTTTTTGCTCATATGCTCCTTTTAGGTCAGTCTTCATTTTTAAAATTGTTTTCTTTTTATTTCAGAATCCTTCCTGAATATGGTCACCTCATTTTTTACTTTTTCTAATTTTGATTGATGGTTTATATTTATTTCTTCTAAATTCCATTGAAATACTAAGTTATGGTTGGGTTCTTATCTTTTTTATGGCATTTCTTTGACAAACCTTCATTGTCTGTGGTACATATTCTGTTCTTCTTGTTTCTTAAAAGACCATTGTACTGGATTTAGCTGGATCTTTCACTATTGCTCCTTTTATATGAGGCTCCTGAGAAGTTTATAAATTTCCCCTTCTAAAAGGGAAGTGTGGATCAGAATAGATGTCTAGGGCCTTCATGTTCTAGAATTCACCGTTCTGTTTTGTTCATTGAAGTGTTAAGAAATATGGAGAAGTACGTTTACACATCTTCTCCTGGCTATCATCTTTTCATCTTTTATCAGGATATTGCCTTTTCTTTGGCCTTCTTTATCTTTGTCTTGGACAAATTGTATTCTGCTTTCAGCAGTTGCTTCTTGGAAGGGAGGTGCGCTGGTGAATTTTGAGGGTTCACAGAGCTTCATCTTTCCCACAGACCTCTGGCAATCACTCACGGATCAAAATACAAAAATTTCCTCCAGCTCTTAAATAATGCTACACTCTCTGTGAGCACTTGGAAATTGGAGTTCTTTTTTATCGAGGTGCATCAAAACCTGGTTGCTTCTCTCTGCTTCTTCCTGTGATATATTAATATCATGTGAGGTGTATAGCTCATGGTAGTCCATCCACACCTGTTTGTACTTGGTTACTCATGGATATGTCTCGACAGCCAGTTTTTCTCTGTGATGTCAGTGAGCTTTTGGTTTTGCATCCCTAGTTGATCCATCTGTTTTTCTGGGACAATTTTTCGAGGATAGAATACATGTTTCCCCTGGAATGCTTGCAGGAGCCCACAGGACTTTTAAATAGCAAAATGCTATCCAAATAGAGGGTACTACATGAAATATGACACATGGGTTTTAACCTCTAATTTTACACACCATCCCAAGGAAAGGGAAATAATGGGTTGAAATGTAGAGGTTCAGATCAAACAAAGCCCAACAGCTCAGGTATAAAACATGTATTTCTAGAGAACTGGCAATGGCCTTAACTGCCACAAAATTAAAAGTGCTTTTGTTACTGAACAACCTAAGTTTCTCTTAGAACACAAAAACTTGAGCACAATCGCACTAGCATATTACTATTTGTATTAGTTTTCTAAGATGCAAAAAAAAATTATAAAAAATTTGGCATCTTAAAACAACATGCATTTATTATGTCACATTTTCTGTGGCGTGGGAGTCTAGGTACTACTCAGCTAGCCCGCTGCGGGAGATGTCTTCAGGACTGCTCGCATCTTTCCGAAGTGCAAGGTCATATTCTAGGTTCTTGTGGTTGTCGACAGAATTTAGTTCCTCGTTGAGCTGTGGACTCGAGTGTCCATTTTCTAGATGTCTGTTTCCTGGGGGCAACTCTCAACTCACAGAATTCTACCTGTAGTCCCATGCCATGTGGCCCTATCACACAGCACGACACCATACTTCTTCAAGACTGCAGGAGAATCTTCCTGTTCCATTTACCAAGAGAAGGTTATATGATATAACCTAGTCATGAGAATTACTGTACCATCCATACCCATAGAAAGTGCTACAATCTAGAGACTGGTTGCCACCATATTTGTGCTTCCTGCTCACGCTGAAGGTGTGGGATTACCCAGGACATCTTTGTGTCGGGCTGGGAATCTTGGGTGCCCTGAGCACTTTGCCTACCATGTGTTACATATGACAGAAAGGTTGTATTAGCACAGATGTTTTAAGAGGCTCTTTCTAGGGGAAGCAAAGCAAAGACATAGAGTCAAGGGTGAGAAATGAAGTCATTTGTTTCTAAACTTCATGGCTCTCCTCTTAAAAGAAGTCTGTGTTCCTCTTTGCAAGAACCATGAGGATTAAAGAATGAACATATGGGCCACCTCCAAAATTTGTCTTCCCAAACATGGGAAAATATAATTGTTCTTGCGGGCATGAACATTGGAATATCGATTACTGTCATATTTCATTAGCGTAGGTTATATTTTCTCAATGTATTTTTATTTTAAGCCTATTTGTATTACTTTTTGAGTGTGCAGACTAAATTAGTCATGCAACTATGCTTCGCACCAAATATAATCAATAATACACTTTTTGATTTTCAGTATACAGTTTAGACACATTTCCTCTAATGCAGCTCAGCTATTTAAGTTGGGATGTTATCAGTTTCAAAAATATAAGAGCTATACACATCCTTCAATCTAGTATAAATCTCTTTAAAAGTATGTTAGAAACTGTACTCAAGTGATGATCTAATAGCCCATGTTTATACTTCACAGACTGGAAATTTTTATTCTCTAGCTAAATATTTTATAAAACGCCAGTAAGAGGTTGCAGTTTATATGCAGCAGGCCTTTTGGAGTCATACATTTTACACAGTGTTCCCTTAGAGTTTGAATTCTGTGTTTTGATAAATATTAAAAAGATTGCTTCAGGCAATAATTTTTAAATATTTAAGATAGATCAAAATACATGTAATGAATATGTATATTTTAATCCAATATATTTTTTGATTGGTACTCAATAATATTTGTTTCTTGGTCAGTTAAATTTTAGTTTCTGCTTATAGGTCAGAGTAAAATTCCATTGCATGGCCAACAAAACCAGTAACAACTTCTTGTGGCTTAAAAATGCTACCCGTTAGAGTCGTAGAACTGCTGTTAATGTTTTGTTTTACACACCTGTGATCAATATACCTGTGCATTTACTGTTCTTTGTGTTTTTCACAAAGAGATATATATATTTTTTATTTCACACATTACTTTGTTTAATACCCATTCTTGCCACCCCCAGCTTCTAATCAATCCCACAGTATTACAAAGATTTTTAAATCTTTTTTTTCACTGGGTTTCTGTTAGGTCTTTGTTTATTTCTGCTTAATTTCAATTATCATAACAATAGATGAAAAAAATTTAAAGTGTAATAATTTTAAAATAACTTTGTAACAATCAAGAGTGGGCATTACCCATTTGAATGGAAGAGATATATGAAGAATTGCACCAAGTATTTGGAAACATGTATACTTTCAGATATTTTTATAAATTAAACTAGCCTTTAGTTAACAAAAATGTCCATCTTGTTGGCCACATGTTCTATAGGGCAACCTTGGTTGTAACTTCCTGAATCATTTATGCAAAAGTTTATAGAAATGTCTTATTGATTTAAAAATCATGGTAATTTTTTATATTCTCCTTTCAAATAAGTGATTAAAAGGCAATACATACCATCCTACAAGATCAGGTTTAAGTTTGTTTTGGCCTCACTCTGTATATTTTTCCTTCTATAGACCAGGTGCTGTTTATGTATTTTTGACTGAAAATGTCATGAAAATTATGGGCAATGAAAATAGATATTGCCTTTCAATAATACTTTGTTTATATTTAAGCAGGGAGAATGGAAATACTTTATGAATTAAAGTGAATATTGAAAATTAACTGTGGAAAGAAAAGTTAACATAGCTAACATAGTAGCTACCAAAGACAATATATCAAGAGCTCTTTAAAAAAGCAGATACAAATCTTATGAATAGGTAAAGAAGCCTCTTTTAAATTTTGTATTACATTGTATCAAGACTTATGATTTAGAAATTAGCATTAGAGCTTTTAAATAGAACCAGTATTTTAAAAGAAATTATACGGTTTGTCAAATGGGCCCTTCGTCATTGTTTACATTGTTTCTTCTGCCTTCTTTACTACAAATCAAAAGTGAGTACGGTGCTTTCATCAGGAGGTTGCAGTCTGTTATTTCTGTGATTTTTAAAACCCCTTAGGTTACTTTAAAATGTCTCCAAACAGAGGAATTGTTCCTTCAGGTCCTCCTCTTCTGTCACTGTTCACAGAGAAGGCTGGTTACGTGATCTGAGGAGAAGGAAATCAGGATTCCTTGTGCTGCTAGTTTTTGTCTGAGAATGACGACATGAAAGTGTTTGGAAAGGCAGACTGTTTGACACACTGACAACTCTCTTTTTCGTGCTGAGTGTGAGGCAGTTAGTAAGGAGCCTCTCTCCAGCTCCATGTATTGAGAACAGAAGGAAAGTACAGAGGAAAACTGGATGATGCCGTGTTGCGGAGAAGCTTGCCCGAGGCCCATATCAGGTGGGGCTCTTCCATGGCACTCATCTGACAGCAGTTTGCTGTTTAGTTTTCTAAACATGGGTGTGTGTGTGTGTGTGTGTGTAAAAATTAAAGAAAAATGTGAAACTCCTTTTGAAGTCCTTATTTCATTGGTTTTAACTCAAAAATATTTCACGGAAATTCATTATATGTTAGGACGCAGTAATTCTGTCTCATTCATTTAAATGGCTGCATAGTATTTCATAGTAAGAAACAATCAAAATGTATGTAATGAAACGTTTTATTTTTAAACTGTCAGTTCTGGGGCGCCTGGGTGGCTCAGTCGGTTAAGGGTCCGGCTCCAGCTCAGGTCATGATCTCATAGTTGTGGGTTTGAGCCCCGCATTGGGCTCTGTGCTGACAGCTAGCTCAGAGCCTGGAGCCTGCTTCAGATTCTGTGTCTCCCTCTCTCTGCCCCTTCCCTGCTCATGCTGTCTCTCTCTCTCTCTCAAAAATCAATAAACATTAAAATAATTTTTTTTAACTGTCAGTCCCAAGGCTACAGTGAAGCAGAGAATGAACACGATGCTTGGGGTTGGGCACCCACAGGGCAAATAGCTTCTCATGGCTGTCGACCAATAAGCATTTGGGTCTCTTGAGTTTAGTCAGATGTTACAAACTGGGAACCATATGCTGGATTCGGCTCACAGATGTACTTTGTTTGTCACAATGTTTCTTGTTTGTTCTCTTTTCAAGAGCCTACGTTTCAAAACTGGTTGGTTTCACATTGTGAATTGTGATTTCCATTAAGCTGACATGAAAAGAATCTGTTGGAGCCGAGCAGTTGCTGCTGCACTCCGCACACAGGGGCGTGTTAACAGTACGGTCCCCGTCACTCATGCTCAGACCCAGGCTCTTTTCTGGTTTGTCATCTCCACCTGGTCCTGACAGGCATTTGCCTTTGTTCCTCCAGGACTAGAAAAATTATGAATTTCTCCCAGATCTTCAAATGCTTAGGATCTAGTAGTCCTTGAAATAACATTGGAGTGAATGAATGAATATGTGAATTAACCAATGGGTTTTGTTATGTTCCTACTTTGATGTAAAACTCTATTTAAGATACCAAGAAGTCCAATTCGAGAAGTTAGTGGACGTTTTAATAAGACAGAATTCTTGAGTACCCCACCCCACAGATTTTTTTAAATTATGTAGATTTTGTCCACTCTTGAAAAGATTTCATGATGAAATAATAATAGGTCTTTGTTTTTACTTTTCTGGTCCTAGAATATAAATTGGCCAGCATGATACACAGAGCAGAGACATTCTTAGGGTATACTTTTTTGTTAACTTACACAATGCATATAGAAATGTGTATAGATTTTAAAAATGTACCCATGATTAGTTTTTACCGATTGATCCCATTTGTTCCTTAATTCACACATTCACTCACTAACTCCAGGGTTATTTCAATGACTACTAGATTCTAAGCACATCTATGTAACCAGTATCCAGATCAAGAAATAAAGCATCACCAGCACTGCCCAAACCCCTGCTGTGTGCTTTTCTAGTTAATATCTATCCTCTGCAAATAACCACTATTCTGACTTTTATCACCATAGAATTAGTGTTGCCTATTTTCAAATTTTGTGTAAATCAAGTCACATACCATGCAGTTTTTGTGTCCACCTTGTTTTTTTGGTTTTTTGGGGTTTTTTGCTTAAAAATCTGTCAGATAATCTGTCACATATAGTTGTTGTTCATGCCTTCTCATTGCTGGGTAGTATTTCTTTGTATAGAGACTCCTCCATTTATTTGCCCATTCCCCTTTTGCCTGCTGTTTGAGTTGTTTACAGCTTTGTGCTATTATTGTGCTGCTCTAAACAGTCTTGTGCATACCTTTGGTAAACATATGCATATGTTTTGCTTAGTATTTTCGGGGAGTGAAATTCATGTATCATGGAGGATGCATATGCCTAGCGTTAGGAAATACTACCAAATCGGATTCTGTCTCCCTTTCTTTCTATCCCTACCTGAAAAAATAATAAATAAACATTAAAAAATTAAAGTAGCTACTTATATCACCTTTTCAAAATTTGAGTTTTGAGATATAATTATGACATAATTCTCTATGTAGGGGACATTAACTACATAATAAACACTGTCCACAATCCAAGTCAGTTACACAGGAAAAGAGACTGTACCTGTGGACTTAGGTACCTCGTGCCAAAAACCTCATGTTATCATAGTTGATCACTTTGCATTTATAATACTGTGACAGCTGCATGGTCTGTTTCCTTGCTTCCATGAGAGCTATTGAGTGATGGTAGATGTTTAGTAGTAGCTTTAGGTTGGCAGTGATGTGAAGTGGATTCAGTTTTTAAATATCCTCCTGGAAGTAACTGAAGACATTCTGAAAACACATACCTTAGGATGTTAATAAAATTATCTCACTCTAAAGATGCATTTGATATTCATTAAAATTTAGTAACTGTAAGGAGAAAAAATGCTAACCTGGTGGGTTTTTCTTGTGTTCAAGAATGTCTTTACTAAGACGTTTGAGTAACATTAGGTGATCAAGTGATATGTTGGCTCCTTACAACTAACTTGAATTTTATTAGTGTAGTCAAGTTAAATGAGCTAAAATTTAATCACATGCTATACTGTGATTATAACGAACATGATATAGAACAGATGTACGTAGAGTTAAATTTGGTGGTCTCATTAAAATATTGGCTTAATTAAAATGACTTGCTTATTCCAGTCTGGCAAAGTGAATTTTGTCAGGCTTTAGTTCCCAAAGGGAGATATATTTAAAGTAAGTAAACTCTAATTTTACTCATTGATTGTGTTAACTTTTTTTTCATGTTTACTTACTTTTGAGAGAGAGAAAGTGTGCGCACACGTGCATGAGCAGAGAGAGAGAGAGGAGAGACTCCCGAGTGGGCTCTGCACCGGCTGCACAGAGTGTCTTGTGTGGGGCCCCTTCCCGCAGACTGTGAGATGACGACCTGGAATGAAACCAAGGGTCAGAGGCCTAACTAGAACTACCCAGGCACCCCTTACTGTGTTAACTTTCAAAATTCCTTAATGTTGTGGATATATTTTCTTGAAAACACGTTTGTTATAGATAAAACAACTAGGCAGAGAAAGGTAAGAAAAAGTGGAGTTCAATAGGAATACAGGATTCTTGACGTGTTGCTTATTACCATCATTTTCCTACAAGAAAATGAAGAAAAAAGTAACAGACTCGACCAAGATTAAAATGTTAAATACGCTTTTATGTGTCCATCAATATTCTCACACTGGAAACATTTGTCAGATTAGGGTTGTCTCTGTAGACTGAGGGATCAACATGTAGATTCAGTTTTATTTCCTGAATAAAATTCTGGAGCAACAGGCACACAGGTATAGTTTCAGGAAAGTTTTTCTTCTCTGATTCCTCATTTTCTCATTTGTAAGACAAGATAAGAAGATATCTACTAATCTGAAATTTACATATCAGTGAAATAATACTGTCTACCTCACAGTCCTATTGTGAGAATCAAACTATCCCACTAAGAATATCAATAAACATAATGAGTATGTATCGAGTACATGTCGTGTGTTAGATGTTTTAGTTCATTTGCTTTGATACTCATAACTTCCCACAAGGGAGGAGTTATTGCTTTCATATAACAAATGAGGAAAGTGAAAAGAAGGTAAAGTTGCTTCTTAATGCGGCACAATAAGTGGCCAAACTTGGGCTTCATGGTCCACGATCAAGTTTTGTCCATCATGCTGTGCTGCTTCTCTTCATGACATACCATATGAAGGCATTTTGTGAACTATGAAGTGTCACATAAAGAGTTTAGTGATGGTGATGATGATTATTTGTGAGCAGGCATTGCCTGTGTGAATTTGTGCTCCCCACCACTCTCCCACGCTCTAGACTTTCATCATCTGCTTTCTGTAGACATTTCCTACTTTCTCTCCTCCTTCAGTCTCCAGATTTTACTACCTTCATGATACAATGGAGACCTCACAGAAGTGACATTGACAAAGTATGACCATGAACAACTTTGTTCTTTGTTTCTTTGTTATTAACCCTGGTTCATTTGAACCTTTTGTTTTCTCCAGTGGGACTCTGAAACTTCTGAATATCATTAGAGACAATTAGAGGATATTGGTTATCACCATTGTTACTCAGATGAGCCCATGTACATCTAATCAGTCATTGTTAGTCCTTCATTAACTGTTCTGGCATTGTCTGGTCACTACAGGTCTGGAGATGAGATGGAGGTAAAGTGATATCACCAGGAGAATATAGGCTTTGGACTAGATAGATGAAATTTCAAATCTGGGTGCTGCTCTCCACTACCTGTATGACTTAGTGTCAATACCTAACATGCATGAACTTTGGTTCCCTCACCTTTAATATAAGTCTATCTTATAAGACCTCACTTGCAAGATTGTGTGGATTTTCTGAGATTATATGAGGGAAAGGAGCTGCCTGTAGTCTGGACTTAACATCTCTAGTTTCTCAAATTCCATGGGTTCTTCAGTCTAGGGTACGTTTATCACTTTTCTAAAACTACTATTGTTACCATCACTTATGACCTTCTGGATGCAAAGAAGTATCTCTTTAACACCTTGTCTTCTACTTCTCTACTGCATTGGATAGCATTTGTAATTTTTGTATAAAAGTTTTCCTCTTGTAGTTTTTAGGACCATCATTTTTTTCATAGTTGTCAAATTCTGAATATTCTGGCTTGCTAGCCCTTTAAATTCTGGTGACTGTAGGAGCTCTGTCCTTGGTATGTGTTTTTCTGTATTTCATGTTTCCTTGACATCCTGATGAATTCACATGACTATATTATCTTTTATTGGCTCTGACCTTTGTTCAGAACTCTAAGTCCACATTACCTCTGCCTTCTAGGTACCCATGAAATACTGTCCTAGAGACAGTGCCAGCAACATGTTCTTTTAATAATAGAACCCTGAAAATTCAGGTTGAAAAGGAAGAATGTCTATGATGAAGGAGGAGGTGGATCTTACACTACCTTGAAGATTCCCCTTATCCCAAAAGACCAATGAGGCAGTCACAACACGTGTGCCGTTTTTTCAGAGACACTGCATTCACTCATGGGTTCCCGTCTTAGTTCATGCTGATCCCTTTACGTGAACAACTTTTATCCTTATTCTCTGCTTTGAAAATCCTAACTCCTCTTTTAAGACTACGTTTATACATCACCTCCTCTGTGATGTTTATCTCGACCTCCGCCTAGTAAAGTTAATTACTTTTCCTTTGGATTTTCCATTGTACTTAAGACAAGCCCATTATAAATTATGATTTCTATATTAATGCCAGAGTGTCTCTAGGAAAGAGACTGTCATTTCTGTCTCTATTCGTTTAGGGTCCAACATAATCCTGGCTGTGGTACTAAAAGCATGGGACAGGAACTCTTCTCTTTGATGCAAACAACAAAATATACATGCTTTTTTGTTTCTTTTAAAGAATTATTAAGATGTCACTTTATATACAGTATAATAACAGTTTTGCTTGACAATATTTATAGCATTTGAGGTTGTATCCAGTAGTGTGTATATTAATAATTTGTTCCCTTGCATTGTTTAGGCACATTCCATAGCATGGATGTATCATGGTTTGTTTATCCTTTTACATAGTGAGGAGCATTGAGGTCATTGCCAGTTTTTGGTGATTATGAGTAATGAGGCTTGTGGTAGGCCAGATTCTAAGAGGAGCCTAAGGATTCGTGCCCTGTCTAATCCCCTCCTCTTGAGTGAGGGGGACTTGTACCTTGCTTCTACCCAATCGAATATGGCAAAAGTGATATGACAGCATGCCCATGACTAGGTTGTATTGTATGAAAAAGGAGAAGTCTGCAAGTGTAATTAGTCCCTACTATTTTCTTAAGCTGGCAGTTGCTAAACATTGTCAGTAGATGGCACTGGGAGACATTCCGGAAAGAAGAGGCTGTCCCACTGGTTCTGGCGTGGCTCCTTCCCCAGGTCTCTAGGGAGTGCTTTTTGTTCCGCCGCCTGGACCAGGTGATTTGCTATGTGTGACATGTCCACTGGATACAAATCTCTACAGGATCGGGGTGCAGTTCTCAATGTCAGCAGAGGCAGCATGGGAGCCCAAGGCCGGGTGCAGATTGCTGCTTCCCCTGCTCCCTTTCCTCGCCACATGAAGACTGTGGGCCTGAGGCCGGCCATCCGGGGAGCCACCCAGCGCACCCCACACCAGCATGCCAGGTTCTGCAGGGGAGGCCTCTCCAACTCCAGGTTCCTGTGGTGCCAGGTGCACGCATGACACCGTGCCTGGGAGTCGTTACCCTTGTCCAGGGGCACTGAACCCGGTGAGCCTGGCAACAACGCAGGCTCCTCCACCCTCCAGTGCGTGAAGCCACACCCTCGATAGTGAGGTGTGAGACCCCACCCCAGGTGCTTCTTTCCGTAGCTTTCCTTTCATCGTAATTGGTCTCTTGTCATCGCTTAGTCATTGTTTGCGTTAAACATCCCCTGTCTAACTCACTGTATCGTTTTGTGGGGTTTTTTTTTTTTTTTTGGTCCTTGATTGGCTCCAGACTGATACGAAACATGACCTACTTTTTCTACCACTTAGGAGCCACATATTTGTTGATTTTCTATTGAAAGTACTGAAGGGATTTTTACCAAAGCAGAAAACATGCATCAGCATATGCTCCTAAGGAGGAGCAAGTGCTACCATATGCTAGAAAGTCCAAGGACATTTGATTAGCTATGATGCAGAACCAGACTGGAGGAAAGCACCACGGGTCAAATAGCCCTACTTAACAGAGCAGTGCTTCCTTAGGGGAAGTGGAGAGGAGAGGCTCTCTGGCAAACTCTGCAGACCTTGCTGGGAACATCTGGAGAAGGGCTACGTGAAGCACACTGTTTACATGATGCACAGACTGGCCTGAACATAAAGCTGTATATGGAGAGCCTGTAGCACAAAACAGTAACACGAAAACAAAAAACTGGCCTGCAGAGAAGTGGCTTTAGGAAATGGAGGAAGGGAGGAACACAAGTCATCCTACCTTGAACCCATCTTGTTTATCTTCCGGGACTTTCCACAGGACTCCCATCTCCTTCCTCTTAGGTGGCTGAATCCTGTCAAGATAGTATAACATTTATATCAGTTAACTTTGTGAGAGGACAAAAGTAACAGGAGTCAAGAGGACACTGAGATAGTTAAGTGGAGAATTGCTCACCTCATTTCAAGAGATACCAGGCTGGTAGACACCTTTTCTTTTTTCTTTAAAAAATTTTTTTAATGTTTATTTTTGAGAGAGAGCATGAATAGGGGAGTGACTGAGAGAGAGGGAGACACAAAATCCAGAGCAGGCTCCAGGCTCCCGCTCAGCACAGAGTCTGATGCAGGGCTCAAACCCACGAACAATGAGATCATGACCTGAGCTGAAGTTGGATGTTTAACTGACTGAACCAGCCAGGTGCCCCTGGTAGACACCTTTTCACTCCAGCAAAGTGCACGTAAGAATCTATGGACCTTGGGGCTCGAAGAAAAGGTTCTGAACCTAAAATATTGTAGAACTGAAGATGGAAAAGTATTCATTAAAGGAATGGAGATAGAATGTAGTATTTTTCTGACCTCTAGGTAAACTCAGAATGACATGAGTTCTAGGAAATAAGATATCAAAGGTGCTATAAAGACTGGATAAAAATAAAACACAGCTTCAACAGTGGTTCTGTAGATATTAGAATTGTGAATAATCATTATTTTCAGCCTTTATTTATCAATAGTCTATATTTCTATTGTTTTAATAATAATGATCTTGTTTCAGTCCTTTAAGTCATACAAGCCACTGACTTCTCCTTTTAAGGAATTTAAAGAACTGACTCAAATTAATTTTTTAATGTTTTATTTATTTTTGAGAGAGACTGTGAGAGAAAGAGAGAGAGAGAGAGAGAGAGAGAGAGCGAGCGAGCGTGAGCAGGGGAGGGTCAGAGAGAGAGGGAGATACAGGATCTGAAGACAGCCTCCATGCTCTGAGCTAGCTGTCAGCACAGAGCCTGATGCGGGGCTCAAACCCACAAAACTTGAGATCATGACCTGAGGCAAAGTCAGACCCTTAACCGACTGAGCCACCCAGGTGCCCCAAGAACTGACTCAAATTGAAAGAAGTTTTTCAACATTTCTCCAGCCTCATTCCCTTCTCCAGACTAAATCACCAGCCCCTGATTGGAGTTGCCTCTTTCACACCTCTCTGGTTCTCTCCGGAGGTGCTCAACCCCAGCTGATAATTGTGGTTCCTGGTGTATATGTGTGTTTATATTTCAGACCTGTAGACTTAAACTCCCGGTCTCCTTTTGCCTGTTTAGCTCAGGGCAATGTCAGTGTCCTTCAGTGTCTTCCTCCATAAAATGAGCTTATGATAGTGTTCCATGCGCAGGGTCATTGTGAGGATTGGAGTAATGTAAGCACCTAGAACAGTGCTGGACAGATAGAGTGACTGTCAGGGTCACCAGCTCTCCTGGTCACCACCAGCAGTAGCAGCTCATTCCGGGACACTGTTCGGTGGTTGGTGTCAGTCATTGCCGTCACATGTTTATTCACAAATCTGAATTCCTAGCTGTAATATACCTTTTGGTATCTCATGGCTGATAGCTTATAAATGACTTCCTGTCACTTAAAAAGTTTCCAAATCTGGGGCACCTGTGTGGGTCATTTGGTTGGGCGTCTGACTCTATTTCTGCTAGATCATGATCCTAGGGTCGTGAAATAGAACCCCACTCCAAGCTCTGCACCAAGTGTGGGGCCTGCTTAAGATTCTCTCTCCCCCTCCCTCGCTCTCTCTGCTCCTTGCTCATGTTCTCTCTCTCTCAAAATCTCATCTCAAAATCTCAAAATCTCAAAATAAATAAGCACTTTTTAAAGAATCAAAATCAGTAAATCAAACACATCCCTAGTATGAAATTTACCATGTTTCCTTAAAAATAGATTCTTTCATGCTCTTCTACTGTGCCCCTTATCACAGTTAAGATATTACTTTTCCTTTTTCACCCACTCTTAAAACTTAGTGTTTTGTCGTCAACCTAGCTTTCCCCCAAGTTGAATCGGAGCAATTGTTTTAAAAGAACTGTATCTTTAAATAAACTACCTTTCCAATTCATTCCTCTTTCTGTTCCTTCTGCCAGAACTATTATTATTCCTAACCGTTTCCACAAGTTTCCTTACAGTCTCACTGGCTCTTCACTCTGGCTTTATTCTCTGCTGTCAAATTAACTTCACTAAACAATAAGTCTTTTCAGAACATTCACGATTCGCCGTTGCACACTGAGTGAAGGTCTGAGCGCCTCCTCTCAGACAGCCCGTGTTCCTTAGTCTGCCTCTAACCTACCCTGTGTCTTCTCTCCTTCTCGCTCATTAAACTTGCCCAGTAGCAGTTTGGTTACAGTCAGTCAGGGCTCCTCACTCCTTCTTACCCATCCCTTCATCATGAAATGTTCTGTTCTGTTTTGTTTTGTTTTGTTTCTCTTTCCGGAATATCTTCCTATAGACAAGTGGTTAGGAAGATTGGGAATTAGATCTTCCTGTTAATAGCTGCATAAATCTGAATAAGTTTCTTTATATCTCTGAGCCTCAGAATCTTTATTTATAAAATAGAATAAAAATATCTATCTTGTAAGGTTGTGATAACAATGAAGTAAACAAATAAGCAGTGTTCTTAGGGACACCTGTCTGGCTCAGTAGGAAGTGTCTGACTCCTGATTTCGGCTTAGGTCATGATCTCAATGTTCATGAGATCAAGCCCCACATTGAGTGCATGGATTCTTGAGAGCATGTACATTCTTGTATGGGATTCTCCCTCTCTCTCCCTGCCCCTCCCTGACTCACACCCGTGTGCTTGCTCTCTTTCTCTCTCTCTCTCTCTCTCAAAATAAATAATAGAAATAAAACTTACCAAATATATATGTCTCCTTACATTTTAGTAACATGAAATGCACAAATAGGCAATGTTTTTATAACAATGTGTATCTTAACCAACTTTAGTTTAGGTGTTTTTTTTCATTATTTCCCTGGGAAAACTTTTCAGAGTATCACACCTCCTTCTCTCAGCCCAGACCTCTGTAATCCCAGTATTAAAATTAGGTTTCAAGTTCTTGTTCTTATCATAGTTGTACTTTTTTCCAGGACTTTTCACACTGAAGCACTCATTATAGGAATTATGTTTCCCCTATCTACAGCCTGAAAGATGTAGTTTCTGTCTTGTGATGTTCTTTGGATGATCACTGTACATTTAAATACCTGTCTTAAAGATTTCTAATAAGCAATAGAAGAGAAATTTTAGGTGAAAGTCTCTGCAGCAGTGACTGCAGTGCTGTGCAGAGTAATGACACGCACATTGAATGACGTACACATTGACATGTTATCGTAGCATATGTTAGGTAGTGTGTTTAGTCTCGATTCCGTTATCACTGGTGATGTGATCTCAGTGAAACATGCTGGTTGTCTCTTTTAATTGTATTATATAATTGTATTTAATTGTATTATATAATTGTATTAAATCTCTGTTCAACTAGGCTTGAGCCTCCAAAGTAATCATTCAACACAAGAAACATGTTAAGAATATACTCATATCCCTTTTATGTTTGTATCATAAGCTGATGTTCGTGGTTTGATAAAGGGGGGAGGAAATGCCAGAAGAAGACTAGATCATACACCCTCACTCCAAGACTGGGTCATGGGACAGGCCTTTCCATTTCAAGTATACGGCAAATTAGGCCATGTCCCAGGGATCGTAAAGTCAGAAAGGGTTTAAATATTATCAGCTTTGAGAATAATTTTGGAATACTCTTCTCTAACTGGATAAGAATTCTACGTTGGAGATATACAATTCCTCATCTGCATATGTCCTCTTTCCCAGAGAGAAAGCCAGGAGTCCCTTAACCTAGACTCCCATAACCATGGAAGACTTCACTCATTCACCCTAGTTTCTAAAATGTCCTTGGTTGACACCATTAACTCCAAGAGCTGTTTGGGTCCAGCCAGGACTGAATGACAAATCAGCTGTCACAGAAAGCGGCCTTTTCCTTGCAGCTGGCCCGCCCTTACTGTGCAGATGGTGGATTTATTTTTTTCTTTGACCAGCAATTCTTTTCTGTCTTCTCCACAGAGGACTGTGATCCTTTGTGATCATGTATGACTCAGTCGGCAGTAGGAACACTCGTAAGATTGAGGAGTTTTCACATATGTCCAAGGGAGAGGGAGCAGGGACTCAGAAGCCAGCGCTTACTCCAAAGGCCGTCTGTATGCTGAAAAGGGGCTTGACTTCCTTCCCATGAAAAGTAGATATTCATAATTTTATAAAAAGCATCTTTGTCCCCAAAAAAGAATCTTGATTCTTGCTTCATTGTGTGTGGTCAGAATAACAGTGAGAGTAGTCAAACCCAGAGGAGGTGGACAGGAAAAACAGAACCAAAAAGAAATCCAGATCTTACAGCTAACTTGAGTGAAGACGGATCTTTTCTTGCCAAGTGTAAATGTCTAAATAATTACCTCTGTCCTTCAGTTAAATTTTTTAAAGTATACATGAAATTTTCTTCATGATTATTTCTAGCATTCTCTGTTCTGTGTTGATACTAATATTAAGTTTATAGGAAAGAATATTTTAATATTAATATCTCTTAATATTTTACATATTAAAATATATTAATGCTTGCTTATAGTGTCATATATGTAGATTATATTATATATATATATAAGTTATGTATATGTACCATGTATTCTAAGAAATAGACTTTAATTGCTCATTTATGCTATACCAATTATTTTATTAAACAGTATATAGCGAATATCAGAAGTTAAACCCTGTTCATGCTGAACAAATATTTACTACCACTATTTTTTCTACTAAATTTGCCTGAAAATATCTACAAAGGATATAAGTCCATATTTGTACAAAAAATATCCGATTGTAATCACATTCACTAGACTTCTCAGCATTTTATGAAGCAGCTGAGACTGTGAAATTTAGGTCATGATGCCCATTATCACAAAACTCTATTTTCTTCAGCCTTTTTATATGTAGACCTGCTTTGGACATTGTATAATTTGTCTATGTAAAAAGATTCCAAGTAAGCTACTTAGTAATTTATTATGAAATGTTGCTTCAGTTTCAACATAAGTAGTAAATTTAGCAGCAGATGAACTGGGTGGCCAAAGCAAGGATTGGCTAGACATACTGTGATAGATTTTCTATCACATTAAATCTGACTTTTTCCAAAAGCCAACAAACATGATCATGAGGTAAATGAATCGAATTACAACCAATGCTGTTCTTATTAGAACACTGGCTCTGCCTATTTTGCGCATTATTAAAATACCGAATTTCTTAATCTCAGAACTAGATATTTAATTGTAATATGACATTTTCTAATGTGGCCTTATATGGTCCAACAAGTATTCAGCATCCAAATCTTTATTTTCTTAAGCTTATTTCAGTCTACTGCAGTTATTCTTCTTATGGATTAATAAATTTTGTCATCTTTGTCCAGTAGCTACATCTTCAAGTCAACATCCCCCTTCTAAGCCTTGTGATATAACTCTCATAGCTTTCTTTGCTTCTCCGCTTTGTAGAAGAAAAAGATATTCTAAGACCACTTTGTACATTTATGGCCCCAGACTATTTTTTAAATTTATTTTGTGTTCTTCATTGATATGTGTGAGTTCATTATATAATAAGGAAAGAAGAAAGCCTTTTTTATTTGAGTGAAAAAATATTTACGGCTTTTCCCATATTAAGATGTTTTTCCTAAAAATCATGAAGTTATATTATTTATCCCTTCTTCTTTTATGCCTCCTAGATTTTATGTCTTGCATGAAAAGGCCTTTCCCACACTGAAGGTTACATACCAAATTTTTATGTCTTTTTCTATTCCTTTGTATGATCCTATTTCTTACGTTTAAATTGTTGATCAATCTGGAATTTGGCTATAGGGCTATAGGACATGAGGTAGTAATCAAACTTTATTTTTTCCCATATGGCACTCCAGTTGTCCAAACACCATTTATTGAATAATCCATCATTTATCCTCAGTGCTTTGAAATACTATCCATATTAATGTGCATTCTTACACTTATGGCTTCTTGTACGATAGAATAAAGTTTTAAAGTTAACTGCAAAACAACAGAAAACAAAAACAAAATAATAATGAAATCAGCATGATGCACAATTGGGTTTGATATAAAACCTGGTTGCAAACCCTTGGAGTAGTAAGGGGTTGGTTTTCTCCTTGTATATAGTTATGTCACACTCAGATTTTCTGATTCTTTTAGTTTCTTTTATTTTAAATTCCTTCCTCTGATTCTCACAACATTTGTAGGAGACAGCACAAGTGTTGAAATTGAGGTTGAACAAGGTTATGGGACTTGAGCCATAGATCAAATGAGAGGCTTTCTTATCTCTGTATTAGATTATCTCTCTTTGGAAAAACATTTTTTAAGTCTTACTTGACTTCTTATTCCTATTCTTCTTTCCATTCCTTCTTTCTTTTTCTTCTTCCTAGTAATTTAAAACATCAGAGACTCTATTTCTGCCATTGAAATGGTATATTTGCCTAATATGATTCAACTATTAAAATACAGTTATTAGTTATTGAAGTATAGTTAACATATTGATAAATGAAAGAATTAACTAATGCATTAGTGGTAGTCACCTGTTCATTTTAGCTTTTCTGTTTGTTAAATTTATATTTAGAAAGGATGTTTTTCTTAATTTTGTGGGGTTTAAAAGGAATAGCATGCATCATGTTTCCTAAATTCAGTATTGACTGAAGGCTTGGGTTATGGTTGGCTTCTTAAATGTTGGCTGAATTACCCATTTATACATAATTACAGTGCATTGGAAATAATGCTACAAGAGATACATAGCACAGTCTATGGGAGAAGTTTTGCTTGGAGAAGTCTTGGAGAATATCAAGGAGATGTCATTTGTCAACAGCATTTCCTCATTAAGCAGGGTTTTTGTGTTGTAGAGAAAAGGAAGAATTGAATTCCCTTTTACCCCAAGGGAACATTCGATGAAAGAGCTGTGGGTATTATCGTGCATACAACCTTAAAGAAAGTAAGTCAGCTTGTGCTGCTGGAGTTTTGATTGGAGAGTGAGTTTCTGGAGGGAGAAAGCCTACAATGAAACCATGAAGATCCGGAACTGCCATTCCAGAGAAGGAACTTTATAATAATGAGGAAGCCCTTAAGAAGAGACACGATTGTATGTTAGAGGGTGATGAAGAAGAGGGAGGCAGGAAGGTTGATGCTGTTTTCTGATAAAAGTAGGATTTAGGACAAGATCATCATAAAGTCCGAAGAGTCGTTATGTCTAGTACTCTTCGTGTACCAGGCATACATTTCTGGCAGACACTGCTGGTAGTGTGGACTTTCAGAGACTATTGGAATCAGATGAGGATGAGGAGAAGGGAGCCAAGTAATAATGAAAGGAAACACAAAAGAGGGGGAACGATTATTTTTCCTACAAATACAGGTTTAAACAAATGTTTATTTACAAATTGAGCACAAGCAGTGAGTTAGCATTTTACCTCAGATGCATTATTTGCTTTTTTAAAAATGTTTGGTGGCATCTGCAAGCTATTCCAATCATGGTAAGGGGAATAAAACATTTAAATATATAATTTCACAAATAACCAAATTACGATAAGTATTTTCTTCTTTAAAAAATACCTTAATATACATTTTCAAACCCAGATTGTGCATTAATTATCTCATAGAAGGCACTCAGCACATCTGCAGTGCCCTCTCCATCTACAGTGGTAGGTAAGACGGATAGTATAAAATGAACGTGGAACTAGATGTTAGAAGATACTGTTTTAGACGTGCAAAGAATCACCCTGCCTCTCATGTTTCATCCATAAAAGGAAAATAATATTTGTGAACAATGTTATTGACCCTTTTTTTACTTCATAGGCTTATTTTGGGGCTGAAACAAAATAATACATGGAAAAGTAGTTCCTAAACTTTAAAGTATTATACAAATATGATTATTTTTTAGAGATAAAAATCTAAAACAGAAAAAATAAATAAAATGCAATGCTACTAGCAAGTGTCAAAACATTTACTTAAAATTTAACTCTCATTTTGTATTTTTTTCTGCTAGTTTATTGGGTCTTGGGGAAGTGTTTCAAATATACTTTAATGCATGTTTTAATTGATTGGCAGAAGAAAGGAAAGAATTGTGCAGTCATATTTAGTCATATTAAAATTAATTTGATACAGATTATTAGATAACTATCATGTAAAGAGTTAAAGAACGTGGTATGGTGATTATATACATTTATGTTTCAAAACTGCATCTTTATTTTTCATTGTTGATGGGTACATGCATATGTGCCTTGTGTATTTTACTACCTTTTCCCTGACATTGGAAGTAATTAATGAAATAGGGAATTATTTGATTTGTTTTAGAGTGTTTGTAATGTTCTCATTTTTTTCTGACATCTTTCAGACTATACTGATGACGTTAAGGGCACAAATAGTTCATCAGTCTGACTTATTAATGGAAAATTCTTATTTAATTGGCATGACATTTAAATGTGATATGTGTAGTAACTCACATATTGAAAATAGCTTACAGCAGGCTGGCTGGGTCCTGAGCACTCCCCTCAAGGCCTATAGGGAAAACCTCTCCTGGAAAGACTTTCCATTTATTCTTTAAACATGTTTCTGAAGAGCGCGTGCATCTGCTCACGTTTGCAAACCATAGGCCCTGCTTTCTCTCAAGCACAAGAGAACCCATTGAAAAACGTCTTCATACCACACTAAAACAAAACACGTAGCTCACAGTGCTAATGCTAGTGATGTCTTGTAAATTTAAGCCACATTACTCATGCCGAAATTCCAGCTGTTAAAACACAGATAATGGAAAGCCAGTGGAAGCACTGACCACCATTCTCAATAAGGTTAGACACCAACGTTACATATTACTTGAACCATAAGCGCAATTGCTTCGGGGTCATTGGCAATGTCATCATGCCTCAAGTTTTCTGGTTGGTTTGGTTGCTGAATCCCTCTTTATGGAAGAAAATGATATTACTCACTTTTTAGTATTTCATTGGAGTGTGCCCTAAATTAAACACTGCATTTAAGATCACAATGAACTCTCAAAATAATGTGAGCAACTACTTAATTTTGAAGTCTGCTTGATCTGTGCAGAACAAATCAATAGGAGTTTGGAATTTGCCTACATTGTTGTATCAGCATTATTCAGTATAGGATAAATTTTTTTCTTCTTAGCTCTTCTCAACAATTTCCACATCTCTTTTGTATGAAATTGCAAAAATAATATATTGAGTCCTGAGTAACTAAGATGAATTGAACCAGTGTACCTTTCTGTCATATGTAGCCTTACAAGGTAAAGAAAGTCTCCACTCTAAAAGCATAAAACAAAAGATCATATAAATTATTAAAAACTACTGTTAAGTTAGTTGTTTGATAAGAATTAAGAACTCAGTCTTTACCCGCAACTCAGTGTTGTAATTTCATGACCACACACCCACAGTATCAAAGGAGTATCTTATACTCATTTAAAAAAAAAAAAAAGAAAGAAAGAAAAGAAAATCAGTCCTGTGGGACAAGGGAAGCCTTAACTAAAAATGATTATACCTTCACGTCATACCTCCATATTACTTCAAACTACATATTGTCATTAATAAGGTCATGGTGGGGAGAATGCTTGAGTGGCTCAGTAGGTTAAGGGTCTGACTTCAGCTCAGGTCACAGTCTCACATTTTGTGAGTTCAAGCCCTGAACCAGGCTCTCTGCAGCAGCATGGAGCCCATGTTCGATCTTCTGTCTCCTCCCTTTCTCTTCCCCTGCTCTGCTCATATTCATTCCCTCTTTGACTCTCAAAAATAAATAAACATTATAAAAAATAATGTCATTGGGATTAAAATAAATACCATTAGTATTCTTCAATGTTTGATTTTATTTTTAATAAATGCCATGGAATATTATGTTATATTTATCCTAACCTGTAATCCATTAATACTGGCAAGAGTCTATCATAAATCATATGTGTATATATGTATATTATTTTCATTAAATAGCTGGGGAAGTTAGAACATATCTAATCTTTAGTTTTTTGAACTAATAATAGTTTCACTAAAGCCAATGGCAATCAAAATATAGTATAAAAAAAGAGGACCATGATGGTTCTATATGAGTAGCCCTCAGAAACTATATACAAGGTATGAGAGCATAATAATTTGTACATATTGTCTAGTTTCAAATCAACATACCTGTCTACGGCAGTTCTGAGAGTTCTTTTAGATATAAAAGAAAATAAGCATGGGCAAAAAAAATGTTTCTAGAAAGGTAGTATTTTTTCAAACATCATAAACATTGTGCATTTATTATGTGCGAGGTTTCTTATTTAATAAAGGGGATTGGAGGTTGACATCAGATGGGCAATTTCCTCAAGAAAACCCTGCAAACCAATAGGAAGGAGAGTTAAACACGTAGACAATTATAATACAGAAAAGTAAATGATATAAAAGGGGGATTCATATGATGCTTGCAAGGATGCAAAGAGGAAAAAGAAGAGATTCTAGGGAGGACAGAGAAGTCATATAGGATCCTGGGGGCAATAAAGTCTTTGGTGAATTTTTAATATTATATGAGCATTATTACCCTGAACACATTGAGAAGCCTGGGAAAGAGACTGTGGGAAACCTGCCAGGAGTTCAGAATGGCCGGTCCACGCACTGTGAGAGCAGCGGCAGACCTTTAAGTGTTCAGAACAACTCATTAGCTTGTTAGAAATATTACAGTCTTCAGAATGCACATTTAGTAGTTTTCGAATTTAAGAAGTAACCCACTCTGCAATCCAATTTGTCACTGTCTTTTATTTTTACAGTATTTGACTCCTGGAGTGTTGTTAACCAGGTGGAATGTATGGATGAAATGACTATGTCCTCTAAAGTTTTGGACTTTCCTTCTCTTTGTGCATAAAGATAATGGTGCTTATCTAAAGTAAAGATACTCCAGGAGTTTTTTTCTTTGTATTCGTTAGTGGGCTAAACAATTAGAAACCGAAGAGCACGTGCATTTTTAAAATTAAAATGATATGTCTGTCCTTCACACTATTCAAAAATATTCAGTTTTCATAGTGATGTAAAAAGCAGGCAAAATGTTTTAATTTTTTTATTTACAGTGATTATATGTTTAGATGTAATTTTAGCCATTAATCATAAAATCAGACCTATATTTGAAGTCTTCTACATAAAAGAGGAAGAGGCCTGTCAAGGCACATCTGAATTTGGACATGAGACATACATCTCTGAGAATATTTGAGTATCCAGCACTCATTTATTCTCAGGTTTAAATTTGAGGTTTTGTAAAAAAGTATGTTCTTTTACAGACGCAGATAGATTTACATATGACATACAATTGTGCCTCATACATAACTAAAAATTCCACATGATCCTGGTTTCCGTTTAGTTGTTTGCAAAATGTTAGGTTTATATGCATCTTTTTGAATGTAGGTTTCTATCAATTCAGTCTACTTCTCTTGAAAGCTGAAGACCCTGCTATGCCAGGTGACTGACAGCTCAGACCCGTCCTGACGTTCACCAATCAACAACAGCCTCAGGGGCCTCGGTTATCACTTATACTTTTGAAACCTGTGATTTCTTTAAGACGCTGTGACTCCATCCCCTTCATCGAGCTACCTTTCTCCAAAGTTTGAGATTCTCTCAATCTTAGAATTCTTCCTTTGCATTTTCTGTGTTTCGTCTGCTTGACAGTTTAAAACTTATATATTGTGCTGACTTGAATAATTTTCGCTTCAATTTTAGTGTTGAAGGTATCTAATTTTATCCCTTAGGTAAATTACCTTCATCTGTCATTCGTGACCAAAAAAAAGTTCAGTATCAGAATTTTGAAGTTATAGGACGTCTTGATTTAAGAAGGCACTTGAGTATCTCTCTTTACCGGCCTTCCGTGACCAAATATTGGGACTTTTTACTGCGTTAGAAAACATGTAAAATGTATGTCCTACCTACTTTTTTCAAACAATCCACAAAGTGGCAGTGTGACTAAAGGGTCAGACAAGTATTACATTCACACGCTTGATCACTTTCTCCTTCATATAATGCTGCGGGTCTGCTTTGCAAATAGATGAAAACCCCTCAGCACAGCTGGTAAGTGGGAGGACCAATAATTCTGTCTCATTTTAGCAAACTTTTTTTTCCTCCTGTCGCTTCAAATTTTTCATCTCTGAGGAGCGAAAACAAAAATGTCTCAAATTACTTATTGGTGTTCTTGCTCTCTGCTAATTTGTATAAAGTGTATGAGTAGGAAAAAAAGAATTGGACTTAAAGTTTTATTGCTTTTAGGCACCTCTGGGTCAGGAGCATACATTGGTTCTGTAGGCTGTGGTTCAATTCCAGGGATAAGACTGAAGGGTTATAGGGGACAGGTGAACTCTGCACTTACTAAAAGGTTTCGGAATAGCAGAATCAGAATGGTGGTTTTAGAAAATCAGAGAAAGAAAAATGTGTCACATAACAAAGTGAGATCAGGATAGAACAGGTAATGGGAAGTAAGGGGTTTAGCTAAGAAAGTCAAAATCAAGTTGGAGAAAAGTGCTGGCACCTCACAGGTTACTCAGGACGTTAGGATTGCTTTTAGGCTCACAGTTCAAAGACGGGCAGGGCCATTCAACAATACCAGTGGGCAGTGTCAGCAATATTCTATTGCAAAGTAGTGGGGGGTTTTCCTATAAAATTTTCCATATTAATTCCTGTTGTCACTTTTCCAAAGTACTTTCTTTTACCCTAACCATTATAGCACTCTTAATATAAAACTGTAGCAATGAGAATTTTGATACCTGAGAATATTCAGAGAACACTTCTGTGATTATGGATTTGCAGTAGGAACCAACATAATCGTTCTTCACAGAAATATTTATTTTCAGGTTCTCATTTATGTGACATGAGTCTGACACGTCGCTCATAATGTGACTATTTATGCCTCGATATTCCAATACTTATTTATGCAGCCATTATTCTCTAAATTATTAGAGGTAAGTGTCTATACAATGAATATGTGATGAAGAATGAAAATGATTGGAAATAAATAATCCAAATTGATAGAAAATTTTATACTTTCTTTTGTGGGCGTTTCAAAAAAAAATCAGTCATGGCCTTTCTGGAATAAAAGACGATTTCTGTATTTATCACTGAACCTCCCTTTTAGTAACCTTTCTTCGGCAAGTTTTCATTTCTTTGGAGTATTTAACTGACCCATCTCGAAGTAACTAATACTGTCCGCTCAAGTGATAAAAACTGCAAATAACTTACTTCACTTCATCACCTGTCATCTTACTGGGAAGGAGCAAGAGAATCCACATGGGCCTGAAAGCCCCGTATTCATTCACAAAACCCAGCTTGGTCCTAAATAACTTGATGTTAGTCACTGGTGCCCTGTTTACACAGCGATTCTGTAAAAGGTCAAGGTGTTTATGTTTTCTCTGAGCAATCAGATTCTTAGTAAAGTTGGCAAATAGTGACGGCTTCTCTGGTCTTCTTCCAGGACCCCCTGTTTCGTCTGGAGCCGCACAGGTCTGAGAGAGGGAGGGGCCGATGCCCTTTTGATCCCAGTTCATCCTTCATCTCTACCTTAATTGGTAATTATTGTTGCCACAATCAATTGATCATCATATTGATTTTGAAACCTCAGTTTGATTCTTTTGGTGTTTCTTTATATGTGTTTCCCTGTCATATTTATTTATTGGTGCTGAAAGCAATGATACTAAATTTCCAATCATGCTAAGTTGAGCCAATTGAACTCTAAAATAAGTGCCGCTACTGTGAAGTATATGTGTCTCATTCTGAAAACACAGATTGCTACTTACTATCTGATATAAAACGCCTTGTAGTGTGTCATTTACTGTTCAAAAAATGCAGTTATAGGAACACTTTTATAAAAACGTTGCCATCTAGAGAAACTGAATTATTTTAACATGTTAGTTACTAATATTTTAGTCTCTGACTTTAGGCGAATTTTTTATATCCTCTTGGTGTCCTCCTCTGTATCGGTAGAAGTCATCAGAAAGTCATCTCAGTTGAGAATTAAAGTTATTTATCTAAAGTCCTGTTAGCCTAGAATCTAAACTACAAAGGGTAACCACTTTAAACTTCTACCAAATGTCCACATTGAAATAATAGAAAAAGCTAGCATATCTGATCTAGATTTCCATCTGATTCATTTAGTTAGCTGAGGTACCTGAGTACCTCACTTAAGACACAGTGAAGTTCTTTTTCTTTTTTCTTTTATTCTTGGGGTTTAAAAATGGCACACTTGACGGGGCACCTGGTGGCTCAGTTAAGCATCCGACTTCAGCCCAGGTCATGGTCTCACAGTTCGTGAGTTTGAGCCCCACATCAGGCTCTATACTGACAGCTCAGAACCTGGAACCTGCTTCGGATTCTGTGTCTCCCTCTCTCTCTCTGCCCATCCCCCACTCACAATGTATCTCTCTCTCTCAAATAAATAAACATTAAAAAAAATTTTTTTAAATAGCACCCTCGTTCAAAACACTCCAGTACTGTGAAGGTACATGGAGGAGCTCCCAAGTATAAAATTGAAGAGAGATCTCCCTGACCCCTGATTGCGTGCCATGAGAAATCTTTTTTTCCCACAGAGTCTTGAGGTTCTGATACAGGTATGTTGCAGATGTATGAATTTCTGTCATTACACTTGCAACGCTTAGAGTTTATGCTAATATGAGGTCACCCTGTTTGCAGAAAATGGGAAAGTGTAAAAGAACATGTAAGGACATCCTATTTAAACTAAAGGGTTAACACTTGAAACTCCCCGCCGAAGAATAACCCGAACACCACTCACTTGATTTTGTGTGGATACAGATATTCCTGTGTAGCCTACGAACTTTATAGTCGTTCCTATATAGTTGATTTTGATGGGCCTTATCTCCGGATCCCACTCTCTGTGCTTCTCCAGCCCAGCCATGGTACCTGAGTCCAAGCAAGCACAGCTTCATTCATGTGTGCAGTGGACCCTTGAACAGCACAGGTCTGAACTGAACAGGTCCAAGTATATGCAGATCTTTTAAAAATAAATACAGTGCAGCACTGAGATGAGATTTCACACAGTAATAAAGGTCTCTAGGAGCTTGAATAAAGACATGTAATATTCTTAAATAATATAAAAATTTAAAGGAAAAGAGTATTTTAAGGTAGCTGGTGTTCCTCTATAACCTATTTGTGTGTGTGTGTGTGTGTGTGTGTGTGTGTGAACAGAATATAAGGAAAGGAGAATTTAAATGTGAAAATAAGGTTGCCTAAGTAAGTTTAGACTTGAGTAGGAATCAAACTTTGGGGAGTGATGAATGCCAGATCCAAAAACGTTAGAAATGACAATGTATGAACTAAAATACAGGCATTTGTTAAACTTAGGCAATTTTTATTTCTAATGCTTTTAGTGTTTTGGGGGGAAAGTTCATAGACTGAAAACCAGAATATGTTTGGAAGAGATTTACTTATCATCCCTTTTTCCATGCATCTTGGACAGAATGGGCCTTCTCTAAATATTCACTGACTAGAGTCAATATCCTTCAACCAACAAACAAACAAAAATCTTGGAATATGATTTATAAGAATGTTATAAGTGATAGCGAATGTTGAAAATCAGAGTGAACACTACGTCTATAGTGAAATCCCAAGAAGGTTTGAACACCATTTATTTTCAACATTTCATTGAAAAGGTTGAAACAGTTTCTTCAGTGGCCCTGCCACTCACCACTAAGCCTCCCTGGAGCTTATTTATGCATAAAATCAGCAACTTAAAACTGAATTTTTTAAGAGGGGAAATATTACTGGAGGGACATTTCCAAGTGAGTTTCATTGAACTTCCAAATCAAATTACACTGTGCTGAAATGTGAAGTGCTTGCCATCTGGGTGGCTGTTTCGCTTATTCAAAAGAGAAATCAAATCCTAAGAGCCCTCCAAACCAAACACAAAAGTTATGGGAATAATCCCTCCAAAGAGAAGAAATAAAAATATAATTCTTCACATTTATCCACTAGCTTTCATCCCCAAGTACCTTTGAAAGACCGTTCACTCACTGTAGAAATGCAGCAGCCACTGAGATAGAAACCCGATAACCTATGTGAGCCAGCAACTCAAAGAAGAGGAAGTAGAAATAATTCAACCAGTTGAAAAAACAGCAGGAATTTGGGCTGGAAAAACGGAGCTACCTGAGTTGGAATTTGGCAAGCTCGATGTAGCTTACTCTGACAGGGAAAGAATGCGTTAATGTGGTATTTTATGGCCACACATGTTCCCTGTTGATGGGTTAGGACAGGACGCCAGCAAAATGATGACCATTTTTAGAGCGCACTCCTTCTTTGTTTCTTGGTTAATTATAGTCCACACTAACTGTTTAGTACCTGTTCACCTTAAGATACGCTTTTGTGATAAGAAATTCAAATTTGTAACAATACTCAGAAACTAACAAGGCCCCGAAAGGGAAAAAAGTAAATGTGCCAGAAAATCAAAGAACATCTCATAATTTCTTAACTTTAGATACAGTTTTCATTTCAGTCCCTTAAATCCATTAGCTGAAGATCACATGAAGTAAAAGCTTACGGAAGAACTAAAGAAAGAATATTTGCTAGGTAAAAGACAAGTTAATGACCGTGTTTTAATTAAATTTGTAATCTGATTTAGAAATGAAATGTTAGTATCTTGCCATGATTCCATGTGAAACAGATTTTAAGGAATAAAGCAAGCTATATTCTGTATGTTCAGAAATCATTTGAAATGAAATCTTATATTAATTAGGGTTGCTTTTCAAATACCACTTGGTATTAACATAGCTTATCTTGGTAGTATATAAACTCATATTGCAGGTGCAATATTTCTGCATGTTTAGCCACATTCTCCGTGGCTATCGTCATTAGTAATATTATATTTTAAATGGTCTTAAGTAACCGTGTGAAGAATATAGGAAATCACACCATGGTTTTAAAAACCCTTTGTCGAAACAGTGAATTATTTATTAAAATTAATTGCTGCATTACTTGCCTATGCCTTTCGTCCATAGATACTTAGTGCTTTTCTTGCTACCAAATTACTGGGTTTGGTGACTGACTAAATAAAAATTCAAGGTGCTGGGAGTACCTGGGTGGCCCAGTCAGTTAAGCATCTGACTCTTCAACTCAGGTCATGATTTCATGATTCGTGGGTTCAAGCCCCTCATCAGGCTCTGGGCTGACAGTGTGGAGCCTGCTTAGGATTCTCCTTCTCTCCCTCTCCCTTTGTCCCTCCCCTGCTCTCTTTCTCTCTCTCTCAAAATAAATAAATAAACAAAAAATTTCAAGAAATACTTTCTTTATGTCACGTATCTTTTTGGCCAGGGAGGAAAATATTGGCTGACTCTTACTCATCAGCTATGTTGGGTGTAATATTACAGTATTCTTACTAAGTTGATAACACCTTCAGCAAGTGCAGGACTTTCCTTATATTTTTCCCTCTCAATTCTTTTGCCATTTTTTAAAAATTTCATTCTGACTCACATTTGTATTACTAGTTCCAGGTGTAATTTAATATTGACCATACCTGATGTGACTGAAGCATGCTAACATGCATGTGACTAGTGTTTGGACACTACCACTGTAATCTGCCATGTATGTTTTCTTTGCTTTCAAAGTGTTCGCTCTGTTGTTAGGATATCTTGAAGATATTTCTTAAGTTAAAGACTTACTAAAACTTTATTTCAACAAATAACCATGAAAAACATTGTACTCACTGACATTTTCTTTCTACGCTCTTGTTGGTCCTATCTTATCTTTCTCAGCAAATAAAATTTTAAAAGTTTACAGCCGCTGAAATTTTCTTCCTGCACTTTTATTCGTAATAATGAGACCTTTGTGAATTTATGTCCTCATTATATATTCTGTGAATTAAAGGTCAGTGCTGATTGAGTGAACGGGGATTGGACTATATGCAGGGGAGGTTTAAGTGGTGATTTCAAGCTCCTAATAGCATGAAAATTTTTTAAAAATAAATATTCCTTTTAAATTCCTTATATTCAGGACAGAGTTATGAACGAACATTTCTGGCACAAAATATGGCTTCATAAATACTAGAAAAATAAGTGAAACAATCCAAATGGAGGTAGAATCTATGCCCTTAAAATTGCATCCTCTGTAAACCTAGCAAGTGAAGTGTATTTGCTGATTTCTTGAACGCATCCTGTTTGTATGGAAACTGAGACTTAAAATTATCCCTTTCCATGTTCTGTCCTTAAAGAATATCCATAACGTCTTATACGAGTCTGTTGCTCTCTCACATTTGGCAAAATGCCCATTATCCACGTGCTCACTATTGCTTCTGGCTCTAACTATGAGTCTCTAAGGGGCTCTTTGAATATTTTGCTTATGGGTTCCTCAAAACAAACAAACCAACAAAAACATAAGGATAGAAGGGAAGAAAAGTCCAAACAACAGCTGTATGGCTGACAGGAGGATGCAGTTTGCCTGATTTCTTTTCGCTTCCTAAGCAGAGTGGGGGTGGGACCTGGGATGTGGCTGTTGGAACATAGGGGTCGTTCTAGTCCATCCCCTCCCCCCAAGTGCATTTTGTTCTGTTTGCAGTGATACATGTTATAGTCATTCTGCAAAATGAGGCATCTGATATCAGAATGGTTTTCTAACAAAATTACACAATTCAATTATAAAATGAGGCAGTTAAATCAGTCTTTAGCCATGTGCTGTCCATCAGGCAAAGATAAAATAGATTTCACATTATTTTGATATGTAGACATTTACAACATAAATATGAGAAATTCTTGGGTAAATCTTAAGAAGATAAAATGGTGTGAAAAACTGTGTGTTTTTTCTTACCCAGTAATTAAATTCTGTATTTCAAACCTGGTGGATAAATCTTGAATCAATTAGTAAGTATACAGCCCGTGAGCAAAGCTGTTGATAAGTTTCATAAAATATTAAGGCCATGTAATATATTTAACTGAAACTTCAGTTAGAATTTGTATTGTAAAAAAAAGGAATTCTGTAGAAAACTATTTTATTTTGATGCATTTTAACTTAGAATTATTTACAGTGGATTTGTTTTTGTATCTGCCAAGAGTCAAGTGATTGTCTTACTTTCTTTCATATCAGCAATTTAGTGCAGACACAGGTTTGGAGGCTGAAACTATAAGGGATAGATCCTGGAAGAAAACGGAGTCTTGTGTTCATGAATTAACATGATTAAATATAGGATTTTTAAGGAACAAAAATTCAAGGAACTCTGTTCTTCACATAAATGCCTAATTATTTTTTCCCAAAGCATTTGTGAAAAATCGGGATCTTGGCCTCAGTGTTCCTACTGTATTTTATAGCTTTTTAATTTAAACACCTAAGATAATTTTTAAATATGCTCACTTATTAATTCATTATTCTCTATACTCATTCAACAGATCTTATTGAGCATTTTCTGTATTCCAGACACTATGTAAGAGAATATAGAAGACACATCAAGAAGCCAACATTCTAGTAAGGCGTGATGTCAAACATATAAGCAGTCAGCTAACATATAGTAGGATGATCAATATGGTCGAAATAGGCACCGGGGCTGTGGTGGTGGTAGGAGTTACTCTAACAGAAGTTTAGTCAAGGAAAGCTTCATGGAGGAGGTGGGCAGTAGCCAGGTACGTGGGAGATAAAGCAGGAAAGGAGACGCAGAATTCAAGGCAAAACATTTCCAGGCAGAGAGAACATAAAAGCTTGGCAAGCTCAAGAAAGTACATGTTCGTCTCTGATTTTACAAGTACCCAGGACCGTGAGATATTGAACAGTTTTGCCGCAAACAGCAGTTTCGAGCTAGAGGCTTAGTATGACAGATTTCCACTGCAGACAGAACTATTCTTGTGTCTGTACACAGAGACTACATTGAGCATGACAATAGTAAGTTTCATTCACCTGTCAAAATACCCTGCAGATGTTCTGTTGTTTAATTATAACCTCACATGACCACCTAAAATTAACACAACATCCGTTTCCAATACAAGTCAGTGCTATAACAAATAAAAAATAATATGTGGCATAAAAAATAAGTTGGTTCTTTATATTCAGTATATCAGAAGAGAGCAGATACTAGTTCAATTCCTGGCTAATCCATGAAAATATGATTTATCCAGATTTTTTTACACTCTGTAAAATACCAAACTATTGACTCACAAATTTATCCTAGTTAAATCAAATGGTTAGAATTTTAAAGTAAAGTAGTCAATTAAAATATTGTGATATGTAATTTATGTATATCAATTATTGTAATGATGCTGAGTATTTTGGCTCATTTAATTACTATTAGGTGATATTTGTGTCTAAAGCCTTATTCTACTTTAGATTTGTAATTAAAGTTTTTTCCTTCAAAAAGTATTTTATCAAGCATAATTATTATCTATTGCTCTGAATTTATTTTGTTCTTTACACGGAGAATACGCTATGAACGGAGACTCTTTCCCTCCTGCGGAAAACCTAGCATTTCCAACAGAAAGAAACCTATTTGGTTTAGTTTTACACAGCATAGAGGTTTTAGCACCTGTCTGGTTTCTTTGAAGTTCACATCATACAGTTCATATTGTGTTATTTGATTGTTCACAAACTATTTTCTTTTATCTGAATACAAAAAGGGAAATTGGGTACAATTGGTAATCTATCATCTTTTCCTTTGTGCAGATAACGGGTCTTGAATATAGTATTATTCGCTAGCCTAAGGTCGCCATCTAGTGGCTCTAAGGGGCACTTGTTTGTTACGTTTATAAAATTCATTAAAACCAGTAGAACACAGTGTTTCAGACTGGGTGAGTGCAATGAAATTGATGTGAACCCATAAGAATATTATTTTCCTATGATAGTAGTGTTTTTAATTATTACAGTTCTAGAAATATTTTAAGAAACTAATTTAAATCAAATATTAAAGGCTTAAGGAATAGAAAACTGTCCTAGTTTTTAAGAATTCTATTTTTTGTGCCCATTATGTTTTAAGCATTCAGCCAAGTCCATATTAGAAAAATAAGTTTTTCTTAGAATAATTATATAAAATGGACTTTATGTTTTATATGGCAAATATAATGAAGTTTAATAATTAACAATGAAAATATTCCAGAAAAATCCTCACTCTGGTGGTTCAGTAGTCACTTAATACTTTAATGGATCAATTCATTCATTTATGCCATAATGTTCCCCAAGGCCTTTTAATGAATTTAACATGACTCTCTTTTATCCACGTTCAAGCAGTGCGGAATGCCTCCCACATGCGGTTCATATTCCTAACCGCTGATGCCATTTTATCTCCAAATATGCTTTCTCTGCATACAGATGTAACTTTCTGGTGAATCCACCACTAACTGACTTTGAAGTAAACTGTGCCACTTTTTCTTCTTTCTATTACCAAAGAACATGCTTAAATAAGAGTTCTCATATTACTTTTCTCTATAAAATTGTATTTTAAGTCCAAATATAAAACATCTTTGTTTTTTCATTTTCTGTTATTTTCTTTATCACATTGCTCACTGAATATACATTTCAGTATATGGGATAAACTCAGTAAATACAGGTCTTTTGTTTAACTTGTTATCTTGAAAATTCTCAAATACAAAGAAGAGTTGAAAGAGGTGTAAAATTTACAACTTTATACCATTTACCTTGATTCACCAGTTGTTAATACTCTACCACATTTCTCCCTGTCTCTCCTCTTTCTTTTATATGTATATGTATAGTTGAAAAGTGAATTCCTTTTTGAGAAACCTGGATTTTATTTATGTATTTCCTATATATGTTTTTAAAGTATCCATAGTGGATTTTGTGAACCAAACCAAACCAAACACAAAACCCCAACTATTTCCTTGCCTCTGTATAAGTGAAAATTAACGTATTATTATAACATAACTGAAAACTTATTTTTCTTATGCCTTCAAATTCAAATCATATCTCATTAGTCTATTTTTTAAGCCTGCTATAACAAAAGCAGTTATTTTAACTTGTTAAAAATTAAGTTAGTTAACTCAAATTGAAATTAAACTTAAAAAAATTTTTTTAATGTTCATTTATTTTTGGTAGACAGAGAGACCACAAGCAGGAGAGAAGACAGAGAGGGAGACACAGAGTGCAAAGCAGACTCCAGGCTCTGAGCTGTCAGCACAGAGCCCGATGCAGGGCTTGAACCCACAGACCATGAGATCATGTCTTAAGCTGAAGTCAGATGCTTAACTGACTGAGCCACCTAGGTGCCCCCAAAATAAACTTTTTTATAAAGTGTCCTCTTTGCAACTCATCTGATTACTCTTTCAAATTTTCAACCATACAAACATATTTAGTCTATTCAAGTTTTTTCAAAGTTTTAAAGGCCTTTCCTTAGAAAAAGCCCTTTATAAACATTAAAATAATTTTATTGAAATCTAATTAATAAAATTTACAAACACGAAATCATGTTCTCTTAAACGCTTGTATACGAGGTCAAATTTTTATACCTGTAACTTTAATAATTCTAATTTGAAATTAAATACTCAATTAAATTTATTAAAATAAATATATAATTAATTTGAATTCTCTTACACTTAAAGCACTTTGCCGTGTGTACACATATCTGTACACATTCCATATTTAACAGAAAAACATTAATATATTGAATTTAGTATAGTCATCAGTTCTATATTTTTAAACCTGATCAGAGTTATATATATGATATTCAGTATGAAATTGAGGTCACTGCTTCCACTTGCTGCCATCATTTGCTTCTTTTAGAGAGTTTTGCCAGGGACAGGACCCCCGAGCTGTGTACACCTGGGACAGTCCTTCTGGCGCCACTCAAGGGCACGCTGATTATCTTTTGTTGTCCCTTTGACAAAAGAGAATGCCAATCCCTATGCTTGATAGGTGCTGGTCTTCCTCAGTTCCCTTTAAGATATTTTTCTATTTATTTTTTTTCTCTTTTCACATGCTATTTTAGTGTCTTTCTTTCTAGCTCTCTCCAGGGACACACTGACATTTCTTGGAAACCCTGCGTACATTTGTGGTTCCTTGGACTGATTTAAGTCTGGGACCTCCACCACATGGGATAGCCAACTTCGTTCATTCTGATTGATTAAATTATAAATTTTTTATATCATTCCTTTAAGCCACAGACTTATAAGTTAAATGATAACTAATTGGATTATATATGACTTTGTCAGACTTTGTGGTTCCTACACTAAAATCATGTTAATGGAAGCAATTTCTTGTTCCAAGAAGGATTTGAATGAACTGACTTGCTTATACTACTACTACTACTAATACTAATAATAATAATAATACTCTGATATAAAGGCTAAAAGAAGTTTAGTAAAATAAAATGAGTCATATTACTTATCAAGTACTTATGTGGGTCTTGGTATATGTCAGCTCTTCTTTGAAGTGCTTTACTCTTTATGATACTTTGAGTGCTATTCCTATTTGGAAATGATGAAAGTGAGGCACAGATAGGTTAAGCAACTAGCCCAAGTTCACACAGCTAGTAAGTGGCAGAGTTAGGACCCAAAGCCCGAGAATCCAACTGCACCATCCATGCTCTAATAACATATTAATTTCATAAGGTCATATATGTAGGAAACCTGGCTGGCTTCTTGTTAACTGGTGTTTCCCTGTAGGTAGTGAGCTGTTTGCTGGGCTCTTCAGTGACTACTGGGGCAGAGACGCGGCCATCTTCCGGAGCCTGGGGCGGCTGGCCCATATTCGCACAGAGCACGATGACGAGCGCCTGTTGAAAGGTGGGGGTGAAGAGAAAAGAGAATGTGAATCAGAATTGAAACCAAGTCTAGAACGCAAGGGAAACTTGACATTTTTTGATAATAGTAACAATACAAATGCCATTTATAGTTGTTGATTTTTTTTTTTTACAAATTTCAGGATTTTTTATTAGTAATGTTCTTAAAATATCTGCAATATGCACATATCATTTTATATCAAAATGGATTGGCTTTATTATAAAACCAAGTTATCCCATAACAATACTTAGAAATCAGAATTTAAATGAGGAAAACAAACTAAATATATGAAAAGCAAAAAAATCCTTTCATCCAGTTAGTAGCTCTTTTCTCTTGTCAGTTGGTATAATTTTGGATGAATTGATTGCCTTGCTTTGCTTTTTTTAATAGGATCACGTTGTATTTAAAGACAAATAAAATCCTAGGAAAACCTCTAGCCATTCATTGATAGAATTCTTTGTACCAATCATGTTTATATTTGGGTGCCCTGATCTATCCAGAAATTAAAGCATCATTTAATAGTGAGGGTTTTTGGTAGTTTTAGCATTTTTATTAACCTTTGGTCATTACTGGGAGCATGTTATCATTAAAATATTTTACATAGCCTATCAGTCAAAGGTGGTTCACTTAGATCCCTTAGACTTTAACACAAAGACTTAAAATATATTTTCTACCTTAAAATGGTCTTCCATGAGCTGCCCTGGTAGATATTCTATGAACTTAAAAAACATGATAAACTTATCTATTAAAACTCCTGTATTCATGTTGACTTTTTATATACTTGGGAAGAAATTTGTGGAGATGAACACCCTCGTGCCCCTAATCTGTTCTTTGAGTGCATTTTAAGGTATATTTCACAGTGGGGGGTGTTTTTCCTTTCGTGACTCTTATTTCCCAATTAAAATTGCCTCTAATAGTTCCAAACAAAACTTGTGGTTTGCAAAGCTAATGGAGATATCTACATGATATTAATGTGCATCCAGCATTTCAAGGAAATAACTTTATTTCTTCATGAAATGTTGAAAGTTACACTGAAGCATTTGTGTGATACGTAATTTATTATTTATTAGAAAAACATAGCATTTTGTTGTAATAGCTATTTTATTCTTCTGCTTCTTTATACCTATAGAACCAAAGTTTGTAGGTTCATATATGATTCCTGACAATGAAGACCGAGATGACAACAAAGTGTATTTCTTTTTTACCGAGAAGGCCCTGGAGGCGGAAAGCAGTGCCCATGCAATTTACACCAGAGTGGGGCGACTCTGTGTGGTGAGGATCACCTTCCCTCATCTGTGTGCTTAGATCACGATTTACGGCCAGGCCTTGGTCCTTTGTTCTGTTTTCTTCTTTGTAGGTTTCTTTGTAAGCTTTTAAAGTTTATTTATTTTGAGAGAGCAAGAGAGAGAGCATGTGAGCAGGGAAGGGCCACACAGAGAGGGAGAGAGAGAATCCCAACCAGGCTCTGTGCTGTTAGCACAGAGCTTGACCTGGGGCTTGAACTCACGAATGGTGAGACCATGAGATCATGACCTGAGTCCAAATCCAAAGATAGATGTTTAATGGACTAAGCCATTGAGGCCTCCCAGTAGGCTTTCTACTATGAGATACTTTCTAATATTCTGTAGGCTGCCTAAAATCTGTATTTGCTGTATAATATTTATGCTTCGCATCTCCTGAAAGTTTGGTCTTTTTTTTTTTTTTTTAAGTTTATTTATTTTTAAAGGTGAGGGTAGAGAAAGAGAAAGAGAGAGAATCCTAAGCAAGCTCTGCACTGTCAGCACAGAGCCAAATGTGGGGCTTGATTCCACAAACCATGGTATCATGATCTGAGCTGAAATCAAAAGTTGGATTCTCAACTAAGCCACCTAGGTGCCCTCTCCTGAAAGTTTTATCTTAAGAAAGCTGTGCATTTTGTATGGTTTTCCCCGTTTTCAAAACCATACTAAGAAGAGATCATCTGTAGTTAGGCTGTACCTCTTCCTACACAGAAGTTTGAACTCCTTTTGTAAAAATTAATTTAACCAAAATCTTTTTAATTTTTTTAGTCCATATTCTCAGTAATTTACAGTTCATTTGGTTGATTCTGTTGAAAAAAACATCTATGGTTGGTTGGGTATTCAGATAGGCTGTTTGGAAATATTCAAAACCAACTGAAAAAGCAATATATATTGACAGAAGGCTAATAATATTGCAAATGTAAAGTTACTTTGATATTTCAAAATAAATTTAAGAGGAAGTTTAAATATACATATATATAGCCACATGTGAACTGTGGTGTGTGTATGTGTGTGCAAACATATAGGTTTGTTGTGTGTATGTATATGTATTTCAAGTTTTTTCTAAAAGAAAAAAATAGTGGCTGCATTTTCTGAAATAAACAAATTATTTATCAATAAAATAATATTGAAGATTACAGTATTATGAAAACCACTACTTTATATCAGAAATACTGCTCTATTAGTATTCTTTAATACCTGGAAAGTATATTTAATGGACAGAGTAAAAATATACTAACCAGGCAGAAGGTGGCAATCTTCAAGAATTTTCATGAGCAAATGCATCTGTGGTAGTATTTGAGGATTAAGCTATAATTTCCAGATTAAACAGAAAAGCTACAACACTTGCCATCTCCATGTTTAATAAAACAAAATTTGTTGCTAAAAGGTCTTTAGGTACTCATTGACGTGCTTCTGTTTGTCGCAGAATGATGTAGGAGGACAGAGAATCCTGGTGAATAAGTGGAGTACTTTCCTCAAAGCGCGACTCGTGTGCTCAGTACCAGGAGTGAATGGAATTGACACATATTTTGATGAATTAGGTAAATCTTATTGAACTGAAGGAATTAAATGTTACCTTTGATGTTTATTCCTCTGGATAAACCCTCACTGTCTCTAGCACTCAGGGAGACTTGTTTCCTGTGGTGTGCAAGTTTCATCGTTCTCCTTTTGGCCAGGTCCACAGCGGGGGGGGGGGGGGGTGTCAAGGGAGTTGCTTACAGTCAGCACCTCGTTTCTTCCTTAAGGCCCAGCTCACAGGCATCCTCAATAGCCATGTATTTCACCTTTTTGTGATTTGGTCATGGTCGTATGACCATGTATGGAGAGACATTGATATCTTAAATCTGTGATGGATGCAAAGCTCTTTTATGTCAATATATTTTCTTTACATGAAAAGAGGACTACAAATACTAATGTAATGGTCTTAAATTTTTCAGAGGATATTTTCTTGCTGCACACCCGAGATCATAAGAACCCAGTGATATTTGGACTCTTTAACACTACCAGGTGAGTAGTTCATATGGTCAGTAAAAACATCACAAAACAAAATACGCCTTACCCCTTCATGGTTTCTGCAAATCGGAAATACTGTTGACCCATTGTCATTATCATTGTCTATTTTTTATGTCATCAGTTTCTCTTCATTCTCATGTTGGCATGTGTTCTTTCATGTTTTTAGCCATGATCTCAATTCAAATCTTTGCGTCTGTTTGAAGCACCCCCAGAAACCTTTCATGCTCAGTATCCTAATTTCCTCCTCTCCGACCTACAGCAGAATGATTTTCTTCTCATTTAGTTTATAAGATACTAGTTTCAGGTTACAGACACTAGGATAAATACTTTAATGGTCATATAGTTTTCTGTGTCAGATTTTCAAGCCTCTTTGTCAACTGTCACTCATTCAGCTTTGGAAGTTTTTCCTTTAAGCTCCCTGATGTTCTGCTTTTTACAAGATTATACCTTGACGAAATCCATGTCTAACTCACTAGGGTCTCATCACTATGATTTTATTTACCCACCTCTCTTGCTTTAAATGACTGTCTTCCAACACTGATTTATATCAGTTCCCCAGTATTTGTTAGGTGCCATCTATAAGAAATATTCCTTGATTACATAGTCAAGAGCACTTAAACAGAGCACTTTTGCTCACTCCCTTACTCAGACTGCCCTGCTCCTATGTGGATTCATAGAGAACACATATTTATGATTTGCCTTCCATGTTTTAAATTTAAATAAGATGTTCAGGGCTTATAATCTATTATCTCTTTAACATGTTTTATTTTGTATCCATTGAGGATGGTTGAAAAAATGAAATGCTATTTCATGAAAAAATATTAACATCAGCTTTGATTGAAAGTTTACACATTGGAGCACCTGAGTGGCTCAGTCGGCTAAGCCTCCAATTTTGGCTCAGGTCTTGACCTCATGGTTTGTGGGTTCCAGCCCCAGATGGAGCTCTGTGGTGACAGCTCAGAGCCTGGAGTCTGCTTTGGATTCTGTCTCCCTCTCTCTGCCCCTCTCCTGCTCATGCACTGTTTCTCTTTGTCTCTCAAAAATAAATAAAAGTTAAAAATAATTTTTTAGTAAAGTTTACACATATAATTTCCTGAGTGTGTCTTTCCAAATAGGAGAGGGTGGAGCCAAAATGACTGGACTGAGAAGTAAAGAATATACCTCAATTCTCTCGACAGGGATAGAATGATAAAACTCACTCTTCCTCTCTTGCATTGCACTGGCCCTCAGCTATGTTGTAATGTTTACCTTGTTTGCTCTGGATCTCTCCACAAAGTTGTTGTTTGTTGTTTTTCAGCAGGTGATTTCTTGTGCTCACTTTAAAAAAAATAACTAAGTTCTTTTGATAAATATTCTGCAATTATAAGGAGACCTTCTCTTGAACAGAGAAACGTGGAAACAATTTTGCTATCAGTTCTTCCTTGGTGCAAAGAAAAATAGTGAATGTAGATTGGAAGTTGTCACAGTCCACAGTCCTCGCTTTTTTTTTTTTTAACTTCATCTTCTCTCTCATGCCTGTGAAGAATTCAGACATTGCATTCTAGTCTCGTGGCTTTATCCTAAATAAAAGCTATGGGATAACCAGAACGGTTTTTCCATGAGTTAGTATGATCACTTTGTAAGGTACTTTCCTAAATGATAACATAATGGATCTGTCTGGATTTCAAAGACAACACATTATTTTTTCCCATAATTTCAATTTTGACTGTTTAATTTATACATAAATCTAAGGCAAAGGCATCCCAGCTGTTACCTGACTTCTAGGTTGATATTTGTAGCGTGGTGATCAAAGGTTTATTGCCACTTTAGTTGGGAGACTATCTCTGGTCTTCTCACTATCGGAGGCATTTCCAATTGCTTCAAGGTGTGTTATAAAATGTGTGAATTGATGTCCTAAGGCAGGAACATAACTGCTGCTCTGCAGGTGTCTCTGAGTGTAGGGGCTTTTACGTTTATAAAGAACTACGTGTGTGGAAGGCACCTTCACAAACATTAATTATTTTGATTCTCTCAGTGAGGAGGCTGGGCAAATGTTTGAACTCATTCAGATCATACCAAATTAGGGAATACGGCCACATTTTTAAAACAAATCACCCTCAAATATCCTTTTGCAGAAATTTATCTCAGATGTCCCCAGTAAAACTTGATGAGGTCACCTGCTATCTTATCCTTTGTAAGTAGAACTTTTTATTTTAAAAAAATGGTTCCAATTGCTGCTGATTCTGGAGATAAAGAATCTGAGTTTCATATAATTTAAGTCATTTTTCCCAAAATTAGTCTAGTGCAATGCAGTCATCTTTCCTCTATTGTGCATTGGAAAGAGAAGGGAATATACAGCAAGCTTATTAATGCCTTTCTGATTCAATGTAAAGAAAGGAACAAAGCCCCAAAGTTTCATGAGACTTTAACTTGTTATTTGATCATATGCACTGAGAAATCATATAAAATTTGAGCAGAATTAGCAGTTCTAACAGTATAGTGATTAGTTGAGCACTGTCTACTCTGAATATGAAACAGCTGTACAAGGAGATAAAGCTTAAAATGAATAATTTGGAGACACCTGGGTGACTCTGTCGCATAAGCATCTGACTTTTGATTTTGTCCCTGGTCATGATCTCACAGTTTGTGAGATCAAACCCCAAGTCAGGCTCTGCGCTAACAGCACAGAACCTGGGCATTCTTTCTCTCTCCCTCTGCCCCTCCCCTGTTCACGCTTTCTCCCTCTGTCAAAATAAATAAACTTTAAAACAATGCGTAATTCAACTTGGGAATGAATCTTTTTAAATATTCATATTTTCCTTAATAAAAATATAAAAGTACAATATAAGATTTAGTAATACAGTGAGGTGACAAGTGTCCCCTTTTTAAGTCTAACTGTCATTTTCATTTATTGTAATACGGTAAAGAAATGGTCCGTGTTGGTGTTCCAGTACTTGAAATATTGCAGTAGTTCATATTTGTAGAATATCCTGTACTTAAGCATTGCAACTTTTGTTCCAAAAGAGTTTATCCTTATCTCTGTGGTCTGAAGGCTTCGACCTTCAGGGGGACTGCTAGTCAGTTCCAGAATAGTAATTATCTTTTTTTTTTCCCAGTAATATATTTAGGGGGCATGCAATATGTGTCTATCATATGTCTAGCATCCGGGCAGCCTTTAATGGGCCATATGCACATAAGGAAGGACCTGAATACCACTGGTCACTCTATGATGGAAAAGTCCCTTATCCAAGACCTGGCTCTGTAAGTTTTTGGTGTTTAACAAAGTATTCTTAGATCTTAAAGGCTCTTTCAGTAATACTTTGTTCAATGTTTCAGATGCTTTACAAAACTTGCATTAAACAATTAAGAAATTCTTCACCTAAAAAAAGGCTTGATTACTTGCATGGTAAAGAAATACCACTTCTTATGTCTGGCTGTATGCTTTTTATTTAATAAAAAAATGTACAGTGGGTATGTCTTAGCAGCATGATGAAGTATATATGATCATTGATATTTTGGCTAAATAGCCCCGAAAGAAATTTTATTTTTGAGATACTGTTGAACACAGAAACATCCAACAAAAAGAGCATCATATTCCTCCATTTCTTCAGAAGAATTGGCACGACGTATAATTTCCAAGCACAAGAAAACTGCCTTATATTTACATCCTGATATTTGAGTCAGCCTCCACGTTCCTCCGAACAGTCTTTTCTTTTCTTCTCACTTTAGCATCACCGAAAGAAGCTTTTCCTCTGCCTTAGCAGTATACTTAGCATCTCATTCAGCACCCTTCCTGGCTCCTAGAAGGAAAATGCCAGTACAAAAGTGCTCCTTGAGTTCCAGAAGTTTTCCTGCTTGCCTGTGAGCCCCTGCTGCTGACATTCTCCCTAATTAGCTTTTGTGCTTTTCCTTACACATGCATCTGAAAATGATGATGACGATGACAATGATGATGAATCCGTGTCATGTGTCCTGTGCAAAACCCAGCTGGAAAAACGTCAGCTCGTATGTGCTCATGGACCACGGAGAACAAACATTTAACTCGTCATATAAGTCAAAGTCTACACTTTTTCTTGAACAGCTGGTGAAAACCCATCACTGTGCTCATTCCACAAGTACTTGCAAGTCAAGTAGAAACCATTTTTGCGGGGCCAAAACTCAAAGTGGAAACAAACCTTAACCTCCATTAACAAGTGTAAAGCTTTACCATTTCAATCATTCTCACTAGCTTAAAAGTATGACTTCCAGTAAGACATAAAGTATACTTTAGTTCACTCTATTGATTGAAATTACAATTTAAATGGAGAAAACCCACTCCTGTGGCTTTACTGGAAATGCTTCTTGAAACCACATGGTGTTACAGGAGATTTGGAGGAAGTGACTGGTTACTGAACCGCTTCCAGGCTGGTCCAGAATGTTTCCAATTATGTATCATGTAAGTACACTCCGGTGAAAACTTCAGGCCAAATTAAGAAATATGACCTGAATTTTAAACCAGACCATTAAAAATGCCCTCTTTGCAGAATCTGATTACTACACTACTGTACTTATTCTCTAAAGTGGAAAATTCTTTATCGACATAATCGTTGCCGTCACTGCTGATTCTGGAGGGAAATACATGAAGTGAGGGCGTGCGTAGAACAAGCATGAATCAACATAGTTAAAGGTATTCCAAGAAGTAACTTAGGTGCTGTTGGACATTTATTTTTAGAATCAGCAATTTAAGAATTTAACCATGTTATTGTAAATATTTCTCGTATTCTCTATTGTGTTGAATCCATACAGAAATAATATAAATTAGTACAGGGTCCAGTAGAATGGAGCGGGATTTTTTTTTCTTAGTTAACACTGACGGAATTCAAAAGGGTTTCTTTGTTACTAAAATTCTGTCGTTGGTGAGTCCATTAGAACCGTTACCAAGCATATTATCTTAGTCTCAATAATGGGAAAACTATTTCCTGCAGCTGTGATCCTTACTTTGGGAGGAGGATTTAGCACAACAAAGGGGCTTTTTGCTTTGTTATGAGCAATACATGGCTTACCTGGAAAACATAACTTACAACATGAAAAAATAAATTTCAGAAAAGGGGAGATGATAGCAGTTTGTATGGTGATACACCTTTTTACCACCTTCACATTGTGCAGTATTAAATAGACTTCACTTCCCCAAGATTTCACTGCTTTCTGTATTTTTCTGGTGCTGCCTGTTTGGGATGATTCAGTCGTTATTTGCGATTTTTAATACAGATTTTATTTCTTTAATGAAGGGTATGTGCTTCCTAAATATTTCTAACTGCAGTTAATTCATTGAACACATCCAGTTTTCTGATTGTTTTCATGTTTGATTACAAATTTTCTCTTTAGGTTTAAAGCAAAAAAAAAATATATATATATCCGCTTGTATTTCAGTGTGCCAGCAAAGTTAATGGCGGGAGGTACGGAACCACCAAAGACTATCCTGATGAAGCCATCCGATTTGCGAGAAGCCATCCACTTATGTACCAGCCCATAAAGCCTGCCCATAAAAAACCAATCCTGGTAAAAACAGACGGAAGATATAACCTGAAACAAATAGCAGTGGATCGAGTGGAAGCTGAGGATGGCCAATACGATGTCTTGTTCATTGGGACAGGTAAAGAGATTAGAAAGTACTGAGACATACGTATTAATCTTAAAATCCTTAACATTACTAATATTTTAAAAACCTATCAATAGATCTCCTGTTAATCCATTAGCCTATTTGATACTGCTTTTGTTTTTAATGTTTTTATTTATTTTTGAGAGAGAGAGAAAGAGCGCAAGCATAGAAGGGACAAACAGAGAGGGAGACACAGAATCTGAAGCAGACTCCAGGTTCTGAGCTGTCAGTATAGAGCCCGACCCAGGTCTCAAACTCACGAACCACAAGATACTGACCTGAGCAGAGATCAGACGCTTAACCGAGTGAGCCACCCAGGTGCCCCTGCACGCTGCTTTTTCTCTGCATTGGAAGAGAAGATTTGAGGCAGTTATAGCCCATAATTGCTGATACACAGTCAATACTTCCTTGAATAATTGGATAAGAATTGAGTAGTTAACGTGAATAAACAGCACTGGTTCCAAACAGAACTTCTCCTAGAGGAAGTAGACGGCCGTAGCAAAGATGGTTCTGCCCTCAGTCCCCCAGATTCCTTGCTGCATTTGGCTTCCGTAAGGTCTCAAGATTTGTTAAACAGCTTGGGACAGTAACTTCACCTAAGTCTTTAATCAGAACATTGCTTATCAGGCTCCATCAGAATCAGCCTTTTGTAGCCCACAATGGATGCAAACTTTTAGAACAAAGCTATAATATCCTGCATTAATAAAACAAAGTAATAAAAATACTAAAAAGAGACATTTTCAAATGAATATATAACTTCAAGTAATTCCATACATCTGGCTTGTGGAAGAGAACTTGGGATCTTTGAACCTTTTAGCATCTAGATAATAAATAAAAATTCTGTCAAGTACTTTAAAAATCTATAGTCATTTAAAACTTTTAAATTATCGTTTCATTTTCATAGACATAGTCATTGCTACAGCAGTTGCTATTTAGAAGAGTAAGCATCCTTCCATACATGACTTTAATCACAGACATAATTCTACAGAGACATTGCATATACTTAGATCGGGAACCAGACTGTAATACCAATATTGGTAAATGCTTCTCCATTCACACTTTTTGAAAAAAGCAAAGAAGTAAGTAAGGAAGCATTCTTCTGATTTGCAGAAATTGATCTCTGGTGTAGGCAATATTTTATCCTTATTTTAGGAGGCTAATGTTCAAAATATGCTCTGCACTGCAGCTTCAAGATTAACAAAGTGTCACATTTCTTTAACAGACTTCAAATTACTTGGCTATGAATTCACTCATAATAACACCTAATAGAGCTTTTTCCTTTCAAGTTTCATAAGCAAGAATATTTGATAAAATTAATCATGGGAAAAGGTACATTGTTTTTAAATGTTCTGGAAAAGTATCAGTCATAAACAGTATATCAGTCTAAGACTGCCTTTAGAAATACTTGTTAGATTGACCAAAGCTATTTGAGAGAATTCCAGAAATATCAAATATATATTTATGCTATCATGTAAATGACTTTTAACTCAAAGATATAGTTATATTGACTCACAGCTTTTCAGCACAAAAGAATATATTTGATGAATGTGTGATGGGTACATTGGAAAATCCCACAAATTATAATTATTTTTTCATGTGCTTTAATATTGAGTGTGAGTTGTATGAAATATTATACATAGGGAGAGTCTAAAGACTAGTTACAAATTAATAATTTGAGTTTCATATTCGCTTTTTGCTTGATATAATAATCATAAGGTATTTACTATGTATTCTCAGCTTAAAAAGTAGTTTGTATTCCTTTTCATATATTATATAGGTAATTGTTATTTTATTTTGATCAAATTTTGTTTACCCAACCTCATGATTTGATCATTTTTAAACAAACTGCTTAGATACCTAAGAAATTCTTAGATCAACACATTCAAAGTACTTACTTTTCCTTAACTATTTTTAGGACTACACCAAATTATTCTTATAAGCAAATTAGTGTCTTATAACATTTTTATTGGAAAGAACATGTTCAGAATATCAAGTATAATAAAAATTAGGTGAAATTTTAAATTATGTATTTAAATTTATAAAATTATTGATAATTATGGAGTTAAACGATTAGTACAGGAGGACCTCGGCTGTTTCCTCAATAGTGCATACTTGAAGTTTTTCTGATTAGAGTGTATACATATGTAATATGATATCAGATATAATGATATATATTAACACATTTTGATTTCTCAATCTTTAATTGAGCTTCTGAATCATATTATTTGAAAAACAACTACATATCATTTAGTCTTATTTCTTAGCGAGATATATAAAGTAATTGCTTTTGCTATTTTAAAATATGAATGTAGGAGTGATCGTATTGTTTTAACTAGCAATGAATAAATGTTTCATGCATCTGGATCTCAAATTTTATTCAAATTCATAGTCCCTTCATGGTTTTTAATTGTTTGAAAACCAGATTGTGACAAACCTCTGGTTTATCTCTTCTTCTGCTTTCTCACAGATAATGGAATTGTACTGAAAGTAATCACGATTTATAACCAAGAAACAGAATCAATGGAAGAAGTAATTCTAGAAGAACTTCAGATATTCAAGGTATTTTTATTAAAAAAATAAAGTAGTTAATAACTATGTATTTCATACAATTGCAAATGAATTGTGAATATTAAAGATGCTGGGTCACTTGTTTTTTTATCTAATAGGTATATTGTGAATTCAGAGTGAATCTGCAGTGAGAAATGTTTTACAATCCTGATGCATCTGTTTGATTTTTATAGACCATTCAAATGAAAATGCTAATATTAACCTAGCTAGCATGAAGTGTGACTTAAAGAAAAAACACATACCACATACAAATTCCAGAATCATTATTGCAAAGTCTCATTCTACAAATGTACTGTCAACATAGACAATTAAAACAAAGCAGGAGGTTTCATATTGTGCACGTTGTGATAGAATAAGTATGTCGCTTTTTATTATAACATAGCAGTTATGCAAATTTACTAAAGAGAAAACTCCAAACTGATAATGGAAGGATTAAACATGATAAAAGCAATTGTATGTATGTATACACACACACACACACACACACACACACACAGACTCAAGTCTCAATATTTATGGCACTTAGAATTTTTAGAATCACCATGAACACTAAATTAGTGAATACTGACTGATGCTCCTAGGAGAAATAGAGGATTAGGTTCCTGTGAGTCTCTAGTCAAAACATTTTTGTCAACTGATCAATATATAGCATTGTTCTTTTTGTGTTTTTATTTATAAAGACACCTTATTTCATATGCAGTTTATTAACTAACATTGAACTTATCCTCCATAGTGCTATATAACTCATGCCTGAAAAAACTTATTTAACACATATGTTTTCCCATAATGCACATTATAGCCTTTTGAGGCTTAGAAACACTATATATAGCACTTCAACACTTTGCTTAAGGGCCATTTTAAAGATCAAAATTGCCAACACAAAGCACCAAATAGACCATGAAAAAAACACTTGGTTATGATACAAAAGCTGAAATAAGAAGGAAGAGTGTTGCAGTGATTGACATCTGCTGGGAGCTCATTGGGCGTCTGAGAGGCACTGCCTCTTTGTGCCTGTACGTGTCCGTGGATGACCACAGAACACCCTAAGTATCAATGATGGGATTACAGCTAAACTTAAGCAATTAAGAAAATTTGCAAAAAAATCAGTCTGCAAATTATGAAGATTGTGTGTGTATAATGAATATATATGAAAATATTTTTATTGATGAAAAACAGTTCATTTCACCTTAGCTTTCCTGGAGATTAGATGCCCCATAACCACACCCAGAGCTGGTCATATTCCTGTCTCAACCAGAGCAGCTCTGTTTTTGTCTCTCCTGCATATTGGACTTCTATGTAAGACTTCATTTCACAATAGAGACCATAGCTACCATATTAGGAGCCTTCCCCCACACTATCTTGTTTATATCAATGCTAAAAAAACATTATCACTTGAATGAATAAATCAGTGCATGTATGCATGAAAGAAAAGTTATATAGTATAGAATATCAAAAAAATTGAGACAGGAGATCAAATTTCGCTTTCAAAAAATAATTCTTTGCATGATCATTATCCATCATGTAGATCCCACCTGCCTAATTGCTTATCTACTTGCAGAATTCTTCTGAGTTGGGGTATTCATTAGAGACAGCCTAGTTTTAATCACCATCCCTAGAATAACACACAGGCTCTCAAAACCATGTGGTCAATTGCCTTTCCTGTGGTGCAGTTCTAAGGCAATGAAGTTATTCATCTTGGCGCATCCTGGGTCCGTAGTGTGGGTCTGGACCACAATAACTCCAGCATGAAAGTATTCCTATTAGACTTGGATTAAAACAATTCAGAATCACATGGTTTGCTAACAATAAGACCTATTGAAAGACATAATCGTTTCACTTCTAATGGTTCAAATTGTAAGGAAGAATGCTGTGACTTTGCTATTTTCTTTAGACATATTTGAGTTTCCAAAGCAAGAGTAATATTCAAATGCAAATACAAAAATTTCATTTCAGAAACAAATGGTTGGCTACTTAGATAACCCACTGCTTTTTCCATCTTACCTATTTGTTCTACTCCGTTAAAAAGATTTTTTTTTTTAAGAAAGCTATATTTATGCGGCACCTGAGTGGCTCAGTCAGTTAAGTGTCTGGCTTTGGCTTGGGTCATGATCTCAGGGTTCAAGTTCAAACCCCGCATCAGGCTCTGTGCTGACAACTCAGAGCCTGGAGCCTGCTTTGGGTTCTGTGACTCTTTCTCTCTCTCTCTGCCCCTTCCCCCATTCACACTTTGTCTCTCTCTGAAAAAAAAAAAAAAACATTAAATAATAAATAAATAAAATGAAAAGAAAGCTGTACTTTAATGTAATTATGTTTTCCTATTGATTTGCTAAAATGAAAGCTACAGACTCATCTAGAACCACTCACATACATAATCTGAGTTCATATGATTACAACCATACTAAGGTATATTCCTGTATTTCTTTAAAAACAATCTTTAAAATTTTTTTTGCAGGATCCAGTTCCTATTATTTCTATGGAGATTTCTTCAAAGAGAGTAAGTTATGTGTATGTGTTTGTGTTGTATATGTGAGTAAAGGGTAAGAATAAAGAGTATAAGTACATGTGTTTATACATAAACAAGTTACAGTTGTATTCTGGTAAAAAGATATGAAGTGGTTTACATGTAATAGGTTTTTTTTATTTCTCTTATTAGAGTAGTGTAGATGAGAGTAGATTTACCTCTATAATCATGATAGGATGTTATCCTGTAATTTTTTTAAATTAATGTTTTTGCAAAAATAATGGTAATGATGGTAACACAAAAGAATGTGCAGTGAAACACAAATTCCTCTCCTCGTTACTAGAACCAGTAAGTGGTGCAACTTTCTCCAGAAATAGTTGATGCATATATTACCTGACATTTATTTATAAATAACCATTTATGTTTAGACAAACAGGAACATGCCACGTTCATTGTTCTACTACCTGTTGTTACTTCACAACAGATCTTACAGTTTATTCAATGTCATTCTCTCTGTATATATCTGCATTACTTTTTTAAATGTTTAGTGTTAATGTGAATTATTGATGGGAATGTAAATTGATACAGTGCAGAGTTTCCTCAATTTGTCAAAAATAGAACTACCATGTGATTAATCAGTACTATTTTTGGGTATTTATCCAAAAGAAACAAAGTACTCACTCTGGAAGCTATCTGCACCCATGTTTTTGGAGCATTATTTACAATGGCCAAGACTTGGTAACAATCTAAGTGTCATCAATGGATAAATGGATAGAGAAAATGTTGTATGTATGTAGAATGTTGGAATATTACCCAGCCATGAAAAAGAAGGGAATCCTTCTATTTGTGACAACATGAATGAATGAGGGCATTATGCTAAGTGAAATAAATCAAAGAAAGGCAAAAACTATATAAGCCATAAACTCACTGATAATGTGCAATTAAACACAACAAAAAACCAAATTTATAAATACAGACAATAGTGTGGCGGCTCCCAAAGGCAAGGGATGGGAAGTGGGTAAATGGGTGGAGGTGATCATAAGGTACCAGCTTCCAGTTATAACAGAAGACCTGGCAATGTAATGTATGGCATGGTGATTGTAGTTAATAATACCTAATACAGTTTTGAAAGTTGCTAAGAGAGCATATTATAAAAGTTTCTATCAACCTATGTGCATTGAAGAGTGATAACTAGACTTATTATGTTGATCATAAATCAATATTTCACAATATGCAAATATTGAACCACTATATACACTGAAACCAATGTAATGTTATTTGCTAATTACATCTCAGTTTAAGAAATGAAACAACAGGGGCACCTGGGTGGCTCAGTCAGTTGAGACCCCGACTTTGGCTCAGGTCAGGATCTCATAGTTCATGAGTTTGAACCCTGCATCAGGCTCTCTGCTGACAGCTCAGAGCCTGGAACTTGGTTCAGATTCTGTGTCTCCCACTTTCTCTGTCCCTCCCACACTCAGACTCTGTCTCTCTCAAAAATAATTTTTTTAAAAATTAGGAAAAATTTTAAAAAGATGAAAAGCAACAACAATAATGACAATAGCAAAAGAGCGTTTACTTATCCAGTCTGTTATTGGACATTCCCCTAGGTCTTTAAAAAAAAACCAACAGCATTAACTGATGAATCTTTCTATTCAGATAACAAAAGAATAATCAGCTTCCTGGGATTTTGTCAAGCCCACATGAGCAATTTTGTTGCTCCAACTTCCAGGTCTATAGAAGTGTTTCAGATCTTAGAGAAATGAAAGTATCAGTGTTCCATTATCCATCCTGAGTAACTGCAGTAATTTAAGTGAATATTCACAGAGGTGAAGATCAGTGAGAGTCCTGTCCATGTCTGCTAGTGGCCTCTCTGTTCTCTGCTGTCTCTAGCAACAGCTGTATGTCGGATCTGCTTCTGCCGTGGCCCAAGTCAGATTCCATGAGTGTGACCTGTACGGGAGTGCGTGCGCTGACTGCTGCCTGGCTCGAGACCCTTACTGTGCCTGGGATGGCGCCTCCTGTTCCCGGTATTACCCCACAGGCGCCCACGCGAAAAGGTGAGCCAGTCCTCGGTGGGGTGTTTCCCTTGTTTAGAGAACCATAGCGCTTCTGAAAATATTTTTCTTTCTGCACACATTCCATGAAAACACTCGTGTTATGTTTGTTTTAAAAAGCCATCATAGTAATATTTTGTTCATCATATAAGCTTTGAGAGTTGAATTTTCTCTGAAAATAACTCCTGTCAGTTATTGTGTAGAGATTGGAGTAGAGCATTGCTGCTGGGTCATTTTTTCTGTACCCATGTTTGATTCAACTCTTCCCCCTCCTGACAACTTTCCTGCAAGACATGAAACCAGTTTGGATAAACATAAAATGTGGAAATGGCAAGCCACCACACATGAGGGATTCAAAGACTTAAAAGAAAAATAAATAAACAAATTCTAAAAGACATCCTGCATTTGCCCCGTGTCCCCTCAACCAGCTGGTCTTCATTTATTTCATTTTGAAAGTGAATATTTTAACTCCTAGGCAAATGCATGACCTGTATAATTAATGAAACGTGTGATTTAATTCAACACAAATGAAAGGTACTTAAAGATTTCCAAACTCTAATGTACAATTCAAGGAGGTCATTGCAACTTGTAAGAGAAGGTAATTCCCAATATTCTGTGAACAGGAAATCCTGAAGTCCGGAAAGTATGAAAGTCGGAGATCCTTGCTCACTCGAGCCATGTAGCTTGTAAATGTAAAGGAAGATATTTTTATTTATTGTAGAATAAGGAATTATTTTTTTTTCTCCTAGCAAAGTGACTGAAGACAATATAAAGCAAAACATAGAACTGCATATAGTTTCCTTACTGGAAAACAATTTTTATTAACTTCAATTATTTTTACTCTTCCACTCTGGGGTACTTCAAATCTTTTTAAAAAATCTAACCCACCTTAATATAGTTATTGTTTTTATAAGTTCACATATATATTAGAATTTCATTTATAATAAACATAGTCACTAATTCAGAAATTTTCTTAATTTGACCTTAACTACATTAACATTCACTCCAGTGAATACTTAATGAAAGTATATAATAAACAGATAGTGAAAAGATACTTGGGAGGACATTTGTAAACTAAACCATTTTAAAGAATTGAGGAAATTAACTGATTTGTTACAAATGCTTATTGATCTTTAAAAACACTTCTTAAAGAATAGAGCCGTGTTACTATGTAAAAATATTGTTCAATGATTTATTCACCCATTATGCCAACGACTGTACTGTGTGTGAGGAGTATGAAGAAGCGATCACTACTCCTTAGCTGCAGGATCAGAACCTAAACATGGAGAATGGAATTGGAAAAAAGGTTGGTAGCAGATCACTGCTGAGCACTTACTATGTATAAGGTACTGAACTAAGTACAATATACATTACACATTATTTAATGTTCAAAATAACTCAACCTTTCAGCTCAGTCTTATAGGTAGAAATGTAAGAAGATTCCAGGTAAAGAGAATCTGTACAAAAAGGCATAGAACGGTCAGGGAAAACCATGTAGTTCCATAGGTTAGGAGTAAAGTAGCTTGTTTGAAGGGTGGAAAGGTCATTTCACAAAGAGAATACAATTAATTATTTTATTGTTATTTGCAACAGTAACAAGGTTTGCAATCCTTGCATCCAATACTTGGAATAACAAGTATTGCATTTTGTTATTGTCTTAACAGTGCTACAGTATGGGTGATGAATGCTAACTGAGAAGTTTCCAAAACTAAATACTTCTTGACACATGGTGCTTCTTTTTAGAGTGGACATCCATAAGCTCGAGATAATATATTTACAAAGGGTGGACAAAAAGTTATTTAGTAAAAGTTAAACAAAGGGGCAAAATCTTAGGAAGGAGCACAATGTTCGAGTCAGGAGCTGTGCTCATAAATGAATTCGTTCAGTTCAGTGACATGTAATGGAGATCTTTCCATGGTGTTAGATTCTTTTGAACCATCACCCACCCCTGGAGGAGAACTTTTTGGATAGGATCCAGCACATGAAGGGAAAATAGTTTGCTTTTATAGCAGGTCGTTTTTGCTTCAGACCTGATGAGCAGCAGAAATTGAAAACTGGTCATTAAAATAAATACTTTTCTGTTCACAGAGTGAAAATGAGTCAATAGAGAAAAAACATTAATTCACAGTCCAAACCACTTGTTTAAAATAGTCTTCCAAAATACACTATAATTTATAGAGCTAAGTCTTTTACTTTCCCTTGCTCTCATATTTTGTCTATTTCCAGTGTTCTCTTAAAAAAAAGTTTCTAAGTGGCAAGAGATATAAGAAAAATATGCAACATTGATAATAAAAAGCAACTTTGACTAACCTTTCTATAAGTTCTGAACATTTATAGTCTTTTTTAAATGCTGAAATGAAGGACAGTTATGTTAAGATAGCATAAAATGAACTGAAACCTTATTGGGGGATGTGCTTTCTTTTTAAATGCATGTTTTCAGTGATTTTAAACAACACTTCTGCATACTTATTCACTTATATCTCTTATCTAGAATTGTCCGATTCCATCACCCCTATTCTCACCTGATACAACATTTCTGCAAAGTAGCAACTATTTCCTGTTTCATGGATTTACCCCTGCACCATTATTCATTAATGCTCAGTAGGATTTAGATTCCCAGGACCAAAGCAATACTTAATGAAGTAAGGGATCAACAGCACTGGAATATTTCGTATCCAGATCTGCTACCTTTTATATGTAGCTGTGTTCCTGCTAGTATAGAATAATAAAGACATGTAAAACTTTACATTTTATCTCCGGTTTTTTTTTTTGTCTGTTCTTTTTTCAATTTAACTCAATAGAATTATTCATACAGCAGTTTTAATCTTTATAAAATCTCAGGTTTTTAGATAAAGTATTCTAATCTATAATCTCTCTTTTAAAGCACCATGCTCATGCACACAGGTCATAATTCAAAAAATTGATTGGAAATATTCATCTGATTTAGCTTACAATATAAGGAAATAAGCCATTGTTTTTCTGTTTTGTTTTTTAAGTGTTTATTTATTTTGAGAGAGAGATGCACGTGCTCAAGGGGGAGGAGCAGAAGGAGGAGAGAGAGAGAATCCCAAGCAGGCTTCCCGCTGTTAGCACAGAGCCCACAGGGCTCAAAGGTAGATCCACAAACTGTGAGATCATGACCAGAGCCAAAATCAAAAGTCAGACGCTTAACCAACTGAGCTACTTGGGTGGCCCTAAACCACAGTTTTGTTTTGTTTTTTAAGTATTGAGTTGTTAACTAAGATCTCAACTTGTACATGAGAAAGCACTCCATCTCTTGAAATGATGTTCCATTATCATTATTTGGAGCAGTGAGGAGAGCCTAGAATGAAAAAAAAAAATTAAGCCTGAACTAGATTTTAGATGTCATTTAAACAAATTTCATTTTAGAAAGGAGGACAGAAAAAAACAAGAAACAGACAAGACATGTGTAAGATCAAAGGTCACACGAGTGATGGCACTGGGATTTGAATCTGGTTCCCTTTTCCAAATTTTATCATTGCATATGGTTAAAGCATCTCATTGTCACTTTGGAAGCCTCACCATCTCCCTCTGGCGTGAAACTTCTGCTTTGCCTTCTGTTTTTCCCTCAATCTTGAAGAAATGCCATGATTTAGAAAAGCAAGTGGTATTTTCTGCCTTTATGTAATACTTCTATTTTTATCTCTAATCTGAATTAATATGCTGAGAATTTTGAGTTTAGAATTTCAGTACTAATAATAATTTTGATTATTTAATCCCTCAGAAAGATGCTTGCAAATATAAAACAAGATCGGTATTATAATTTTTCCCATGGGTAAAGAATGTTATTTTTCGATTACATATCTAAGCAATCTATAAAATATGACAAAGCACGAGAGAGCCCAAATCTAATAGGCAATTTTGCAAGACAGATTATTGAATATGTATAACACACAATCACATTGAATAGAGGCAGATAATTTCTACACATAATAGCTGAATAAAAGAGCAAGTTGATATATTTTTAGTGTATATCTTCTTCATAAGCAACTATATTTTTGCTATGTGATTATGCAACATATAGAACAAAATATTTGGATTCAAATACCCTTATCTTTTTTGTATACATATTCATTATTTGAAGGAGCTTAATGATTTTTTTTATTCAAATAGATACTCTGCCTCAAATCTTATTGTCTTTTTGGCACACTCCCCTACCACCCAAAACTCTTATTTGAAACCAAACAATTCTTGTTGCACTAGATTTTTAACAAAATTTCAAGAGAGCTTTCTTTAATTACTGTTTGACAGCATTCCTGGGTGGCTGAGTCAGCTAAGCATCTGACTCTTCATTTGACTCAGGTCCTGATCTCAGGGTTCATGAGTTCGAGCCCTGCGTCAGGTTCTGTGCTAACAGCAATGGAGCCTGCCTGGGGTTCTCGCTTTCCCTCTCTCTCTCCTCCTTTCCCCACCCTCCCCTCTCTCTTCCTATCAAAATAAGCAGACTTTAAAAAAATTATTGTCTCAGGATCCAGAATTCAAACTTACATGGACACTGAAAGAAAAATTGCATGTAGATCTTGTCCATTGAATAACATTCAATGGAAATATCAGAAACTATGAAACTTGAATTTTACCCTTGTTTTGTATGACTGATCAATGTTCAGTAACAGAATACTACTTGACTCTTTTATGTGGTTGGCTATATTTTAAAGTCTGGAAAATTGAAATCTGAACATCTCCTCAGTGCATTTACTTTCTTTTAGGCGGTTCCGCAGACAAGATGTCCGGCATGGCAATGCGGCTCAGCAGTGCTTTGGACAGCAATTTGTCGGTAATCCATAGAAAATCAATTTGCTATGGGCTGCTCGGGCTATACAGTGAAGATAAACTGCACACTCTTTACAAGGGTCCTTACTTTCTTTGTGATTGATATACACTAGAACAGTGTTACTGCAACTATTCTTTTTTCTTCCACATAGTGGAATTTTAAAACAAAATTTTTAATTGTATGTGAACATATAATTTTTAATTAGGAAAAGAAGTTCTCTAAACCACCATGAAGCCTTGCTGTTGGACCTCACAATAGGGGAATCTTAGAAAAGGTACCACAGTAATTTGTAGGACTTCTGTCTCCATCTCAACCCTGGGAATATCTTTACCATGTTATGTAACCTACTGTAATCTTTTCAAGACTGTGCCAACTTGTATCAAGTCACTATTAAGCTTTGGGTTAGAAAAATGAAATGAGCCTAGAGCTCAGGTCGATGGTGCAGATGTGAGTTTTTGAGGAAAGGTAGTCGTTGGTCTGATGGGTAAAGGATGAGAGGAAATTTTAGCTCCAGCAAATGTAAGGAAGTCAAACAACACAGAGAACCATGCCCTTGACTCTTCACAGTGTGTGGGTGGTTGGAACGGGCTATGATTTGTGTCACCAACTTCACCAGAAGGTAACAGAGAGATGAAGCATCCTGACTGGGAGACCAGCAGTGCTTATGCACAGCCCAGAGACTGCACAGCATCAGTTCACTAGACACAAGGCTGACTGAGGGTTTGGTGCAAGACATAGCAAACCTCTAAGAACATTAGCTAGAGGAAGGTAGAGCTCTTGATTTAGGAAAATTTAGGAGTCAGTCTTGAAAGTGAGGAGGACTCAGAAATAAGGAAAAGAAGTTCTAGTTATTGAATTTGATATTGGTTAAAATACCAGTGAATACATCCACTTGTTTTTATTCCCTGTTGCAGTTATGTGTACTTGCCCATGTGCAAATTTGAGTTCAAGTCCAGAGAGCCTCTCTGGACAAGATACAGATTATAATCAAGAAGCTGTGGGTCACAAAGATTGTAGTTCAGTTTTGTACCCTTTTCTTACTGTAGGAACCCAATATCTGGATAAAGTGCAATCCCTTGACAAGATCTCACTCACATTTGTGTTTGTGATGTTGTATCACCTCAGTCTCTGCTTTCTGCTTTTGTTGTAACCATGAATTTTATTTATCCTAAGCCTTACCTGAATGTTTGGTGTTCACCTTCTCTTGCCTGCTTCATCAGTGGATAGTGTCACTGATTCTCCATACATTTAACACTGATGTTCCTTTTTACTGACTGTCCTGCCCATTGGACCCACGCTCCCAGTTAGTCCCTTCCGGTCCTCTCCATAGCCTGTGGCACCTTCTCAAAGCCTAGATTTTGGTATGCCACTGTCTCTGTATAACTTCTTCAAATGACCTTGCAAAGAAATTAGCAGTAAGTAATGAAAGATACTTACTGTGCTACAGAGATCTAAGTAAAGAATATTTTCAAATATTATTGGTAAAATTTGTCTTAAAGTTAATTTTAATATTTATATTGTAGGAGATGCTTTGGATAAGACTGAAGAGCGACTGGCCTATGGCATAGAGAACAACAGTACTTTGTTGGAATGTACCCCACGATCTTTGCAAGCAAAAGTTATCTGGTTTGTGCAGAAAGGACGTGACACAAGAAAAGAGGAGGTAATTCATAGCTGCACATTCACACCATGCTGTCTTGCATATGGTGTGTGATTAGTAAATAGATGATGATTTATTTGGTGTTTAAAAATGAATTAGTCTATTGTGCTATTCATGTGTTATTTAAAGAGTGGACTGATTTATTATGTGTGATTTATATACATATAAAAATTTTAATACATTGATTCCTATGTATATATAATTTATAAATGCTATAAAAACCTACATGTATATTTAAATTTTTATATGTATATAAGTATACATATAAATATATATACAGATATCAAAAATAAAGTACATCCACATATAAATTACATGTATATATACATATAGAATAAACTTGGATTCTGAAAATTGGCTTTTTATTCAGGAGGTATGCAGTTTTATGATTTTAGGATCATATCAAAATGATAGTCTTAAATTCTATCTATCACCCAAGGCAGTGTTCTAGAAAACTAGCAAATTCAAACACCATTACTATACATATCTTAGACATGAATAGTAGAATTAAAACAACACCAGCAACATTTGTTTGATAAAGCAATTGAATCATATATGAAAAATTGACATAGGGGTTCCATTATTGCCCACTGGAAATAAAAGAAAGATTTACTGGAAATTTAAAAAAAAGATTTACTGATAGAGATTATATTTCTATTATGATCTAAATGAGAGAGGAATCAGTTGGGCTGCTTTTGTAGATGGAAGAATAGGAAGCATTTAAAATCTGGTTTTTTTATTTGTTTTGTTTTTGTTTGTTTGTTTTTTTTTGAGAGAGAGAACATACATGCATGCTCATGAGAGAGAATCCCAAGCAGGCTCTGCGCTGTTAGCACAGAGCTCAACTCAGGCCTCGAGCTCATGAACCATGAGATCATGACCTGAGCAGGAAGCAAGAGTTGGATGCCCAACCACCTGAGCCACCCAGGCACGCTAGCATTTAAATTACACATAAGGAATAGTGTAGAGGCAGATACCGGATAACCTTTTTATGCAAGTCTAGGGATTTGGTTGTATACTGGCACAGCCAAGGGCATGAAGCAATGAGTGAAGGCAGATAAAGCATTGTTGATACTAATGTGGGCTCTGAACTCAATTTTCACAAAAGTTACAAAAACAGAATGAAGTTTGGTTAATTAAAAGAAAATAGATATTGGTGAATTCTAGCAAAATGTTCTGTAGTGAAAAGGTTTCAAATTTAATAAGGGAAAGAAATGTTAGACACCTGTCTTCAGACCCAGGGAAAAGCTAATAGGTGCATAGCAGATAGAAAGTAAATAAATGAAATCATTAATTATAGATTCCAAATGTAGAGCACATTGACTTTTTAATGCCTTTTTTTCTGGCCTATTGTGAAACTAAAAATACGACATGTTTTTGGTCCAAAATCATATCATATATCCTGGAAGATGATTAAATTTATTAATCCCAGCTTCCTGGGAAAGTTTTTAGAGAGGAAGGCACTCAACAAAGGCTGTTATAGATAATGTAGTAAGGTAATCAAGGACAGGAAAATTCTCCTAAATTTTCATGACGTCATAAGAATAAACATATGTCTAAAAATGTTAGAGCCTATTCCGCTAAAAAACATTGTTGATTTGGTACTAAAGTATGTCCCATTCCACAAATCCAATGTGAAACTGGTTTTTAAATTCCGTCATAACTCACTTGGCAGGACAGGACCTGGGAATATTCTATAGCTCCTCTAGTTGAATGGCTTCAGAAGACACAGAAGTAATTCTTTCGTCAGTGGCTGTCTTCCCTCAGTACGTTCTGTTTCTAATTTGGAACTCACCATAATCTGCCTCATTTGGAAATCCTTTCCAAATCATTTTGGCATGCTGCATCTATCAGTGATCAGTTATAAGCTTCTTTCTCATATCGTTAATATAATCTGCTTCTCCTTTCCCCAAATTTTAGCCCCTGTTTTTCAAATTTTCATGATTGATATATTTACTGATATTTGAAATTTTGAATTTACTCTCCATTAGATGTCATAATAACATAATGCTTGGTTCCTGTAGGCATAGCAATATATATTGATTTATTCACAATCTGGAACAAAACACAAAATTGCTAACTTCATAAAAAGGTGGATGTGTATGTTTAATACACAAAGCAGAATAACTTTGTGTGTCCTTTTAGGGTGTTTTAAGAGTTCTTTTAGAGTCTTTTTTTTTTTTTGAAGGTTTTAGAGTTTTGTTAAGGACCATTTATGTATTGATTATAGTTACTTTAGATAGATAGTTATTATCAGATCTTGACATTGTATAAGATATTTGTATAAGTATGCCTGACAGTAGCTATCAGGGTCCATCACAGACACTTACAAGCCATAAGTCATTAATTTGCAGTCAGACCATAGCCTTTGTAAAAAAGTTTTTATTATAAAGTGTGTGTGTGTGTGTAGTTCCTTTTATAGAACCAAAATGTTTTAGTCTGGAACTTCTGCCTATGAATCCAAACTCAGGCCTCTCAAGTTATCTGGAAACCACATATTCAGGTAGATAAAAATTTTTGCTCAATCAAGTTTTTGAAATGCTACCTAGCTGAATTTCTAGAAAGCATCTAGAAATTCACCTATCTAGTTTTCAAACTGGTTTACTGCTATTCTCTCACAGATGCACTGTATGGTCTCTTGCTTTCTTAAATACCACCTAAGAAATACAGTAATTATACATTTTATGAATTCCATAAATGTTTATTGAAGCCTGTTGTGTAGGTACTTCATAAGGAAGTATTTTCCCTAGACTCAATGACCTAGTTAGTTATGCTGTGCATCAGTTACTGTAATATCCTGAGGGAAAAGACTTATTAGAAGAGACTTTATAGGTAAATCTGTCCTGGGTGCATCTACTGAACACAGGAACTGCGGTAGAGGTAGGTGCCTTACCTTTTTGTTCTTACATCTCACAAATGCACATTAGAAGGAATTGACCTGATCTTAAAAATGTGGAATATGAGAGAGGTATAGGCCATAAACAAATTCTGTGACAGACCCAAGGTTTGAACTCTGATATTCCTGACTCTACAGCTGAGGTGTTTCACATTTATTCATTGTCTAAGAACCTAGGAATTTGCTAAGTGCATTTTGTAGATTATACCATTGTATTCAGACATGATTTACATATGACATTATTGAGACACAGAATGTTTCAGAACTTTTCCTGATTACTGACTGCTAGTAATGTCAACTCAAATCCAAATGTCTATGTTCTTTCTACTAAACCACACAACCTCCTGAAATTGGAACTCTAAATACAGTTTCAGATGCTCTGGCCCATGGAACAATGGGAAACCTTATATGGCAGAGATTCTAGAATTTGATCTGAAAAATGACTGATATCTCCTGATCCTTATTATATATATACTTTCTCTTCAAAGTTCAGTGGAACATCCTGCTGTAGCCCTGGGGGTGGGGGTGGGGGAGCAAAAACAGTAGTTTTCATGTTTAGATATTGAGAACCTGCCAGTCATTTGAACAGTTTGCACTATAAGCACTGATACCAAGAATCCTTATTATACAATATATGCATCGGTGTATTTCCATTCTCAACTGCCTTTCAAGGATTCTGCTCTACACCTATTGGTAGAAGATGGACTCTGTATCAGAATAAGAGTTTTCAGTCATTTGAGCCTATGCAGATAGAAAGCCCAGAGCATTCTACCTCATTGTCTTAGGTTTTTGACTAAAATAATGCTTCATTGATTATTCTGTAATGTATCTACAGAGCACCCGATATGCCCTGTTTTCAGAGAACCTGTATTCTGAAGAACAGAGGAAGTTGATGAGGATGATGAAAATAATAAAAATACAACTAAATAAGAACTATATTTAATGTATCAGGGGATGGTAAGAAGAGGAATACAAGAGAGATTACCTGTAGGGTGAGGTTGCAGTGTTAAAAGGGTGTTCGTAGAACATCTTACTAAGAAGGCCACTAAGTAACATTTGAAAAAGGACTTGAGAGAACCGAGGTAGTAGGCCACAGGGCAGTGTTGGAGAAGAACTGTTTAGACAGTGGGAACAGGAGGGGTAAAGGCCCTTGAGGTGGGGTGCACCTGACGTATTCAAGGAACACCAGGCTGACGGGCACTGTGGCCGAGGGAAATGAGCAATAAGGAGAATTTTATACTGTGAGTCAAAAAGTGAGGTAAAGGGTCTGCTCATGCAGGGCTTTTAGGCCTTTATTAAGGGCTATAGTGTTTGCTCTGAATTAAATAGATAGCCATTGGGTCGTTTTCAGTGGAGCCATGACATGATCAAAAGTTGGTTTTAAAAGGATCATTTTAGTTATTATATTAAGAATATAGTATGTGGACGTGGAGAGAGAGCCAGAAGCCAGTAATCATTGAGGTGTTAGGGACATAAATCTTCATATTCTGTGATACAACATTAACTCTCATTGTGCCTCTACCTTTATGGTCAAAAAATGTACACGTGACTGCCTCACACACAAAATAGCCGTGTGATTTGCACAAGCTCTCTGTTTTATTCAGAATCCTGAAGGCTGTTTAACTTCTCAGGTGGAATGAATACTTTTTCCATAGGTTGGTCTCCTCTCTGTCTAAGTGCCTGCAGTTGGTGTTTTAGCTCTATAAATATTTAGAAAAGGGGTGCCTGAGTGGCTCTTTCAGTAGAGTGTCTGACTTCAGCTCAGGTCATGACCTCTGTTTGTGGGCTCGAGCCCCATGTCAGGTTCTATGCTAACAATTCAGAGCCTGGAGCCTGATTCAGATTCTGTGTCTCTCTATCTTTCTCCACCTCTCACTCTATCTCTCTTACTCTCTCACTCTCTCTCTCTATCAAAAATAAAACATAAAAACTATTTTAAATAAAAAATACACAGAGGATACCTTAATAGGTGGTGAATAAGTCATAACCTTAGCCCTTTAGAAGCTTGTAGTCTTAGAGTGAATACAAGAATGTAAACTGATAATTATATTATTGAATATATTATATATAAATAGAATAAAAGTTATGTTGCAACTGTAAGAAAAGAAAACTGTCAACAAACAGATTGGGTATGAACATTACATGATGGACAGCCAGGAAAAGATTCAAGGCAGAGGTGACATGTGAGCTAGGTCTTAATGGATGAGTAAAAGTTAGCTTTGAGAGAGAATGGGGTAAGTGTATGTGGTAGGGATGAGGAACAGTGTGGTCTATGTAGATCTGTGGCTGGAAATGAGGATACAAGAATGAGTAGACAGATCAAGGAACCATTTCACTTTACTTATAAGCCAACGAGAACACCTTAGACAACCTTTGAGATACATCACTCTCGAATTTTGTATGTAGGCTTATGAGGATAAGTGGGTATCAAGAAGACTGTTTAAGAAGGTATTTCAGTAGTCAAGTGGAATATTTTTGACCAGAACTAAACAATGGTAGTAGGAAGGGAAGAAGACAGGTTTTCATTTTTTATGAGATAACATGCTGTGCATTTGATTTTTGAGATACAAGAGAAGCAGTCATGATTCACATGTTTTTTGTTTGGTATTTTAATAGTTGATGGTGCAGTAACAATGATTTAAAGAAAACAGGGAGGAATAGAAGGTTTAGGAGAAAGATGCTGAGTTCATTTTTGGCCACATTGAGCTGGGGTTACCTGTAAAGCATTTAGGTAGAGCTTTCCTGTGGTTGTATGTATGTTCAGGAATATAGAATTCAAAGGAAAGATTTGGAATGGCAAGAGATAAGTGAGAGATGTCAGCAAAGAGGTAGTAATTAAATTCATGGAGGTAATAAAAATAATACATCAGCAATCAGTTCTTCAATAATATCACTTACTCTGTGCCAGGCACTGTTCTACAAATTTTACATATATTAATACTTTTAACCTCTACAACAATCTTATAAAGTACCTGGTATTATTGTCCCAAATTAATAGATTTTTAAGAAACTGAAGCACAAAAAGATTGTGTTCCTTACACAGTATCACATAGCCTATGAAATCTGGTTGAGTTTGAGACAAGATAGTCTGCAATTCTAGACCCTTAGTCCCAATATCATGGTGCCTCCAACGGTCACAGCTTACCTTGGAGAATGACTAAGTAAGAAGCAATTGTGTACCACGCCTAGAAGCAAAGGGAAAAAAACCCCACATCTCAGGAAAAATCATAAGACAAGTTCTGTAAGATAAAGTGAAAACAGAAAAACAAATAATCATTATAATTAACATTCATTTAGTGTTTACTATGTGTCCTATACTATTCTAAGTGTTTTATGTATAATAACATTTTTAAAACCTACAACATTTCTCTAAGGGAGTTAGTAGTACTAGATGCATCATGAGGTTGAGTTAGTCATGCAAAGTACAAAACTGGTAAATACCTCCAGGACTAAACAGCGGTAGTAGATAGTATATGGCTTAAGTTAGTACAGACAGTGGAGCCAAGAGAGTGTGAAATAATAGATCTCAGAGAAGAGAAGACGGAGAAGGATAAATAGGCAGTAGTCTTTGAGATGTTCAGAAATTAAGTACCTAGTGTCCAGTGAGAATGTGTTCAGTGGAAAAGTTAAGCTTGGAGACATCTAGCATAGGTTAGGTAATGAATGAGGCTGTGGGGAATTAGAAACATCTAGTGTCATGTATTTCACCTAAAGGTTTGAATGAGAAAGAGAGAAGTCAACAGAGGGAGACAAGAGTAGAGAGAACTTTTAGGTTTCTTTGAATTAAGAAAAAATGTGACTTAGTTATGTTTATAGGTTGAAGGGAAGAAGCTGTAAAAAAGAAAATGTGCAGGTAGTTGATGAAGCAAAATCAAGAGTTTGTGAGAAAGAATATAATTATAGACAAAAGTAAGGATTGAGTTTCAACAAGGAAGAGAAAACCCCTCATTCTCTGAAGGGGCACAAAAATAAATAAAGATTGTATGTATGTGGATAAGGAAGATAATTTCATCCCCAAAAGCCAAGTTTGGCTGTTCCAAATTCCTTCTATAATTATTTAAATTTGAATACCATTTCAAATTTTCCTTATAAGTATAAAGGTGTATAAATTATATTTTTGTAGTTGCAGAGGACAAAACTGTTATGAACATAACTAAAGCACTGGAAATAATACATAATACACTTTAGTTTATGAATTATCAGTTCCATATATTTGAATTTATAAGCTCCCAAAATAATTGCAAAAATTTCATCATGAGTAACATTCCAAAGAAAAGGAATTCATACTTGTTAAGACACTGGTTGGACAACTGAAGTATTTCTCTTTCTCCAAAATGTACAAACACTACATTTTAAAACTAAGTAAATGAGGGGAAAATTTACATGTGTATTTATTGCTTAGTTTTAAATGTTTACTAGTTCAGTAATCATGATAAAGAAAACCTTAGTTTCTTTAAGCAACTCATCACATGAGTAAATAACTTTTTACCTTAATACAATACTCACTTTGAATATTGTTAAGTTTGGAGAATATTCTTTTAGCTTGAAGATAGACTATGTCTTTGAACCTGACAATGATTTAAAGCAGAAGTTTGGCAAACTACAGACTGGAGGCCAAATCTGGCCCTCCACCTCTTCTGTAGATAAAATTTTATTTGAAAACTGCCACACCCATGTGTTTACCTAGACTGTATGGATGTTTTCATCCTATAACCACAAAGTTGAGTAGTTGTAACAGAGACCAGATGACCCACAAAACCAAAAACTTTACTATATAGCTGTTTATAGGAAGTTTGTTGGCCTCTGATTTAAGGTAGAGCGAAGCCTTATTAAATAAGTATTATTCTGAAAAATATCTGTATTTTGGAGAAAAAAAATATTTTTATGAATAACTAAGCCCTCACTTTGTGCTGAGCATTATAATTTCACTGGAATGAGTTTTCAATAAAACCAAACAATATGAATAGTTTTTTGGAGTGTGCTCTTTTGGACTTTATTCATTAGTCCTTTACTGTTAAAACTAGTGTGTATCCCAAAGACACTGTAAACAAGGTGGAGTTCACGAAAGAGTTAAACAAATGGATGTAAGTCCCCAGTGCAGAAATTGGGGGGCAATCCCAAAACATATAAAATATCCTCCAGAGCCATATAAGGCAGGCAAGGGAGTTGCTGGTCCGTAAGGTCAGCATCATGGTATACTCTTTGGTAAGCATGGAAGTTTCATTTTCCCCTTAATCCTCATTGATCTTGCCATCGTGGATTCTTTATTTAAGGGAAAATATTTTGTGTGTGCTTGTGTGTCTTAAAAAAAAGTGTCTCACTTTAAAATAGCTGATGATCTGCATTGTGCAGACTGCTTAAATAATGCACAAATGTACATGTTCTTGTTTATTATAGAAAATCCAAGGGAAAATGTAAGTTAACATCAAAACCCCAAGACTTCAGTTTTACCCCACTCACAATTCTGTTTGTTAACTAGATGCCACAAGTTGTCACTTTCAACTCTGCTTTTAGACCACCTACCAAGTCAGATAAATTCATCAGAGTCATTTAATTACTGCTGAGAAATCTAAGAGGCATGGTTACCTTAGCAACCAGCGGTCCCTTCCGGATAACTTAGGGTTCACTGCATCCACACAGAATTTGTGCAGCTTTAAGTACAACATAATTTTATTGATGATTCTGTGCATTGTGGAGACAGCTTCTCTTGTAAAAACAGAACAAAGAAAAATGGAGTGTACAAGTTACATCTCTTGATGTCGCACATTTATTATGTCATCAAAACTAGGAGAATTATGTGAAATTTCATCCTTATTCTACTATCTTGCTTGCTAGGTGGCCCATATTTCCTTGACCTTCCCAATAGTAACCCATGACAGGGAGCGTAGGGGATCCATGACGGCCATAAGTTTATGATTTTGTCTTTTTATACATGTACTAAAAGTACGAGGTTTGTTCCACATGAATATTATTTGTTTTTCTTGTTGTCATAACATAAAGTGCATGAACTCTGCCTCATTTGAAACATCTGCTTAGCAGTTTTGAGGTTTCCATTTCAGTCTTTAAAAAAACTCTGCTCATCTTTTATAAACTAACAATTCTTTACAAGTAGGCATTCATAATTTACATTTTCAGCCTTGACAAGCATATTTTTATAATGTCATTTGCTCCATATTTGAGTTCTAGAATAACTAGCAGTAGAGCTCACTAATTTCATTTTTTCCTTCACAATGATAAAGACATAGTTCCTGGAAATGGAACTATGATCTTAAGGATGGAAGTGGATCTAGTGGTTTAGATAGAGCTCTCTTTGGTTAATTTTCCAAGAGGATCCTCTGAAAATTAAATATATATTTCCAGATCTGTGGGATCAGATACAGATCTATGTTTTATCCCACTAAGATCACTCTGACTCGAGGCATCTGATTAAGCTAACATGTCAAGCCCGGTGGCAAGCACATGATAGCTGTTCAAAAATATGAAACATATGAATTCTCTTCACTTTTTAATTCCTTTTGTTCTAGTAAAAATTATAATTCATAGGGGCTTCTAGATAATAAAGTATATATCTGCATGAAGATATATCAGCATAGAACCACATTGGGTTAGTCCCATAGAATAGCCTGTACTGACCCATTCTTGTATTTCCTGTATTTACTGTAGTGATGTTATTTGGATGCCTATACCTCCTTTTATGAAAATGCAGAAGAAATTTTTTTCTCAGACCTCATTGCCAGAGAAAGATATACTTGTCATAAGAAGTAACTTTATTTTTTTATAATCACTTTTGGAGTATCGTCAACAATGTCACATTATTTTCAGAGGTACAGCATAGTGATTCAACTTCTGTATATACTGTGCTGTGCTTGCTCCAAGTAGAGCTACAATCTGTCTCTGTACAAAGCTATTACAATATCATTGACTATATTCCCTACAGTAAAGAATAACTTCAGAAATATACTTTAGAGACATTCAGGTCTTAGAATTTATCATACTCTCCCCTTTCCTCTGGTTTCTAGGTAATTTAGTGTTGACTTTGTACTGCAAATACAGGCGTTGTTCAATGCCTTATGATACTCATTTTTGTGTTCAAACATTATCTTTCTGTGATTCTCTCCTATTTTCCCTTCATCTTGAATCTCCTGATTATTCTTTGGAAATTTTTAATAAAACATTACCCTTACACTGCTGTTTGTTTATTTTAGAGCATTATTTCTGAAATCATATGATTATAGTATACTATAGCTTGAACAGATCTTATAGACTTAGTTTATTGGTTGCCAAACCAACAAAATCACCACAGTCATATTACTTAGTTCATAGCACATTGTTGTAATGGGTTCACACAGATCTCCTTTCTTGCTTGACTTCATTTTTCCTGGACCACCCTTCTCCACTTTCATCTTTGTTTCACCATATGCATGCGTTGTAATGATTGGAGTAAGTCCAATACTACATCATTTGTACTATATTGAACAAGAATATAGCATATTGAGTATTCATGTGCTATAAAAATAAAGCTACTGAATTAGAGATCTTACTCTGTTTCTCTTTATAACTCAACACTGTGTTTTTATAGTTTATCACTGTTGCCGTGTGTTTCATTGTTTCTGACTGCAACTTAATATCCCATAGCATCCATTCATTGCTCTTAATTGATCGATGCCCCTAAGAGTGGACCAGTTAATTCCCATCATGACATCTTTAAGGGTCATCTTTTCAAATAACCTCCTACAGATGTGAGTGCAAATCTCTGCATACTTATCTTCTGACAGCCTTCAATTCTGCAGTTTCATCAGCTTGCTTTCCAGAATTTTGGCATCATCTGTCCTGTCAAAGCAGTTTATGTGGATTCTCATTTCCCCACACTCTCACCAGTTTTTGATATTTTCTAATTTGTGGCTATCTTATTGGGATAAGGTGCTGTCTTATTTAAATTTGTTTCTAAAATTACTAGTAAGATGGAACATTAACTTTCATATTTATTCAACATTTGGATTTCTTTTTCTCTGATTCACCTATTTATATATATATTTTTCCTGTTTTCTCCTTTTTTTTTTTACTTTAAAGAGTCCTCTGCATCTTTTGTATATTAATTAGTTCTTGAATATAAATGTTCCAAATTTTCTCTGTGATATAGTTGATGTTTTGCAAGGTAACATTTTTTTCACAGTATGGTTTTGAGTTCATATTTATGACCTCTCAGTGTCTTTTTGTATTAGAAATAGGTTTTAATTGGAACACCTGGGTAGTTAAGTGTCTGACTTTTGATTTTGTCTCAGGTCACGATCTCATGGTTCATTGGATCAGCCTTGTATCAGGCTCTGGGCTGACAGCACAGAGTCTGATTGGGATTCTCTGTCTTCCTCTCTCTCTACCCATCCCCTACTTACATGTGTGCATTCTCTAAGTAAATAAATAAATAAATAAATAAATAAATAAACTTAAAATAAAAGGAATAAGCTTTTCACATTTGGATCTTTAATCTGAAGTATATACATACAACTTCATTTCTTTATATAGTGATAGGTTTTCCTGAATGTGCCATCGAGTAATTCATCCTGTTTCTATTGGGTAAACCCCTCTATCATAAAGCATATTTAAAAAGTGTTTTTATAAAAGAAGATTTTTAAAAATTTTATGCTGTTATGTATGATGTATTTTTTGTAAGTCAATCATTTTTTCCTTTTGTATTGAAGGTAGGCCAGATCAAAAAACAATTAGATGAATTGTTGGCCTTTATTTCTTGACTAAAACGAATTTCATTGTTAAATATATTCTGAAAAAAACAATTTAAGGCCATGCCTGTCCTTTTCCTATGCAAAGTGTGGGACCATATGGTTGATACACATGGAAGTCAATCCTTCCTGACCAGCTACCAGATGTGCAGGGCTCTTTGTTCAATTACTTTTTTTTTTATTTGACATTATGAAACATACTGAATCAATCTTTAGAACTCAGATTATTAAAACCACTTTGAGTAAGACATGCTGTATTTTTGTAGATTGCCTATAGGAATATTTGATAAAGTGATGTATTATGTATCATCTTCTTGACCAAGGAAATCAGGTCTTCAGACACAGAGAAAGCACAGCTGATGAAAAGAATTGTGTAATCAAGATTTGCTGTCGAAGATGCCCATGTGGGCTCAAGTGGAAAGATTAAATCATGGAAGGACTTGAAATACAAATTTCTAAGTTGTTTTTTATTTTTAGGTATCCATAGGCTACAGAAGATACATTTAACTTTCAAGGTGATTTAACGTACATATAGCGTACAACCATCCAAATTTGAGTTGAAACGTCTTTTATTTCTGAATTTCCAACCCACTGTAACGAAGAGCGGAGACCTGCATTTTGAGACAGGCGCCATCTCCATCGTGCAAATAAGTGACGTAGGGCAGCTCCCGTTGTACTTGTTGCACCTCCATATCTTTGAACCAGGGTGGACTTTATATACACACGTGCAGTGTTTCTCAAATTGGGTTTCTGATTTCGAGGGAAATACCTGCTTAAAAACTAAAGAAGCAGTCCTGATCCAGTGGGCAAGGATTTGTATTTATTTTCATTTCTGCTTTTTGTTTTATTTTCAAACACTTTTGTAAACTGGTTGGTGTGGGCCAGAAACTAGGCTAGATGGCTTTCATGTTTTCGTATGTGCATTTTCACAGGAACTAGAGTAGGGAGAAAACAAAGGATCGTATTCATTGAGGAAGTTGGTATGCCAATTCCTTTCAGGTGAAGACAGTGTCCTAGATGTGCTTTTCCTATATATAGCCCTTTCAGTAGTTACTAACTGCTCCTTAATCATCTTTGCTTCCTTTCTGACTAAGTCATTATTGGATTTACTTCTGGAGTAAATCCAGAAGTGAATAGCTTCTGGATACATTTTTATTGGGATACCCCATTGCCTTGCATTCTTGGACACTCTGGACTAATTAATGTGTTCTCATTTCACTATATTCTGAACACCCTACTCTTTATGGACTATCCAGAATAATTAAGAGATAGGGCTTTGTTCTTATGAAACTTGGTTAAAGGGAAAAAATGTGCACCACAAAATTATTTGAAGAGGAGTATATACCAGCTTGTGTGCTACAAATGGGAATGCTATTGAATTACAAAAAGAAATGAGATCTTTTGTGCTGAAAAGAAAGTATTCATTAAGAAGTGAAAATGTAAGCTTGGAAAGAAATTTTAAAAGTGGATTGGTGGACAGTATAAAGGAATTCTCTGTGGGAAAGAAAGAGTAAGACCAGAGTAAGACATGGAAGTGATAAAGTGGCACCACAGGACGTTGAGGACGGGCGTTACAAAGAGGAAGATCTGACTCTGGTATTTCTAGAAGTTGTTCCCACCTTCTGCCCTTGAACGTAAAACGTTGTCCTGGGCTGCTGGCACAACTTACACTAAAATGTTTATTAAATATTCACAAGAATACAACTAGGAGTGCATTTATTTTTGCTTGAACTTTTATTCAAATGTAGAAACAAAATAAATTTACAACTAAGATGTAAACAAATCTATGCATCACTTAATCTTTATCGAACATGTAATTTCTTTTCACTGAAATAAGGCATCTCCATGAACATAACACGGGACACAGACAACCATATATGTGTGTGTGTTCATGTTTGTACAAAACATCTGCCTGTAGCACACTCTATGCCATGCGGTGATGCAGTCCCCGTAACGCTTTATACAAGTGACTTCAAAACTTTTTATGTCCTTTATTGCATAGGGATGTCATTTGGTTTTCATCTGGCTGAAACATATCATTAACATATTACATTCATCTTTGTTCTCAGCAGCTGGAAACTGTTAAAGCTTTGAAAATTGTTCAGAATCTATGATAAACACCAATACTAACAATGAAGTTGATCTTCCCCATGATCCCAAATATAGCTTATTAATTTACATTATTATCATGAAAACAAAACACAATAATCCAAGGAATCGTTGTATAGAACTGATTGATCACCAGAAATGTACCTATTCCACCAAACCTATGAGAAATATTGCAGTAAACTGTCTTAGAATATGGATTTAGAAAGGCAGGGTTTGGGGGCACCTGGGTGACTCGGCTGAGTGTCCAACTCTTGATTCCGGCTCAGGTCATGACCCCAGGGGCGTCAGATGGAGCCCTGTGTCGGGCTCTGCACAGAGCATGGAGCCTGCTTGAGATCCTCTTTCCTTCGGCACCTCTACCCTGCTTTCTCTATCTCTCTAAATAAATAAATACATAAATAAATAAATGCAGGATCTGGTTAACTGAACAATTTTCACCTGCTTATGCAAGCAAGAGAATCTGAATAAGGAGCATGATAAAAGGAAGTGAAATTCAAAACAGAGTAAAATAGTACACATTTGTTGAAATAAAGGAGAAAGATATTTTTAAAAGAAAATTACTTGAAGGACTTGTTCTTTTTTGCAGGTACTGTTGCATGCCCAGTTATAAAAAGGTTAGCAGATGGCACGGTGGTAGTAAGGGCATGAGAATACCCTTACAGTCAGTCGTGTGAGGGAGGCCTGTTTGAAGAGATGATGCTTTCATTCAGTCTTTTCCAGTAAGGAACCAGCAGTAGGGAAGTCCCTTCAGGGCAGGTACAACAGCATAGGTCCCAAAACGGAATCAAGTGAGCCTAACAGCAGACACAGAAAGCAGGAAGAATTGGGAGGAATCTACCATGAGATAAAGTTGAAGAATCAGTCACAAAATAGGAGAGTCTAACACTGTGGGAAAATGGTGATGTGGAACGGATGTTTCCCACCATCCCCGCAGGAGAAATGGTGATAGGAATTTGTGGTGTATTGGCTGTGAGGGCATAATAATAAGTAAGAAGTATAACAGCACATGAGGATAGAGGGACTAGAAGAAGAATAATGTAATTGTCAGGAATAGGGAAGTTAGTAAATGGGAGGGTGCAGTTTGTGTGGAGAGACACTGAATTGTAAATAATGAAGGATGACAGAAGTTTCAGTGTTTTGTAACTAACAGGAAGTACAAAACAATGGATGATCTCTGTGTGAGATACATCTTAGGGAAGCTGGTTGAAATGAAACAGAAGAGTTATCAAATGAATGCAAATAAAACATGAGATCAGGGAAGGATGGAGGACTGTGCCTTAGAGAGAATGAGAAATCTACACTGAGAGTTCAAAGAGGAACCAAAAGGAGAACCAGGTAGTAAAATGGCAGGTACTACACAGAAAAAAGTTGAAGAAGACAGGTCCCTCTTTGTTAAATACAGCCATAAGTTTAAAAACAGTAGAGGATGTGTTTCAGAGTCAGAAGCATCCGAGGCATGGTGGTAAGTGTATGGAGAACGTAGTAGTAAACGTGAGCCGTGACTCCAAGTCATTGAGTTACTGGCTGCGGCAGGTGTCCAGGGTACCTTCTCACGAAAACCTATCAACAAGTAAGCGACTGTTTTGTGTGGTGATATATGTAGTGTGTTCTATGGTGTGACAGCCCTTCCTGATTCCTCCCTGGGGAACTTCTTGAGTTAGTGGCTCTAGCATTTTGCCTACTTGGACATGGTCATACCAAGGCAAATGAAGCCTCTATCAAGGATTTATAGGGCCCCTTCATCTGACTATGTCACTCTGAAGCTGCTGAGTAGTTAATTTAGCTTCCATGGCTGGGAAAAAGAAAAAAAACAACTCTCTTAGTGTCTCGTAATTTGTCCTTAACATTCCTATTTGAGATACAATCTCTTACTACGCTGCTAATGCCATTTTGCCACATTATTCACAGATTCTATAAATGAGCATGCATGAGTAATTATATCACAACTTTGGACATGCTGGAACTGATTAAGGCTCAGGAGAGATGAGCCCAGCAGGTCCTGCCAGAACCTGCCACTGGGACAAAAATGTGCTTGTCCCCGTGGCCCTTTCTGCTGAAGTGGTTGTGGTTGTCCGTGTGCCCCTTTTACCAGCAAGGGAGAAGGTTGCTTTTGTCTTGTATTCTCAAGGGAGAAGTCAGCCACTCAAGTGTGAATCACCTTTATACCATCATGGTGTGTGGTCTGGGGTCACCTGAAAACACAATCTGTGTTTTCAGTGAATTTGTTTTTCACTAGAGAAATGTATACAGGAAAGGTTGAGGTCACTGTTAATAGCACTATACAAAGTGTTCTCACTTATATGTTATTTTATGTAAACTTTGCAACATTCAGGTGACATCAGGATTATCTCCATCTTTACAAAGAAAACTAAGGCAGAGAATATACATAAATGCCCTGGGTGACTCCCATCAGTGTCGCTGTCAGAATTTCAGTCTAGATTTGTCTAATGTCAAATCATATACTCACGAGTACAACTATTGGTGATAAAATATGAGCTGTTTGTCAAAAGCATTATTGTGCTCTTATCTTGAATTGTAATTATTTATAGAAATAATGGCATAACTTATTATTTCACAAACATAAAAAGGTATTTGAGCCCTGAAGTTATATTCAAGCTTAAGAATTACTACAGTGTGAAATTCTTCGGAGAAGAATATGGATGTGTCTTGCTTAATTTTAAGTCTGTGTTAAATAGAAAGCCTTGTAGAAATATAAAAAATGCTCACTCAATTAATGGATGACTTTTTTCTAAAGAAAGAGAGGGAAGGTGTCTCACCTCTCTTAACAGAGATCCTTATGGAAACATTGGTCTTTATGATCTGAAAGGAATAGGAACCTCTGAACTACTAATGGGAGAAATGGCATGTGTGCTGTGTTTTAAGAAAAAAAATAAATTTGATAGATCTTCATTCACTCTAACTTTGAGTTCTGTACCAAACTAGATGGTTTTTTTCTAATGACTAATTGAAATCATTAGAGAAAAAGCTTTTTCACTCTGCTCTTACTAATATTGATGTGAAATGACTTCAAAATCATTAATATGAAGTGATCACAAGTAACAACACACACACACATGCCTGATTTAGTCATCCCCCTCTCTCAGTCACTTTCTCACTCTCTTGCTCTCTTTCTATCATATGGATATATGAGTCTCAGGATTTCATCATGTGATAACAAAAAGTAAAAATCTGCAGATAGTGAAAGGGTTATAAGTTGGTGTTCTCTCCCAGATAATACTCCATTGCCATTCATTTTCTTGTTCTTGCAGGTGAAGACAGATGACAGAGTGGTCAAGATGGACCTCGGTTTACTCTTCCTTAGGGTACGAAAAATGGATGCTGGGACCTATTTTTGCCAGACAGTAGAGCATGGTTTTGTCCATACTGTGCGCAAAATTACCCTGGAGGTAGTGGAAGAGGAGAGAGTAGAGGAGATGTTTCACAAAGACTTTGAAGAGGACGGGCCTCCCAAGACGCCATGTCCTGCCCAGAGTATCATCCCACAGGGGGCAAAACCATGGTACAAGGAATTCTTGCAGCTGATTGGTTATAGCAACTTCCAGAGAGTGGAAGAATACTGTGAAAAGGTCTGGTGCACAGATAAGAAGAGGAGAAAGCTTAAAATGTCACCCTCCAAGTGGAAATATGCTAACCCACAGGAGAAGAAGTCCCGTCCGAAAGCTGAGCACTACCGCCTGCCCAGGCACGCGCTGGCCTCCTGACGGGGTGGACCGTCTCCCGGCTTCTGAGGAATTCGTGTTTGGAACCGGAAACAAGCAAACAAAATGAGAAACCATCCAGCTTCTTTGTATTGCTTAAGCGATTTCTGTAATACAGAAATGACTGTGAAGGTATTATGATAAATTATTCTACATGCTCATTTGACTGGTTAACAATCAAGTAAAATTAACTAATTTTTCTAAACAAGTGTATTATTCAATGGCTTCACACTGTATTTATCAAAAAGTGACCTTGGCTGTAGTTTTGAGTACTTGGCTGCTTTTCCATGGCAAGTATTATTTTCTCTTGGAAGACTTGTGGTTCTTGGAATATTGAAGAAATAGAGGTGTTAATAATCATGGGGAAATTAAATATATATTTTAATCATTCTGAATTCTACCTTTCCACCACGATGTATAAGGTAAAGAATATCACATACTTTAACATTCTCATATGAGCTGTCTGTACTTTTTTAAGAATGATTGTATTCGTGAAAAAAATCCATTGTATTAGTATTGAAGGCCATGAGTTTTATGAAGCCAGGTGTGTTGAAATTATTGTAAACCATGAAAGAACAATGTGGTCACCTTGAGGCTTGGGTCCTTCATAAAATATTCATTAAGCCACATTTTCTATACTTACATTTCATGATGAAAACACATCCTTTGAATTTCACTCTAGTGCAGAAAGAATGAACTTAAGATATCTCAGAAAGATAGCAAAATACGCCAAAAACAGATGAAGTTACAGTTAGAAATCTAACTGAAAGAGTTTTTGCTACCCTCTTGTGGTAGAAAAAGTATATTCACTTTTTCTCTTTTTGCAGATTCTCTAGTAAATATGAAAACAGTTTCTGTTAATATATCTTGTCCATTTTCAGGAAAACAACTTAAATAAAAATGTGTCAATGTTTATGTCATGGTTTAAGATGGAAATAATGTGTTTATAAATAATTTATTACCTCACAGGCCAAAAATGAAGATTTCATAGCCCTAGTTTTATGCCTTCTGAATAATCTTCCCTGAAATATAAAAGATAGTCCAGAAATGTGTTTATTATTTTAAAAATATTAAAGCAGTTTGTGCTCAGATAGCAAGTTTTCCTCCCTATTTTACATTAACAAATAACAAAATTGTTTCACAAGGTCACTCAACCACCAAGATACCCAGAGCACCTTTACTTTTATAAACAATATCCAAAGTTTTTGAGCATGCTTATATCTTAAAGTCTTTCCCTCTCCTTTTAATGTAGCAATTACTTTTCTAAAATAGGATGTTTTGTTGAGATTTTTCATTTAAGTAAAAAGTAAAAGCAAGTGAATTACATGTGAAAACAGTTCTGAATATTTAAATGTTTAGATATCCATTTCAACTTTCAAAGTTAGCTTATAGAGTATGTGATTAAGAAAGTTAAGGTGTGGATAATTTGTCATGGCTTACAATTTCATTTGAAAATTAACGAATACTTGTGTTTTTAAGAAAGTTTAAAAAGCTCATTTGTTAAGCCACGAAGCTCCCAAAGATCTAAAGGATAGAAATGTTTTAAAAAAGATCATTCTCTGAAAAACCCAGTTGCTGTTTACTCAAGAATCCACCGGAGGTCATTGCCGCCCACCAGTATTAACCGAAAACAGCATGTATTTCAGTAAAATCCCGCCCATGTGGAGAACCAGATCCACAGATCACGGGGTCCTTGGCAAAGTTTATGACTGAAATACTCAAAGTGAACAGATAATTCAGTAAAGCACAATTTATCAAAAATATTCAAAAAAAGAAAAAGCAGGATTTTCTCTCGTATTCAGATTTTTTTAAGTAAGGCAGATATCACACACATAGTTGTCGTTTTAATCCCAAGAGCACATTCAAGCGGTTGATAACAAGGGTAACAGTAATGTCATTTATGAGCTAAAGTAATGCGTAACTGAAGAGATAAGGCTGGGAAGGAAAATAACTTTTCTGCGATAGTAAGTCTTAAGAATTAAATATACCTTGGAACTGTTCAAGGAAAAGTAGATGACCATTAAGGAGAGGGAGCTTTTTAAAATGCTAATTTGAGAGCATCCTGATAAAATGTTGAGGGCTCAAGTCCACAATTTAGTAAGACAACCAAATTTATATATATACCTTTTTCCCTTTTCTTAGTCTCACTCTCCCCCTTTATTCCCCCAAACGTGTGCATCTGCAATGCACCACGGGCACACATCACAATATACTTTAAGAGAAAGCCTATTGCCCTCTGAAAGGACAAACCAACAACCTGTGTTGCTCTGTCCTTAAGAATCTGAACCACCCCACAGAATGCCTTCCCAGTCTTTCATTCTGTCTGGTGTCAGAATTCAAATTCACAATCTCCTTTGAGAAATGTCCAGGCTTAGGTAATCACTAATGTGTTGGTCAGATTTATCCTCTTTTTCTTGAACTCAGGAAGGGCATGTGCTTAGCTAGCTACAAGGCTCAGGGGAAGTAAGAGTTTGCCCTGACTCACCACCTTTTCCCCAGGCAGAGAGAGACCTGGTGAAGAGAAATCATGCCCTCTAGGGACACACGTTAAGCTGAGAAAGAATCGTAACCACCCATCCTAGGTTCAAAGAGCCACTTCCATGTAGGATCAGTCGCTTGCTTTTTCAGACCTCTGCTACATTATTCTCTGGGAGCAGAGAGGCCTCGTGTATAGGATGGAGCCTTGATCGCAAGCAGTGCACACCTCCATGTTCACTTCTATGCCACCTACTGAGCTAGAGATGCAGGTTTGTTAGCAAGAAAGGTTACAACTCCAAGAGGGCTCACTTCATGATCTGTGAGGTCTCTTCCATGTCTAACGTTCTACATTGCTCCTTGTTTTTTCCTGTGTATTTCTTACTGAATATTTCAATGCAAAGCTATTAACTTGGAGAAACAGGGATTAAAACAGAAATAAACATGCATAAGAGCTCTACATAAAAGGGAACAGAAAGTCTTTGCCTGTTTAGTAAGTGGCAATTCTGTATATATTTTAGGGTTTCTGTCTCTCCCCAAATTAGTTGAACCCTTAGGATGTTTTATGGAGTGTTTAATATTTGCGATAGGGTGTAGGGCTTTGTATAAATCTTCATAGCGATTATGAGCATTTGTAAAATTTGTAAAATACGATACATTGTTCTGTGGGTTGGTGTTAAGCATGAAACAAACACAACAGCTGTTGTCCTTAAAAGTGAGTTGTCTTTAGCCCAACGGGGACATTAAGAGAACTGCTCGTGGTGTATGGACACTTGAGATCCCAGGAGAAAGTCTTTGCAGTTATGATGACAGTAAGGAGTCAGTGTTCTTGCTTTTACAGCAGAGAATCATCACATCGAGTTGCTTTTTCAAAAGCAGTGCTCATTTTTCAGGCCAACACCTGTTGCGTTTGAATCAGTTATAAATAATAGATTTTCCATGAATACTGTTTTGATTGGAGTGTGTTATTTAAGCTGGTATGTTTATTTTTTCTTGGGAAGATAGCGTTATATTTTGGCTTTCATTATAATGGAGTGTGTTCTGTTCGTGTTTAAATGGCGTATGGCGAGAGTACTGTATTGGGGTGTTCTAGCCTATATGGCTTCCTCTTATTTGCCTGGGCCCATAACAGCATGTGCTTTCTCATTCCTTTGCACTGATTGTAAGCCATGAGACTTATTATCATCTAGTGGTAAGGTACAAAGACCATAGACAATGTGTCTCTTTGACTATCATATTGATTTGCCGCTATGCACTGCATAATTTACCTGTACTATTATGTACAATTTGTATTTAGCTCAACTTAGATGCTAAAGAAATAAATATTTACTAAACCCGTAAGTGCTGTCCGAGGAATGTTTCCTAAGTTTTTTTGCCCGTTAAACTCAAGTTTCATAATGTGTCAGGCCTAAATGTAAACATCCAGTGCTAGACTAGTCGTCGTTTTCTTTAAGAAGGTAGAAAAGAATTCAATTCTCTTTCCTTGGAAACTGGTAAGCCAACTTCCTTAAGGAGGAAAAAGTGCATATTCATCAACTCATTACGTTGGAGCATGTGGGTCTCTTTCTGCCACATCAGGTTTCTGGGACCAGCAGCCTGAAATTCCTTTCAAAGCTGCATCACCCAGATAAGAGATATGGGTAATGAATGCTTTTGAAATGGTAACAAGTAGGATATTTACAATTCATGCAGGCCTCAACATTTACCTTAATGTATGCAAATTGCCGTTTTCTCTGCTATTTTTATTAGACCTTGGAGAAGTCATTTAAATGAGATTTGGTGTTAAAGGAATCTCACTTTGGGAGTTCTGTTTTTAAGGCAAATTTTGTTGTTTTGGTCCATGATTAGTTAGTGTTTTAAAGCAAGGATCTGACAGCAGATTCCCGGTAGTGTTTCTGGTGGCTTTATGATATGACAACGCCACTAATGATAACTGTTTATACTTGTTTCCGACTTGCATTCATTTATAGTACAGGGCCAACTTCTCGGATAGTTTTTGAGGAACCACTGAAACTGCTCTTTTGATAGATACACACTCAGTCATCGGTCCGGAAAACAGAGAAATGGTTATAGTCACAGTACTTTCTCACCCATTATTCCAGGGAACAAAAACATGCACCCATTTTTTTATTCAAGACTTACATGCCAGGCACTGGACCAGGTGTTTCCTAACGTGTAGAAATGTTAATAATGCGATTAAGGTATATGTATAAAGAAAAATTGAGTTGTATTTGTTCTGAGAATGTGTTTACAGCTTTTATTGAAAAATACCAAATCCTATTTTTCACTTGATGTGGCTAGAAACATGATAAGAGCATCGCTTTTTAGGGGCTCCAGGGTGGCTCAGTGGGTTAAGCTTCCACCTCTTGATTTTGGCTCAGGTCTTGATCTCACGGTTTCATGAGTTGGAGCCCTGTGTCCCCATGTGTCAGGGCTCTGCGTGCTGACCTCACGGAGCCTGCTTGGGATTCTCTCTCTCTGCTCTTCCCTGGCTCACATTCTCTGTCTCTTCCAAATAAATAAATATTTTTTAATGTTTATGTGTTTTTAAGAGAGAGAGAAATTAGAGGAGAGGTAGAGGGAGGGAGACACAGAATCCAAAGCAGGCTCCAGGCTCTGAGCTGTCAGCACAGAGCCCGAAGCAGAGCTCAAACTTGCGAACCATGACCTGAGCCAAAGTAGGATGCTCAACCGACTGAGCCACCCAGGCACCCCCATGGTATTTTCTTATAGCAGCCTTAGCAGACTAATACTTGAAGGAAAGGAAAGAAAGGCACAGAGGTTAAGCATAAAGAGAAACATGCAAAATAAGCCAATAGATAAATATTCCAAAACATCTGAAAATATCTAAAGTTAAATGAGCAGTGATATGTGGGAAAAGTGACCTCTCAGCGATGATGACTACTGGTTTCTATCAATTTCCAAATTGTAGGGGTTTCCAAACTGTAGCTGATTTCTTCTCTGTGGATCAGAATTAGGTTTCTCCTTCTGGGGAAGGAGAAACAAAATTCTAAACTCAATTTTCAAACAAAAAACAAAAAAAACTGGTGACAAGTGAAATGATCTCTTGGAGATTATTCCGCGAATTCTATCCAATTTGAAAGAATCGTTAAAGAGTTTCCTATTTTACATGTTTGTTTGTTTTAAGCAGCACAAAACAACTCAAATTTATTATCTCGTGACATTTATGAGTCAGAAGTCAAGGCACATGTCTCGGCTGGATTCTCTGCTTAAGATCTCAGCAGATCAACATGCACCAGCTGCCTGGGCCTTGTGAAGGAATCCAGGTAACTGGGAGAACTCTGGTTTCTGTAGTTCTAGGACCGAGGTCACTGCCCCCTGCCCTCCACTGAATGTCAACAATCGACTGTTGAGTCCATCTTGTTCTTGGAATCTCTGACTGTCTCCGAAGCATTTCTCTGCCTCCAGCTGGAGACATTTCTCTGCTTTTAAGGTATGTGTGATGAGACTGGACCCACCCAGGTTACCCAGACTCATTTCTCTTTTAAGATTTATTACCTCAAAGTCCCTTTTGCCATGCAACACAACGTATTTTCAGGTTCTGGGGATCAGAATGTGGTCATATTTGGAGCAAGGCAGTCCCTTCCCTGGCCTCCCAAAATTTACATTCTTCCCAAATGCAAATTACATTCTTCCTATCTAAAGGCACCCAAAGTTCTCATTCTGTTATAGCATCAGCTGAAAAGTCCCAAATCTCATCATCTGTCTTCTAAATGAGGTGCAGAGGAGGCTCTTGGTATAATCTATCACATACCCACTAGGGCACCATTTCTTCCTACATGTGGCTTTGTGGAACTAAAGGAAATAGTTATCTGCTTCCCACATAAATGGTGGGACAGACACAGGGTAATAGTGTCTAGACATTCTGGTTCGAACAGGGGGAAAAATGATAGGTAAAATGGAGCCACCATCCAAAGCAATTTAATAATTCAGCAGTTTAATAATTAGGTTTCAAGACCTGGGAATATTCTATGGCTCTTGGTTTTGTCCTCTCTGAGTTTACATTTTGCCCTCTGGGCTCTCCACCCCACCCTCTGAATTCCTAAATGCCTCAGGTAATTTTTATCTTTCTTCTCTGCTATCCTGGGCATTGACTTTGCCCAACAGATGGTTTAGGTATCTATTTTTTTCCCCACAAAAGGTGCTAAGGACAGTGCTCAAGGAAAGATTATCTGTCTATCCCCAACCAAAACCCAAAACCGAAGCCTCCAGAAGACTTCCACACCAGGATCATGTCAGCACTTACATCAAGAAATCCGGGAAAGGTAGTTTCAAACCCTACACTAGGAGAGGAGCATAGCTCTAAGGAAAAAAAAAAAAGACAGTGGCAGAGAGATATTGAGTAGAAAAAAGGCATCATCTGCTACAGACATCATCTGTTGAGGCAACAACAAGTAAATTGAAAAGTTTAAATTAAAATTAGTAACACTGGTGTGGTATAGGCAAGGAACTCATCCATCCTCCTGAGCTGATAATTTAGAGATTTAACACTCTACTTAAAAATCCAAATTTTGGCAAAACGTTATATTCAGGCAATGTAAAAAAAATCTATTATTTTGTGGGTAACTTCTAACATTTGAATTTTTGCCGCAATAGTTTATGAGAAAGTGGTATTTGAGCAAGATCTCTGAAAATATGTTAACTGCGGATAAAGAGTCATTTTACATTATTGAAGCAAAAGGGCAAAATATTGATACCAAAAGGAATATTCAGAATTTACATTTTATAAGACATAAAAGGACAGCACATTTTTTTCCTCATCTTGCAATTCTTAAAAAACAGATGGCAAAAGCAGAGACACTTTTGGAGCATTCTCGGAATGTCTGTTCCTTGTCAGTTTTGTCACTGTTCATATTAGGAAATTTGGTCTCATGGGCAGCACAGCAAAAAGCTCCAGAAATGTGTGAAAGGTATCCTAGCTGGAGCCAGCAGAATGCAATTCTAGTTGTCATGTTGACAGAGAACTCAGAAAACCCATTTAGTTTCTCTGCTTCCAAATATGTAAAATATATTTTGGCTACCAAATATGTAAAATGAAGTGATTGGACCAGATGAATTTGGAATACTTACCATTTATAACATTGTTTGATCCTATAAAAAGGGATCCAAAGACTATCTTGAAGTACTGATAGAGAAAAATCAAACTCTTTGGTAGGGAGGCCAAAATACTTTATCTTTAAACTGTTATTTTTAAAGCCTTATTGACACAAAGTTGATGAAAATAAACTGTACATATTTAAAATGTGCAATTTGCTGAGTTTTCATGTATATGTACATCTGTGAAACTACTACAATCAAGATAACAAATACATCTATTATGCCCCAAATAGCCTCATGCCTCTTTTTAATTTCTTTCTTTCTCCCCACCCTTCCCCATGCCCAGGTGACTGCTCATCTGTTTATGATGCTATAGAGTAGTTTGTGATTTCTAACTTGTAGAAAAGCAAGTGGACACAATAGAGTGCATTTTCTATTTGTCTGGCGTCTTTCACTGAGCATAATTATTTCCAGATTCTGCCCAGTTGTTGACCATCTCAGTAATTTGCTCCTTTTTATTACCATTGAGATGGGTATATAAATATGTGATAGACTTTTTTTTACTTTTCATCTATTACAAATAAAATTGCTCTGAACAGTCATGCACAAGTCTTTGATAGGTATAGCCATTTATTTTTCCTGGGTAGAAACCTAGGAATGGAGTTTCTAGAGTGTGTGGTTTGTGTATGTTTAACTTTTGAAGAAACTGCTACATTGTTTTCCAAGGTAATTGTACAATTTCACCTTTCCACGAGCAGCGTATGAGTTCCATTTCCTCCATATCTGTACTAACACTTGGTAGGTTTGGTCTTTTCCATTTGATCATACTACTAGGTGCGCGCTACTATCTCATCGTGGTTTTTATTTGCATTAGCCCAATGTCTCACAATGTTTGTTGAGCATCTCTTCATGGGCTTGAACGTGATTGTTCAAATATTTTGCCCATTTTTATTGGCTGTTATCTTCTCATTATTAAGTTTCAGGAGCTCTTTATATATTTTAAATATATAGCCGTTGTTAGATACAGATTTTGGAAATATTTCTTTATCTTCATGTTTTCATTCATTTTGGTAATAACGTATTTGGTAATACGTATTTACTAAGTCTAATTTTTGACATTTCAAGTTTTTGTGATAAATTTCAGAAATTTTTGCCAAACATAAGGTTACTAAGATTTTCTTCATTTTTTCCCCAGAACTTTTATAGCCTTAGCTCTTACATTTGGATATATATCCATTTGAAATTAGTTTTCTGTATGGTATGAAGTATGTGCCAGGATTTATTTCTTTACATATGACTACATGACTTTTCCCAACCATTTCAACTACTTGAAAAAATATTCCCCGCAATTCATCTTTTGATGAATAAAATCAAGTATAGAAATCTTAATTTAGCTGACTCAAGATGATCTACCAGACTTAATGATAGGATTTTCCATATGCAACATTTTGTATGTATGAAAGTCTTTTAGTCTCACCTTAAAAATTCTGTCAAATTCAGTGCCTAGGTGGCTTAGTCAGTTCCACATCCAACTCTAGATTTCAGCTCAGGTCATGATCTCTAAGTTTATGAGTTTGAGTCCCATCAGGCTGCATGCTAATAGCATGGAGCCTATTTGGGATTCTCTTTCTCCCTTTCCCTCTATCCCTCCTCTTTCTCTCTTTCTCAAAATGGATAATTAAACTTTAAAAATGTTTTAATCTGACAAATAAAGATGTCTTTGATTTATCAAGCAACCTTCTTTAAAACACTAATAACTCTTGTAGAACTGAGTGAACTAGAATTCACATAAGCAGTTATCAATTCATCAACCAGCTAAAAGCCATTTAGAATCACCTGAACTGTTCAGATGATGTCTTTGAGGGGGTGGAGGTGGGAGAAGGAAACCAGGGGAGGAAAGAAGCTATTAGGCTTTTTAGAATGGAATACTTTAAGGGGAATGTTCAGCCCCGGGTTAAGAGACTTAGCATAACAAAGAAGTATGTGCCCCTAGGCATAAGAAAAAAGAAAATGAGGAATAAAATGACTTTTTATGCCATTTCCCTGTAGTTTTTTGCCCTTTATTCAGGACAAGGGCTTTCTCTACTCCGCTCTCTGTCAGTGCCCCGCCTCTATTGTCCACTTCCTGATTCCCAGAGGCCAGTGCCTTCCTCTCCTTCTTTGGGCACTGCGGATACTGAACTCTGAGAGGCAGAACGCAGGCTGGCTAACACAGGTGAAGTCTTTCCGGGACATATGGGTTGCAAAGATTCTTACAGTTTCTCAAAATAATCCAACAGCAGTTTGCAACAGGATTTCCTTAGGTATGGTACATTTTTGAGTCACCTAATTTATTTGCAAAGCCATGCAGCCTGTCTCGGGGGGCAGTTTTCTATGTGACATCATCATAAAGTGTTACCTAAATCCTCAAAGATTTAATTACAGGCAGAATAATCTTAGTGCTAATACTTTTTTTTGAATGCCATCTTCTTAAATATGAAATGCTTCTGTGAGTATCTTGTTTTTCAGACTATTACAATAAGTAGAACAGTACATCAAAAATAAACTAGTCCCTAAAATTTGTGCATAAATGAATGTTTGCTGTATCACTTTTACTCTATCAGGAGTAAGATTGCAGATATATTCTTGGTAACAATCTGAAAATTAGCTTGGAGTTTATTTTTAAAGGTGAGAATGTCTCATTTCTTCAACTAATTAATTCTGTTTAAAAAGGACACACGGTGGAACTCTGTAAATTTATTTATTCCGGCGTATCACATCTATATGTAGACCAGCAGTCGAAGCATTGCTAAACAGGAGACTTTAAAACTGCATTCAGGGGCGCCTGGATGGCTCAGTTGGTTGAGTGTCAGACTTCAGCTCAGGTCATGATCTCAGGTTTGTGGGTTCGAGCCCCACGGATAGCTCAGAGCCTGGAGCTTGCTTTGGATTCTGTGTCTCCCTCTCTCTCTTCCCCTCCCCCACTCATGCTCTGTTTCTGTCTCAATAATAAATAAAAAAATAAAACTGCATTCATTTCACCACATTTTATGATTTAGCTTGACATAGCAAAAAAAAAAAAAAACCTACAAAATGGTTTCAGAAAATCCATACATGAATATTGAAGCACTTTACTATTTCATTTGCTACATGTATCAGTTCATCTACTACATTTGAGAGGGATGTGGTAGATGCTGTATTTGCTACGGGGCAAGGTTCTCTCTGATTTAAGTAAAAATTTTCTCTACAACCAACGTACTACCCCAATTTAGGCATTTAATACAGTTCTCCTGTCTCATGTCATTCTCCTTCAAGTTCTTTATACTTATATATCTGGATGTATATATTTATTTCTAATGTCATTTTAACTTTTTTTTTCTTTTTATGTATATTCAAATCTGTTAACATATAGTGCAGTCTTGGCTTCAGGAGTAGAACTGAATGTATGGATGGATGTATACTTTTTAATTGAAGGAAACTCTTCAAATTACATCACGAATTCTCTTACTACCCTCCTAAAAACCCCTTCCAAAGACCCTACTCTTTGTACAGAATTCAGCCCAAACTCCTTAACATGACATTCAAGGCAGCTGCATTATCTCTTATACATTCTACACTATACACCAACTGAGAAAACTTACCAAACATGCCTAGGTTTTTGCATTTTTTACTTCTACCCTCATCTGCTGGAGTGATAAAATGGAGTCACGAAAGCCACTCCCTTTGCAACTCA